>NC_073304.1:87404275-87740941 GCF_027595985.1 Sorex araneus | reverse complement strand
CAAACGTATTGAAAGTGATGAAAGGAGCATTGACATCGGTGATCACTAATTTCTCACTGTGCCTACATGTGCAGTGTCTTTCAGAGGAAACTATTACAGATCTGGTGAGTGTGCCATGCCAGTGGGGAGCATTGAATGTCCTTCATCTCCCTCTTTCCCTAGGGACAGTAGTCATGAGTGCCGAGTGTGCGGGGTCACAGAAGTGGGTCTTTCCGCATATGCAAAGCACATCTCTGGCCAGTTGCACAAAGATAACATTGATGCCCAGGAAAGAAAAGAAGATGGAAAGGGAGAAGAAGAGGAAGAAGAATATTTTGACAAGGAACTCGTTCAGTTAATAAAACAAAGGAAAGAACAAAGTCGGTGAGTAATGATTTTTGTTTTCCAAAAGCCTGTCAGAAACAGAACACACGAATACACTTTCCACTTTCACACTCTCAGCCTGTAGTTCAAACTAACCTGTGTTACAAACTTTAGTTTGAAGTTGCATCTTATGCATATGAGGGCAGTAGAATATTTTCTTGATCCATGATACTCTGCTTAAAGAAAGAGAGAACACTGTTATCCCAGCATTCAAACTAGCTATCACTATTACGTAGTTGAATTTTTTACCATGTTGAAGGCTATGTTTAGAACTTCCTGTTGTTTCCTTTTTTTTGGATGCCAGTAAGTAGTTTGTATTTGGTATCCACATTTTCTAGTGTAAGGAGCATTATTTGATAGAGTGCTTCAACCAAATTTGATTTATCTTTTAAAAGTTTATTATTTAGTGCTTCAGTAGATATTGAATAAATAAATGCATATTTTACGTTTGACATTGTCGAGATCATCTGAATTTTCTTACTTATACTACACAGTTGTATGTCCACATCTTTAACTTAGGTATTAGCGTTTTCAGATTTTACTATATTGATTTATGGCCTACCAGTTATGAGTAAAAGAGAGATTAAATTATGAGGTTAAGTTCACTTTTCAAGTTTGTCATGAGAAGCATTTCAAATTCTAAAATTTTAAGACTCGAATCTAGTTATTTCATCTTCATTTTTAGTGGTAAAGTGAAACTTTAAATATCAATGAGAAGAAAGTAGTTTTTACTAGTGCTAAAAGTTTTTTGAACAAGTCCTGAAAGATTTTTTTATATTCTTAAAATATCCGTAGCAACATGGTTCTTCAGTCATTATTTGACCTTCAGATGACACTCTCACTGCTTTCTGTTTACTCTTTCTCCTGTTTTAGGGGGTTGGATCTTGTAGGAGAGTAAGTCTATTTTTGTTCTTACACACTTGTGCCATTATTAGCTTATCTGTGCAAGTGACTAAACATTAAATCAGGATAAAGGAACTTCTCATTAAATTAGATATTTATATTGTAGTTAATATTTTTCAAGTAGTCTGGTGTGCCTCTTTGACCTGTTTGAAAGTTATTTACTGGTTTCTTTATTAGGCTTTTAATTTCTTACTTCCCCTTCATTCCCCACACACACCCTTACCCTTCATGAAGTTTGTTTTTTTTTTTTAAGTTGTTATTTCTTGTTTAGCTGCAGGTTTTTGTTTCTTCTTTCTTTCTTTCTTTTTTTTTTTTTTGGTTTTTTGAATCACACCCAGTGATGCTCAGGGCTTACTCCTATCTCTGCACTCAGGAGATGATCTTCCTGGCAGGGTTCAGGAAACCATATATGGTGCCAGGAATCAAACTCACTTTGGCCACGAGCAAGGAAAATGCCCTACGCACTGTACTCTATCTTCAGCTCCTACAATAAGAGCTTAAAAATTTCTTTTTTAAGGCAAATGATCAAGCTCAGCTCAACCTTCTATAGTAGTCCTCTGGCCTGCATGGTCAGGGGGCTACCTGGGCCCACACCTGGTGGTCCTGGGTGCCATGTGGTGTGGGGGGATCAGACTTGAATCTTGCATATGCCAGGGCCATACGCCTGACCCCTAAAAGCTTTTGTAATGTTCAGCTTAGTATTGAGTTAAGATTCAAGCAGATTCAGAGGGGAGACCCCATCCAGAGAATTATTTTTTCCCCATCCTGTCAAGTCTTTGTCATCACACTCTCAGCTCTAAAATCAGATTGCCAAACTTCACATCTCTCATTTACTGGCTGTGGTACTCTAGGCAAGTTACTTAACGTTTTCTTTTTTTTTTTTTTTTTGGGTCACACCCGGCGATGCACAGGGGTCACTCCTGGCTCTGCACTGAGGAATTACTCCTGGCGGTGCTTAGGGGACCATATGGGATGCTGGGAATCGAACCCGGGTCGGCTGTGTGCAAGGCAAACGCCCTACCTGCTGTGTTATCACTCCAGCCCCTACTTAACTTTTTCTAATGCTGAGTTTTCTCATCTGAAAAGTAGGCATGATGATACAGGGGCATAAAAATTCATTCTGTATAAAATGTTTTTCATGAAATGGCTGGTAATTAATACTTACTCCATTTTAGCTATTGTTTAATTTTTAATTTTTTAGCACCTGTCACATGCTAAAAACATGGTGGTAGGCATGCACAGGCATTTTGGAGGGGGGAAATGCTTTATCAACTATTCCTGTGATGTTTACTTGTATTTATTCATATTTCTGTGGCTCCTTGTCTAAAATAGTTCAGACAGCTGTAGTTTCTTAATAGAAACCTCTAGCTCATGGTACTCCTTATAGCACTGAATACGGGCACTACTCATTGGTATTTGCTATTTTACTCCTGCTCATGACCTTATTTCCACAACTAGAGTGTAAGTCCTTCAGTAACACTGGTGCAAGTTTCTCTTCACTACCAGTGAAGAGGACCCAAGGGCTGGAGCACACGCTTTGCTTGTGGGAGCTGTCCTTAACCCTGCATGGTCCCCCAAGCATTACTGGGTGTAGTGACTTCCCTTCCTCTACCCCCACCCCAGATCAAAAAGAAAAGAAGAAATTTTTTCTCAGCATTAAAGTTATTGAATATATACTTGATCCCATGTATAGTAATGAAAGTGATTATGCTAAGTAAAATGTTAACATCTAAAATGGGTAAAGAAAACTGGGATGCTTAGGAAAAACCTGTAACTGGAGAAATCACAGTATTAAAATCAACTAAACTTAGGGTTTTTTTTGTTTTGTTTTGTTTTGTTTTTTTTGCTTTTTGGGTCACACCTGGCGATGCACAGGAGTTACTCCTGGCCCTGCACTCAGGAATTACTCCTGGCGGTGCTCAGGGGACCATGTGGGATGCTGGGAATCGAACCCGGGTCGGCCGTGTGCAAGGCAAACACCCTATCCACTGTGCTATCGCTCCAGCCCGGGTTTTTTTTGTTTTTTTTAAAGTTTTTGAGCATGCCCAGCTGTGCTCAGGGATTATTCCTAGCAGGGCCTGAAGGACTGTATATGGTGTTGGGGATCGAACCCTGATTTCCCTGATTGCAAGGCAAGCACCTTACCCATTGTACTGTCTCTCTGGTCCCCAATTTAAAATTTTTAACCAAAACTAATTATACCTATAAAATTGTTCAAAAACCTGCACGAGGCAAAATAGTAAGTGGATGGTAGGAACCAGAACAGGCCAAGTAAAACAGGAGCAAGAAAGGTAGGGCAGTGTAGATATGATATGTCAGTCTTGGGGGTTGGACTCCACCCCAGCAGCACGGGGCCCTTACTGGCCCTTAGTGGTCATCCTGGGCATGTGGCCATCATCCAGGGCCCTGTGCCCGGCAGGCCTGTATTCCAGGTTTTTGAGCCATCTCTCAGCCCCTGAAGCAATCAAAGTTTTAAATATTCCCGGGGCAGTAAGAGACACAAGATATTGTTTCATTTCTATACTTACAAATCATGAAATGAAAGTTTAACCTTATTACTTAAAGACAAGAAAACAGCTGCTGTTAGAAATATAGACTATTGCATATTCTTTTTTTTCTTCTTTTTTTTTTTCTTTTTGGGTCACACCCGGCAATGCACAGGGGTCACTCCTGGCTCTGCGCTCAGGAATTACTCCTGGCGGTGCTCAGGGGACCATAGGGGATGCTGGGAATTGAACACGGGTTGGCTGCGTGCAAGGCAAACGCCCTACCCGCTGTGCTGTCACTTCAGCCCCAGACTATTGCATATTCTAAGTAATAGGACAAGAAAGTTGAGGAAGTTTGATGTTTGATCTAGTTATCTGTGGGTCTTCCCAGGTGCGGTTCGTGTGGCCTAAGCACTCAGGGGTGGGTCACCTAAGCCAACCTAGTGTTGTCTGAAGCCTCCAGAACCACACCCAGTGATACTCAGGGAACTGTGATGTTGGGGAATAACAGGCATCAGTCACACGCCAGGCATGTGCCTTCGCATCTCTGCTTTATTACTTTGGTTTTTGGGTCTGCTTTGGGACTATACCTGGCTCCATGCTCAGGGTTTGGTCCTGGCAGTGCTGGGGAAACCTCACAGTGCTGGGCATCACACTTGGGCCTTCAGCATGCAATACAGGCATACTAGTTTGTTGTTTTTTGATTTTTGGGTCACACCTGGCGATGCACAAGGGTTACTCCTGGCTCATGCACTCAGGAATCACTCCTGGCGGTGCTCAGGGGACCATATGGGATGCTGGGAATTGAACCCGGGTCGACCAAGTGCAAGGCAAACGCCCTACCCGCTGTGCTATCGCTCCAGCCCCAGGCACACTAGTTTTTGAGCTATCTCTGTGGCCCAGGTAGATTATGCTTTAAAGGAATAATTCCTTTAAATCACCAATTAAAAAGACTTTTTTTTAATCCCTTTCAGACAAGAGGAAGCTTCCCATAGCAGTCAAGAAATAAACTCAGATGACAGGCGATCCCAAAGAAGAAGAGAAGACCGAATCCCGTACCCAGACAGAGAGAGTTACGGTCAACCAGGCTGGCATCATCGTGGACCTCCCCAGCGGGACTGGAAGTGGGACAAAGATGGCTTTAATAACACGAGGAAAAACAGCTTTCCACATTCTTTGAGGAATAACGGTGGACCAAGAGGCTGTTCTTTGTGGCATAAGGGTGTTGCAGGAGGCCCCTCCAATTGGTTCCACAGCCATAATAATTCTGGAGGTGGTTGGCATTCAAATAGTGGAACCGTAGATTGGAACCATAATGGCACAGGAAGAAATTCCAGTTGGCATTCTGAGGGAACAGGTGGCTTTTCCAGTTGGCATATGAGCAACAGTAACGGAAACTGGAAATCCAGTGCGCGTGGTACAAATAGTTGGAATTACAGTGGCCCTGGAGACAAATTTCAACCAGGCAGAAACAGGAATTCTAACTGTCAGATGGAAGACATGGCTATGCTATGGAACAATAAGCCCAAGTCAAGCAAATACAGCCAAGAGAGATACCACTGGCAACGGCAAGAAAACGGCAAAGGTGGGACAGTTGCCACTTACCGAGGCCCTTCTGCAGAGTTTGCAAATGATAAATTTCCTTCGGAAGACTTATTTGACTTCAGTTTTGAGCAGCGGGAAAACCAGACCACTAAACCCACAGATACCGTAGCTTCCAAAATTGGTGGGAAGAACGGCAGTGTGGCAAGAGAGAAGCTTCATCGCTGGACTCCTTACCCATCTCAGAAATCCCTGGATCTGCAGGCAGCCATGAAAGAGGTCATTGGTAAGTCAGATGTGACAGACAAGCCTATTTTTGATTTTAGCTTGATAACCAGGGGAATACAAGAGCCCAAAAGCGAGGACTCAACAAAGAAGGCCCCATCACTGAAATCACACAAAAAACTCAGTCCTACATTTCTTTCGCACAAGGCCACGTCAGACCATGCTGCTTCCTCTGAGGTGGTACGAGACTGCCCTGTAAGAGAAAAACCTGAACAAGCGCAAAACTTAAACAAGTCGCCATCATTAAAATCCCCACCCCTTCCCATCCCGGTCGCTAAATCAGTTCTTTCAAAGCAGAATTCAAAGAAGCCTCCCAAAACCACCAAAAAACATTCTTTTTCTCCCAAGGAGTACACGAATTCCTCAAAAAAACCTGTTGTGGAAGATAATCATGATTCCACCTATATTTCCAAACTGCGGAGTTCATGTCCTCGTGTCTTTAAAGGGAAGGAAAGTACATCTGGTGCTCAAAGGGAACTTGAGGAAAACTTAAATGCTACGTTAGAAAAAGCCAAAGATGGGCTGCCGTGTCCCACATCATTACCAAATCCTCCTCATGGCAGCACCACCAAAAGGAACTGTGCTAAAGCAAATAGAAATGTGGAAGAGTCTGGAAAGGATTCTTTGAAAATTGAGTTTCAGGTTCACGCATTAGAGCATGAAAGTGATGGGGAGATATCGGACCCAGAAAAAGCGGGAGCAAAAATTGAAACCCCAGGTCCTTCGACTACAGAAGGTTTATCCTGTGCCACTCCCGCCACTGCAGAGAGAGAGGGGAATGAGGGGAAAACAGCTAGAAAACAATCCACTTCCCCATGTAACTCAGCGGTGCCCCAGAAAGACCCTGAGTTACAGGCGACATCCGCAGCCAGTCCCCACTCAGATTTGCTGTTGGACTTGAAAGCCTCTCTCGAAGATGCTCAGGTTGATGAGATGGTCAAGTCTCATGTGTCTTATGAAACGGAAGGTTTTGAGAGTGCTGCATTGGATGGAGACCTTCAAAAAGGAGAGTTGGGCCAGCCCACGGGCCCTCTCCTTCCTGAGCTAAGTAAGCTGGGCTTTCCCGCCTCGCTTCAGAGAGACCTAACCCGGCACATCAGTTTAAAGAGTAAAACTGGAGCGCACCTTCCAGAACCAAACCTCAATAGCGCGCGACGCATCCGCAATATTAGTGGCCATCGGAAGAGCGAGACGGAGAAGGAGTCTGGGCTCAAGCCAACCCTCCGGCAGATTCTAAATGCCTCACGTCGAAATGTCAACTGGGAACAGGTCATTCAGCAAGTAACCAAGAAAAA
This sequence comes from Sorex araneus, assembly GCF_027595985.1. Classification (NCBI taxonomy): domain Eukaryota; kingdom Metazoa; phylum Chordata; class Mammalia; order Eulipotyphla; family Soricidae; genus Sorex; species Sorex araneus. The sequence goes on along the minus strand of NC_073304.1, from coordinate 87,734,067 downwards.
GCAAGAACTAGGCAAAGGCCTACCCAGGTGTGTGTCCCTTTTCAGTATACATTTTTCTTTTAGAATTAGCCTATAAGCCCTGTCTGGAGAATTCTACTGTTAACACTTAATTAAATATTTGAAAAAAAAAATGTATCCGTTATAGATGTCTGGCTCAAATATCAAAGATTGACTGCTCCAGGAAAAAAACCTCTCAAACCCAGCCTTTTGTTTAAAGAGGTTGGAAAGTAATGGCATAGGAATTATATTTATGAGTCTTTTTCTATCTCTAGGTTTTACAAAGTGGTACAACTTTTAAGTATAACTTCTCATTACCTTTAACTTAGAGTAAAGGAATAATTATCCACCTATGTATACTTTGAATACATGATCACAGCATGTTTTCTCTTGGATATTTTTGTAATTTTGGTTATTCATCTTTCACTGGGATACTAAACAATTCTGAATGCTAAAGTAGCATTTGACACAATTTTGCAATGTACATGGAAACCATTATTATGCTGTATTATAATTATAGTCCTCCAAGCTTAAATTCTATCCTTGTTGAAATTACTTACTTGTTGTGCTCCCTCTTCTTTTTTCATACCTTGTGTTATGGAGATTCTGAGTTTCTTCTTTTTCCCCTGGAACAGTTCTTGCAGTGTCCAGGGGCTGCCAGAGCCACACCTGGCAGTGTTTGAGGTGGTGGGGCAGGGGAGGGAGCATTCAATTATCCATCAATTAATGTTCTCTGCCATTTGAAGCACATTCCTGGCCCCTGATTATAAAGTCCTTAGCATAGTGTCAGGCTTGTGGGAATGCTTATTAAACGTTATTATTTGTTTTGGCTTTCTGAGATTGAGTATTATTGTTGGTCTGGATCTCGACATTATATAAAACCCTGAAGTTTAAATTGAATCACCATGAAGATACACAGTTACAAAGCTGTTCATGATTGGGTTTCAGTCACACAGTGTTCCAACAACCATCCCTACACCAGTGTACATTTCCTACCACCAATGTCTCCAGTATCCCTTTCCTCTGAAACTTTTAATAAACTGAAATCCTTGAGGACAAAAATCATCCTAGTTATGTTTGTGGCTTTGGTGTTTACCCTAGTCTGGCACTAAGAAATGCCCTGTGCCCCCAGCCATGCCCATTTTATGAATTTCCTTTCTTTTAGGTTTGGCATAGAAATGGTTCCTTTGGTCCAGAATGAGCAAGAGGGCTTGGATTTGGACGGAGAGCCTGATCTGTCCAGTCTGGAAGGGTTCCAGTGGGAAAGTGTCTCCGTTTCTTCTTCATCCCCCGGGCTGGCAAGGAAACGCAGCCTTTCTGAGAGCAGCGTGATCATGGACAGGGCTCCTTCTGTGTATGGCTTCTTCAGTGAGGAAGGCACAGGCAAAGAAAATGAGCCCCAGGAAATCCTTTCACCTCCTAATTCATTGAGATCTACACAGAGCCAGAAAGTGACCCTGGGACTTAAGCAGGAAGCCACGCCTCTGTCTGCCTCCTTGATAATGGGTGAAGGGGATGAAAATGTCACTGCCAGGAGGCGGCATAGTACCCAACTCTCCTCCGACCACACAGCCCCTGTGATACAGTTAGCCAAACACCCAAGCAGCCAAAAGAGTACACTCCCTCCTGAGAACCAGAACACCCAGGAGAGCAATGGAGAAGGAAGCTCATTATCATCCACTGTATCCTCAGCCCTTGCAATCTCCAGTTTGGCAGATGCTGCCACAGATAGCAGCTGCACCTCTGGCGCTGAGCAAAACGACGGTCAGAGTGTTAGAAAGAAACGAAGAGCCACCGGGGTGAGTGACTCCCTATGCTTTCTGTAGAGCACTTTGTGTGGTGCCCATGCCATACAAAAAATTTTATCTTGGCTTTTTCTTGGGCTTTAACTTTTAATTTTTCTCTCGGGTAGCTGGGGCTGTGGCTCTCACTACTTTGGAATACAGGACTTGTGAGGCTCCACCCTTATGATCAGAGCCTTGTTCTGCTGATTTCTTTCCCTGAGCAATTCTATCAAGTCAGATGTAATTGAATATGAATGTGCAAGGAAAATGTGAAGTCATCTCTAAACCTAGTCTCCATGCCAGTGATTCTTTTTTAATCACCTGACCATGGAGTATGCCACAGCTTCAGCTGTAACTTGATCTGTTTTCACAGTGCAGATCTGGAAATCGACCAAGGAAAAGTCTTAGTGTTGCATTTGGAGGGCATGTATGCCTGTTGGACCCAGGACTGATGACCATAGCAATGCAGTGATTTTAACACTGCTACAGTACATCTATGTGAGCTTATTAGTCTTAGAATTTTTTATTTATTTAATTTTTCATCTCTGTTGCACTAACTTTTGTATTTTACTCAGGATCCATTCTTTCACTGATAGGTGTCTCCGCTAGCATCTCTGTTGCTGCCATTGTTCAACTTTTTCTGGAACCCTTTCTGAAGAGAAACAGAACCCAAAAGCTGACAATGTTGAGAAGATGGGCCTTTTCCTTTAGAACTGAGCCAGTGTAACAGTAGTTAAGTGCATAGGTTGTATACCTAGGTTTAAATTCTAACTTTCTTCCTTTGACTGAAATAGTCAAGCAAGAGATTCTTCCATGATAAAGTTAATCTCTTGGGGCTTGCCTGTTAGATTATTCAGTTCATTATTGTAAAGATTTTCTTGCTGAAATTTCAGGTAAAAACCATGCTAAGATAAAATCGTGTACATTATTACTGTGTGTTTTTTTTTTTTCCTGTTTAGACTTTGTTTATTCTTTGCTTTACCAAGATGTAATGTTTTGCCTAACCATCTTGGACTTTTCCACTTCTGTGATGCTAGAAAGGTACTTCACCTTAGTTTTTTTTTTTTCTTTTTGGGTCACACCCGGCAATGCACAGGTGTTATTCCTGGCTCTGCACTCAGGAATTACTCCTGGCAGTGTTCAGGGGACCATATGGGATGCTGGGAATCGAACCCAAGTTGGCCGCGTGTAAGACAAACGCCCTACCTGCTGTGCTACCGCTCCAGCCCCATTAGATTTTTTTTTAAATCCAATTCAGTCAACTGTATAAAACTTTCATTATCCTATTAGAAATAGTAGCAACAATGAAGACTAATACATGATTATCTTAGAATTGATTTTTTTTTGTTTTCTTTGGATAATTATCCTCATATATTTATTATTGCTCAATTTTCTTTGTCTCCTCAGGATGGATCTTCTCCTGAACTTCCAAGTCTAGAGAGAAAAAATAAAAGAAGGAAAATTAAAGGAAAGAAAGGTACAGTGTAGAATATTTTGGCAGAAAAAGATAATTAGCAATTGAAAGCAATTCGACGTAATATAACTCGTGGTTATCAAACACTGATTTCCAATTTATTAATATCTTTGTTGTCTTAAGGGTATAGAAAAGTACAATTTCTTATGACATTCAGTTGCTGTATAGAAGAATGATATCTGTAAGCTAAATGTTAATATAAATCTTGAACATTCATAGAGTATGAAGCCAGTGTGTCTCACGGGTTTCTTTCCAGTGGGCTGAAGAGAAAGAGATAATTGTGTTCTTTCCTAGTAATACTATTTTTTTTGGTTTTTTTTTCCATTTTGAGGCATCTTGGTTGCTTTTCTCACGTGAATTAAGAAGAAAAGTTATTAGTATGCTTCAGTTTAGGGGCTGTTGCAGAATATGATGAGCCTTGGGTGATTGGATCTTGTGGATAGAGTCAGGAAGAATACGGTTTCTGGTTGGGGCAGCTGTGTAGATGATGGTATCATTTGGAAAATTTCATAGAGTTATAGTATAGAGGAAAATAATCTTTATTTGGGGAGGGGGTGGGGTGGAGGTTGGATTCCTTTGAGTTAACGTAACTCAGAGATACCAGCTAGTGGTACACAGTGGTGGTTGGAAATGTGGGTTTGAAGTTTGGTGGTGAGATCTTGGTGTACTGAATGGGAAAGGGATAAGGATGATAACAATATACACATAGTAGGATGTTTATTCAAAAAAAAACGAATGCAAAGCCCGCAGGGGCTCTCTCACACCAACTGCGTTTGGTGGTCTTGTGTCGCTTCCCTGACCCTGGGGCGGCCGTGGCAATGGGTGGACGAAGGAGGAAACAAGGGCCAGCCAGGCTGGGTGATGTCAGTTGCAGTTTATTTGAATCTCGTCTCCATTCCTCTTCCTCATCCCGTTCCTTGATCCCCTTCATCCTCCTCTTGGATGCTGCTCCTTCATAGTTCTCCTGGATTCTCTCTCTACATCCTATTTCATTCTTCTCCTGATTCTCCCCTTGCCCACTCTTACAGCCTTAGTTATTTCCCAAACATGAGGGGGTGGGGATTACACATAGGTGTGGTCATACAATCAACAAATGTACATTCCTTCCCTCAAGGGAAGCTTCTTCTAGGACAAACTCTCATTCAGCAAGAAGACCCACCCAAGGGCAAAAATACCATCTATGGGTGTGTTTTTCCTTTCCTTAGTCCATCAAACATATAAACATTCATAATATTAGTCATTTTGTTTGGACACAGTTAGAGATACATTAAGCTTACAGGATGGCTCTCCTGGGGATATCTCGCTATTGATCTCAGACAGTGCTCAGGCCAGATTAGTCTTTCCTAACCCTAGCAGGGTCCTATTCTAGTTATTACTTTTTGGATCATGACAGAATTTGTCCATGATCATGTTCTTAACTTTTAGTTAAGTATTGTGGTGCTTTGGCCTGACCATTTCGATGCCAGGATAGCTCACAGCTTGCCCTGGTCCATTCAGTCCCTCATCGGGACCCTGCTTTTGGGGTGGTAGGAACTAAGGGCAGCTGAGGCTTAAGTCGAGAAAACAGATGCCCAGGAGTGAGTATTATTTGGAGTCAATTAACTCCCAAAATACAAATGTCTTTTTGTATTTATACAAAAAGGACATTGCTCTGAAGTAAAAGGACATAAGGAGAAGAGAAAGGCAATATTACACTTATGAATACAAGTCCAGTGTCCTTAGAAAGATCTGACCTTACAAGTTAACAGAGTCTGATTAGGGGATACAGGTGATTGACTGGTTGGGGAAGCAGAGCACAAGAAAGAGGTTACAGATAAACACAGGAATGGGAGTGTCTCAGGTGCACTGTGATGGGTATTACTGAGTAAACCTAAACCCCTGTGGCCAGGGAGAAATGACAAACCAGTGTTAAGTCTAAAATGTTTAGAGCTATATTCCAATAAACACAGAAGAATGGGGTGCACTGTGATGGGTATTACTCAGTAAACCTAAACTCCCTATGGCAAGGGAGAAAGGACAAACGAATGTTATCCTCCAGTAGGATGTTTATTTTAAAGTAACTTAAGTGTAGTTTTTAAAGGCAACATACATATGTTTTTATATATATTTTTATTTGTTTGCTTGGGGGGCATACCTGAAGATGCTCAGGGATTACTCCTGGCTCTGCACTCAGAGCCAGGTGGGGCTTATGGGACTGAAGCCAGGGATTGAACCTGGGTTAGCCGATTGCAAGGCAAATGCCCTACCCACAAGCACTATCACTCTGACCCTAGAAGCCGTATTTTTCTCCCAGAAAGCCTGCATTAATAAGAACAATTGTTGTTTGGGGGCCACACCTAGCTGTGCTCAGGGCTTCCTTCTGGCTCTATGTTCATGGGCAACATATGTGGTGATAGGTTCAAACTTGGATTGGCTCTGATGTGCATGCAAGTCAGGTGCCCTATCTTGCGGTATTATTTCTCTAGCCTCAAGGAGAAAAATTTTAAATGAACAGACTAAAGATATATTTTGGTATGAGAGTATAAGCACTTTAGATAATGGGGTCTAATCTAAGCAAAAACGTTGTTTGTGGATGGTGGTAGGTAAAGGAAGAATAGGAAATGAAGCTGAGAAGAGTTGATTGACCTGGGACAAAGATTTGTCTTGGCTGGGTTGGTGGTGGGGAGTGGTGATTAGATACAGTGGTCTCACAGTGGGGAACACTTGAACTCTAGCTTTCCAGTTCTTTGCTTTTGGTTTCTAGATCTCACCACGTCGGGCTTGACTGCATGGTTTGTGAGGTTAGGTGAGTTTCCAGTGACCTTGTGGGGAGAAATAAAATCTTAACTCAGATAATTCAAATAGTCCCATTTTTCTGAGGAACTGACTTAATAAAGAGAAGTCTCTGGTCATAAACTGAGCCTTGTGGTTTCTTTTGACAGAACGTTCTCAGGTTGACCAGCTGCTGAATATTTCTCTAAGGGAGGAAGAACTAAGCAAATCACTGCAGTGCATGGATAACAATCTCCTGCAAGCTCGTGCAGCGCTTCAAACAGCTTATGTTGAAGTTCAGAGGCTACTTATGCTTAAGCAGCAGGTAAAGTTCATGGAACAATGAATGAAATTGAATCATCTCTGAAGTTGAGTTTCAAGTGTTTAATTGAATGCTTTATTTTCAGATAACTATGGAGATGAGTGCACTGAGGACCCATAGAATACAGATTCTACAGGGATTACAAGGTATTTAGAAAGAATTGGATGGATTGGACCTTCTAATTTAATTTTTTTTTGTCCTCTAGGGCAGTTAAATTAATGGAAGGACATACATGATATATATGTGTAATATATATACATATATATTACACATATATATCATATATATATTACACACACACACACACACACACACACATATATATATATATATCCTTAAAATGCTGAATAGTGAAGATAGTATGTTACTAAAAAGCCTTGGGTTAGAAATCAAAAGATGTGGGATTTTTTCTTTTTTGTTTTGGGGACCACCTCCCATCATATTCAGGGCTTGCTCCTGGTTTTGTTTCAGGGATCACTTTTGGACCAAGGGCTCAGGGGACCATTTAGGGTGCTGGGAGTCCAGCCTGAGTTGGTCATGTGTAAGGCAAGTGCTTAACCACTGTACTCTCTCTCTGGCCCCATGGCTTAAATCTTGACTTTTCCATTAGTACTCATGTATGACTTTGGATAAATAACTTAAAATCTGAACAGTTGGAATGTGAATGCATGTTTTATTCATATCCTTCTTGGTTGTATGACATGATTTTTGGGAAAAAAACAAATAGGGATTCTAAAATTCTAGTGTAATTTTTAAAAATATGCTTTAGAGGGGCTGGAGTGATAGGGCATTTGCCTTGCACGAGGCCGACCCGGGTTCAATTCCCAGCATCCCATATCGTCCCCTGAGCATATCGCCAGGAGTAATTCCTGAGTTGCAGAGCCAGGAGTAACCCCTGTGCATTGCCAGCTGTGACCCAAAAAGCAAAAAAAAAAAAAAAAAAAAAGCTTTAGGGCCAGATAGTACAGCTGTACGGTGCTTGCCTTGCATGCGCCAACCGGGTTTTATCCTAGCATTACATATGGTTTCCTGAGCCCCTCCAGGAATGATTCCTGAGTGCAGAGCCAGGAATAAGCCCTCGGCATGGCTGGGTGTGGCCCTAAAACAACAAAATTTTTTAAAAAGTATGTATTTTATATGTGTGTGTGTGTTTATATACGTTAAGATTGACCTTTTAATACATTGAAGATAAGGTCGGCAAAACCCTCCACGACATTGAAGCCAAAGGTATCTTCAAAGCTGACACGCCACTGGCCAAGCAAGTGAAAACAAAGATAAATAAATGGGACTATCTCAAATTAAGAAGCTTCTGCAACTCAAAAGAAACAGTGACCAAAATACAAAGACAATCTACAGAATGGTAAAGGATATTTATGCAGTACCCATCCGATAAAGGGTTGATAACAAGGGTATACAATGCACTGGTTGAACTCCACAAGAAGAAAACCGCCAACCCAATCAAAAAATGGGGTGATGAAATGAACAGAAACTTTTCCAAAGAAGAAATCCGAATGGCTGAGAGGCACATGAGAAAATGTTCAACATCACTAATCATCAGGGAGATGCAGATCAAAACAACAATGAGATATCATCTCACACCACAGAGACTGGCCCACATCCCAAAAAACAAAAGCAACCGGTGTTGGCGTGGATGTGGGGAGAAAGGGACTCTCCTTCACTGCTGGTGGGAATGCCGACTGGTTCAGCCCTTTTGGAAAACAATATGGACGATTCTCAAAAAGTTAGAAATTGAGCTCCTATTTGACCCAGCAATACCACTCCTGGTAATATATCCCGGAGAGGCAAAAAGGTATAATAGAGATGACATCTGCATTTCCATGTTCATTGCCGCTCTGTTTACAATTGCCACAATATGGAAAAAAACAGAGTGCCCGAAAACAGATGATTGGCTAAAGAAACTCTGGTATATTTACACAATGGAATACTACATAGCTGTCAGAAAACATGAAGTCATGAAATTTGCATATAAGTGGATCAACATGGAAAGTATCATGCTGAGTGAAATGAGTCAGAAAGAAAGAGACAGACATAGAAAGATCGCACTCATATGTGGAATATAAAGTAGCTGAGAGGTACAAGCTTACAATGTTGAGATTCCTGGCAGACATTTCTCTGGACTTAGTTACTAAAATACTAAAATACAGAAATCCAAAACTATGCTGCTGCTAGTGCGGCCTCCTGACCTCATATCTCTTCATTCTCAGCAATGGAAAACAAATTACCAAATGCTTTCTTTTCAGCAGATCGACTTTAGAGGGGAGAAACTCCAAATCAATAATAGTGAATTTTTTTTTGTTTAAATATTGAATGTAATCAAAGTAAAGTGAAATTTACCAGTTACACATGCGGGGACTGGGGTGGTGGGGGGAAGGGGGGAGGTATATCGTGATTCTTGGTGGTGGAATATGTGCACTGGTGAAGGGATGGGTGTTTGAGCATTGTATAACTGAGACTTTAACCTGAACGCTTTGTAACTTTCCACATGGTGACTTAATAAAAGAATTTTAAAAAAAAAAGATAGACCTTTTAAGTAACATTTTTCATTTGCATATGTGTGTTTCTCATTCTAGAAACATATGAACCTTCTGAGCGCCCAGACCAGATTGTTTGTAGTCTTCCACGAGAACAAAGAAACAGTAGATCTCAGACATCTGCCGATACCGCCTTGCTGCCTACTCCCTTTTTTCCTGTTTTTCTGGATTCGCCATCATCCACTGGAGTCCCTCTCCAAGTCACTGCATCTCCTACTTTCCAAGTCCACGGTAGCCTTCCTGCACCAGATTCCTCGGTTCAGATTAAACAAGAGCCCATGTCTCCTGAACACGGCGAGAATGTGAATGTTATGTCACAAGACTCTGCTTGCACTGAGTCCAAGGAATTACTGCAAGCTAATAGTATGTAAACTTTTCTCTGAGTTAAGGGCAACCCTGTAGTGAATCTGGGGCAATTGGATGTCAGTGATGTAATGTCATACTTCCCCATTAAAGCTCAAATTATTACAATTAATTTTTCTTGAAATTTCCTTCCTCCGAGAGAACTATTTAATTATCAATAACTTTTTAAAAATCTTTAATTTATAAATTGGCTTTGTATTTGTTCCTGAAAGTTTTCACTTATTGGGATTGATTTAGAATCAGTTTGTTTTTGTGAGATATATGGGTTCAGTTTTCTAGACAAGGTATATCACTCATGTCTTCTGAGTTTCTTTTGCTGATGTAGGATTTATGTCAGCCTGAAAGATAGGATGCTCTGCAGAGGAAATTTTGGGTTTTAGAATCATCGAATAGGAACTTGGATGGTTTTGAAAAATGGCCAGGATTTTTACTCTTTTCATAAAATTACATTCATCTGCTTACCATTTGAAAATAACTTTAAATGGTAATTTAAAATAGAACATTCTTTTCTTTTTTTTTTCTGCTCTTTGGGTCACACCTGGTGATGCCAAGGGGTTACTCCTGACTCTGCACTCAGGAATTACTCCTAGTAGTGTTTGAGGGACTATATGGGATGCTGGGAATCAAAACCAGATCAGCTTTGTACAAGGCAAATGTACTATACTATTGCTCCAGCTCCAGAAATGCTATTTCAAATCTGGAAGTTGCCCACAATGGTGCTATATTGATAAGTAATGTTAGCAAACATACTTTGGATTATTTCTTTTTGGGGGGTCTTTTTCGGTCACACCCAGTAATGTTCAGGGGTTAGTCCTGACTCTGCACTCAGGAATTACTCCTGGCAGTGCTTGGGGGACCATATGGGATGCTGGGGGATTCAACCCGGGTAGACCATGTGTAAGGCAAATGCCCTAACTCACTGTATTATTGCTCTGGCCCCATTTGGGTGATTTCTTATGCAAAAACCAAATGTGAAGAATTATTCTAGATTTGACTACCTGTTGCAATTCTAAATAGTTATATGAAATGTATATTGCCTTTCCTAATGAATTTTGTTATTTTTCTGTGGCTAATATTTAACTTTTTTAAAAAAGTAGTCAAATATTATATAGTCACTTTTAACGCTCATTTTAAAAAGTAGCTTTTATCAGATTTCTTTTACCAGTTGCAAAAGGAGTTTCTATTTATTGTAAGAAATGGGTAAACTATAAAAGTATAGGTATGCTACTTTGTTATATATTATTTAAGTCTTATATTATGGATGTTTATGTGTTTACATGTGGATTTAAACAGATCATATTTGTCTGATCTTTGAATTTTAAGGTCTTTTTATTTTTAAGTATTCTGTATGTTACTACATTGTATATATCTTTGAATATGTCTGATTGTTTCATGAGTTAAAAATCCTAGACATGAAATAACGAACTCTAAGAAAATAGATGTTGTCGTTGTTGTCACTGCTGCTGTTGCTGGGGGGTGGAGGTGCACTTGTTTCCATGTGGGAAGCGCACACTGTGTGCTGGGGTTGCAGTGCTGCGGGGCACACACTTGTGTGCTAGGGATTGCACACTTGCCTTAGTTTGGGGGCTTGCACGCCCTATTGCTGTACCCTGGGGTTGCATACTTTATAGTGGTGCTGGGTATGGTGGGCAGATTTGATGCTCTGTTGCGCCAAGGGTCACACACTTTCTTGTGATACAGGGGCTCAGGCTTGTGGCACTGGGGGTTGAGCTAGCATTGCAGGGGATCACACTTGCTAATATGGGGTGGTGCTAAGAATCAAACTCAGGGTCTGATGCATGTAGGTCAGAAGCTTTACCACTGAGACACAGTGGCCCCAGAGGACAAGCTTTTCTCTTTTTTAAAAAAATAGTTAATGTGTATACAGTGGTATTGACATTTAGGACTTGTATTTTTAAGCTGGCTGACTTCTTATTGTAGCACTGTAGCACTGTCATCCCATTGTTCATCAATTTGCTTGAGCAGGCAGTAGTAACCTCTCCATTGTGAAACTTGTTACTGTTTTTGGCATATTGAATACGCCATGGGTAGCTTGCCAGGCTCTGCCGTGCTGGTGGGAGATTCTTGGTAGCTTGCTGGGTTCTCCGAGAGGGTTGGAGGAATTGAACCCGTGAAGGCATCGGCAGTGTGCAAGGCAAACATCCTACCCATTATACTATTGCTTTAGCCCAGCGGGCTGTACTGAACTTCTCACTAGTCATTAGTATTTAGTTAAATTGGATATACAGGCAAATCCATTTGAAAACTTAAAGAGAAATAAAGAAGAAAACACTTCAGTTAAGAAAATACTTAAATATATACTGAGACTTAAACACAGTGTTAAATATGTGGGCATTTAAACAAGAAAGAAGCAATCTACCCATAAGGAGCTTTCACAAGATCATTTGTGAGATTAAGGCAAATAGTGTCATAGGTGTGTGTGTGTGTCGGTTATGGAATATTAATGGGTGAGATAATAATGGTCATAGCCATAGTTTGGTTAGCATACAGAAGTGCCATTTTAGGGTAGAGAGTCAATCAGTGATAAATAATTGCAGTTTATGGCTAAAAAAATAGCAGACACAATAAAAGATTCAATAAATAATTTTTTTCTTCTCAATTCAGGGGAGACCACTGAGAGTGGTCCAGTTTTTCCAATCATCACTGCAACATTGCCCTTATCAGAGCTAAGGGAAAGTTTCCATGATCCTAGCCAAGAACTAAAGCTTTCCATGGAGCAGAGGCATACCAGAAACAAAGAAAATGTACCCTCTTCCCAGTCAACTGGTCTACCTAGCATAATTAAAGAAAATGAAGAGCCAATCAAAGGCAACAGCGGCTCTGAAGCTTGTACCAGTTCTTTTCCGAGACTGTCCTTTCCTTCAGAAGCCCCTTTAGAGAAGGAGCCCCACTCTCCAGCCGACCCACTTGAACAGCAGGCAGAATCCACTCTGACATCAGCTGAACCTAGGGGAAATAAGAAAAAGAAGAAACTTAGGAAGAAGAAAAGTCTGCGAGCCGCCCATGTTCCTGAGAACAGTGACACGGAGCAGGATATATTCACTGCAAAGCCTGTAAGGAAAGTAAAAACTGGAAAGTCAGCCAGAGGGGGGAAAGTAACCACCTCCACCTGGGAAGATAGTAGAACTGGCCCAGAACAAGAGAGTATCCGGGATGAGCCAGATAGTGACTCGTCCCTGGAAGTCCTAGAAATTCCCAATCCTCCATTTGTAGTAGTAGACATTGATTCTTGTGAATCTGGAGAAGAGAAACCAGACAGTCCATCTAAAAAGGATATTTGGCACTCCACAGAGCAGCACTCCTTAGAGACATCTCGTTCTGGTTGTGATGAAGTTAGCTCTACCAGTGAGATTGTGACGCACAATAAAGATGGCATTCCCGTAAGGTAAGGTTGTTGGATTCTTTCATAATTGTCTCCTTAGAAATAGTCGATTTTTGGGGGGTGGGAGGGATACTGGGTTCATTGGTGGTGGAGAATGGACACTGGTGGAGGGATGGCCTCTTAAACATTGCGTGAGGGAAAAACAAGCACGAAAATGTGTGACTCTGTAACTGTACCCTCACTGTGACTCACTAATTAATAAATAAAATAAAATAAATAAGTAAAAAAGAAAAAGAAATAGTCAATTTTTTTTGGTATTTCAAGTGCAATTTTTATTTAAATTTTTAAAATTTTGACTGTTGGGGCATACTTGGTGGTGCTCAAGGCTTATTCCTGGCTCTAAGCTTGGGGATCGCTCCTGGCAGGCTAAGGGAACCATATGGGTGCTGGGGATCAAGCCTAGGTCAACTATATGAAAGGCAAGAGGCTTAGCCATTGCGCTTAGCCATTGCACTATCACTCTGGCCCCTAAAAAAATCATCAATTTTTATTTTTCCTTTTTACATCACACCTGGCGATGCACAGAGTTACTCTTGGCTCTGCACTCAGGATTACTCTCTGTGGTGCTCAGGGGACAATATGGGATGCTGGGAATTGAACCCGGGTCAGCCGCGTGCAAGGCAAACGCCCTACCCACTGTGCTATCTCTCCAGCCCCAAAATCGTCAGTTTTAAAAGGAATCATATTTGTATGAAAGCAATAGGGATTGTGTTTACAGTAGATTGGAACTTGGTTGGCAGTGGAGATTTGTTTTTTGATTTATGTTGCAAATATATATTTTTTAAAATTTATTTTATTTTATTTTATGTTATTGAATCACTGTGAGATAGTTACAAGCTTTCATGTTTGGGTTACAATCTCACAATGATCAAACACCCATCCCTCCACCAGTGCACATTCCCCACCACCAATATCCCGGGTATACGTCCCCTTTCCCACCCTCCTCCTGCCTCCATGGCAGACAATATTTCCCATACTCTCTCTCTACTTTTGAGCATTATGGCTTGCAATATGTTGCAAATATTTATTATATTTTATTTTCTCATAATTTCAGGGAAAAAAAGCCCTCATTTTTTTTTTAATTTTAGGGGGGTGGGTTTGCGGGCACAGCCAGCAATGTTTGGGGCTTACTCCTGGCTCTGTACTCAAGCATTATTCTTGGAGGTGTTCAGGAAACTGACTAAATGTGGTGCTAGGGATCAAATCCTAGTTAGCCCATGCAGGACAAGCTTCTCAGCCCCTGTATTATCTGTCTGGCAAAACTGCTCTTCTGTCATTGTTGCTGCTTTACCCTTTGTTTAGAACAATGTTTTAACTAAGAAAGTTAAAAGTTCCACTTAAATTCATACCCATGCTAAAATGTTTCTCTCATTTTGTAGTGTGGCAGAAACTCAGACTGTCATCTCCTCCATGAAAGGATCAAAGAACTCTTCAGGTATTTGGCCGTTCGGTTTTTAAATTGGCCACAGGGGAAAAAGGCTCATAAGTACTAAAACCAAAGTTTAAATCTACTTAAGTGTAGTTGTAGAGTTAGGGGTGGGATTATCACACAGGGTTTTTCCCTAAATTTTGAGATAATGAACTTCTAATTTTTCTCAGTCCCATCTTCCTTGTATGTATAGCTCATTAGCATTAAGGTTTCATTGGGTCAGGGGGAGTTTGGAAGAACTGCTTAAAGAATAAAGACTCAACAAAATAGGGGCCGGAGTGATAGCACAGCGGGTAGGGCGTTTGCCTTGCAAGCGGCCGACCCAGTTCGATCCCGGCATCCCATATGGTCCCCCAAGCACTGCCAGGAGCAATTCCTGAGTGCAAAGCCAAGAGTAACCCCTGAGCATTGCTGGGTGTGACCCAAAAAGAAAAAAAATAAATAAATAACTGGTGTTAGCAGGGACTAGATGTGGAGAGATACTTGCTCCTTACATATATATATATCACTCAAAAAGCCATTACATGAGTAATTGTCATTTTCCTAAATAAAAGGCCTTCTGTTGCGAGTTTTCACAGTGCAGATCATGAATGAAAAATGTGTTTTGCTGAAAGTAACTAAGGCGATATTAAGGGTCACCAGGTCCTGGAATGGTCTTAAACTTCTGAGCATCTTTTCACGATGCCCAAAGACATGTCTCTGAAAGCTATTATTATTTTCTAGAAATTTCTTCTGAACCAGGAGATGATGATGAACCCACCGAAGGGAGTTTTGAGGGGCACCAGGCTGCAGTGAATGCAATTCAGATATTCGGGAGCTTATTATATACTTGCTCAGCAGATAAGACGGTCCGGGCTTATAATCTGGTGGTAAGTTAATATAGCAGTTGGAACACTTTTAGTAGTAGTAGGTTTTAGAAAGTCCAATGTGCTCTCTAAGAGCAGTTGTTGAAAGTTTGCTGTTCAGAGATAGGGGTGGACTTTAGACTGATTTCATAGTCACTCAATTTAGGGTGACCTGATGCAGATATAATTTCTTCCCCTCTGCCTTCTTTGATGTGATATTCCAAAAGCGAGTATTTCTTCTCACTGAATAGACACCAGGAGCCACTGAGTTTTCTTTTCCCATCCACCAAAATATGGTCCAGTACCTTCATTCTTGGGCTGAGGAGGTGAGATTCCAGCAGTAAATGTGACATGCTCAGGATCTCAGCCGCGGTGCTGGTAATGAGTTCACTAACTCAGCTGGTACTCCACAAAAAAAGATTGGAGAGGTGTAGGACATGGTGCCAAGTTGTTCAGGTGGGCGGCTCATTCCACCTCCCCACACTTAATACAGTCTGCTTAATGGTTTCTCTGAAACTACTCAGAGTGCACTTTCTGAAATTTGAATTTTGGTGTATAAAATCCGACTAATTCTGTTAGGCAACACTCAAAGTCAAGAAACTTCAGAAACATTATATTGGTCCGAATAAACCCCATGTAGGTATTTGGAATTGTTGAAGGCTCTGGGAAGGTGAGAGTGAGAAGGAGTGGTTTGATAGTGGAACAGGAACATGTTTACTGGGGCTGTAATGATAGTATAGCAGGGAGGGCACTTGTCCTGCACTTGGATTTGATCCCTAGCACTACATACGCCTTCCTGACCCCTTTCAGGAATAACCCCTGAGCTCAGAGGCAGCAGTAAGTCCTGTGCCACTACTGCGTCTGCCCCCCCCTTTTTTTTTTAAGTTTTCTCTGGGCAACTTGTGCCCAGAGGAGTTGGCCTTCGGAATGCCTGAGGAACTAAAGTAGTGGTAGCAGAAAGTAAGAGTCTAAAATCTGGGGAATTGACTCTAACTTGAAATTGCAAGTTAAACGTATATAGTGTAGAAACGAAATGTTATTGCTACACAGAGATAACAATTAGAATGTTTATTATAAAACCACACTTGACCCACCGAACTCTGTGATGGTGGCTTTGATGGGCTTGGGCATTAGGGAACAATCCCACAGACAACTGATTCAAGGCGGGGCCTAAGCCAGATGATTAGCTACAGTGTATGTTGGCTGTGTTTGGTGCTCCATATGTTTGAGAGGGTTGGTCTTAGCCAATAGTTATAATTTGATAGAATAGTGAATCTCCCGAGGTATTTTTTGGGATTACTCAGCAAACATATTGTAGGTATGTCAGTACATGGGACTGAACAGATAGTTACTGAACATTTTTGTGTGCCAGGCACTGAGGACACAGTAATAAACAGGTTTTAGTATTGTTTTGTTTTGTTTTGTTTTTGGGCCATACCCAACAGTGCTCCAGGTTTACTCCTGGCTCTGCACTTAGGAATTAGTCCTGGTGGTGTGCTCAGGGGACCATATGGGATGTCGGGGATTGAACCAAGGTCACCTTGTGCAAGACAAGTGCCCTCCCCATTGCACTATCGCTCCAGCCCTCACATGTTTGTGTGTGTGTGTGTGTGTGTGTGTGTGTTTATTTATGTGGAGCACACAAATAAGCTATTTCTTTTCTGTTTCCATTGTAATCTGATCTGTGTTTGACTTTAGAACCGGAAGTGCATTGGTGTCTTTGAGGGCCATACCTCCAAAGTGAACTGCCTCCTGGTTACTCAGACTTCTGGGAAGAATGCTGTCCTTTTCACGGGTTCCAGTGATCATACTATTCGCTGCTATAATGTAAAGGTTAGTGGGTCCAGATAAATCAAAATGATAGTTTGAGCTAGTTCCAACTGTATTTGTACTGTGGTGTAGAGACACAGATGGTGTCAACTGTCCTCTTCTTTTGCTTCTGGACTGATTTTAACACACTCACACAATCCTTGGTAGATAGGGAGATTTAGATCGGGTGTTTTTTTGTTTGTTTGTTTTTTGAGTCACACCCAGCGATGCTCAGGGGTTATTCCTGGCTCTGCTTAGGAATTACTCCTGGTGGTGCTTGAGGGACCGTATGGGATGCCGGGGGTTGAACCCAGGTCACCCAGGTCACCCAGGTCGGCCACATGCAAGGCAAAAGCCCTGTGTGGTCTTGATTATTCCTGTGGGCATTGCAACAAAAACAACACAGGGAAGGGGAAAGAAAAACCTGACTGAAAAATCAGTGAATCCAAAAGTTAGTTCCTTGAAAAGATAAATGAAAGAAGCCTCTAGCAAAATTGATATTCAAAAAGGGGGGGAAAAAGACATATTTGCAATGTCCAGGAGGAAAGAACCAGATAGTAGCAATAACTCTGTTGTGGTAAAATAACAGAAACAATGTATGTCAACTGGCAAATAGGTGTATATAAAAACGAATGTGGGACATAAAAGTCGGGAACAGTAAGAAAAAGAACAAGCTGTTGATACTTGTAGTAGCATGAATGGGTGTGGAAGACTGCATTTCAGAAATGTTCTCAAGCTCTGGTTGTTCACATGACTACACTTGACCAAACTTTAAGTATCTTTATTTTTTTATTATTTTTTTTTTTTTTGCTTTTCGGGTCACACCTGGCGATGGACAGAGGTCACCCCTGGCTCTGCATTCAGGAATTACCCCTGGCGGTGCTCAGGGGACCATATGGGATGCTGGGAATTGAACCTGGGTCGGCTGCATGCAAAGCAAATGCCCTACCTGCTGTGCTATTGCTCCAGCCACAAAACTTTAAGTATCTTATGGTGAATTTTATTACATGAAAGAGTTTTGCTGAAACTCTTCAGCAAAGTTTTTTAAGAACTGTAAACAAATTTTGGCAAGAAATAATTTTTTAAATCTCTTTTTGTTGTTTTATGCCAAGTTAATTCCCAGGAGGTAAATTTTTGCTTCTTCGGTTTCTTCTGTGCTGTCTTTTTCTTCTGTGCAGCCCTCCTCTTTTGGATTAGGAACAATCTATTCTTTTTTACCTCAGCATGAAGGGAGAACTTATATAGGAGTTAAGCCGCCAATAAGGCCTGTCAGTTCTGTGGTGCATCTAGGGTGCTTTTTTCACCTTGATATGCTCAGTGATCAGAGAATCTCCATCTAAACCCGTACTTTCAGCATGACTTGCTGCTTTTTAGAGGTTGTTATTTATTCTCTATAGCTTGAGGGTCTTTTAGCACATATTTTAAGAGAAATATACATACATTTGTAGAGACTATCACACATATATATACCATGTCACTGTCATCAATGCCACCCTGTTGCTCATTGATTTGCTCGAGCGGGCACCAGTAACATCTCCATCGTGAGACTTGTTATTACTGTTTTTGGCATATCAAATTTGACACGGGTAGCTTGCCAGGCTCTATCGTGCGAGCGAGATGCTCTCGGTAGCTTGCCGGGCTCTCTGAGAGGGGCGGAGGAATTCAACCCAGGTCGGTTGCGTGCAAGGCGAATGCCCTACCTGCTGCGCTATCGATCTAAATATATCACATATACCATACATATGATGTATGTATACAGTAGTCTCTACAAATTAGAGAACTAGAGAATGCTGCGGTTTCTTTCTCATGAGCATCATTTCACACTCTGCTACCAGGAGACTTGTTTTCATATTTGATTTGCCGCTAATGCTGCTACTGAGATGTTGTGTGTGTTTCCACCAGACTCGAGAGTGTGTGGAGCAGTTACAGCTGGAAGACCGGGTTCTCTGCCTCCACAGTAGGTGGCGAATTCTCTATGCTGGGCTGGCAAATGGCACTGTGGTCACCTTCAACATAAAGGTTAGTGCTTGAGGAGAAATGGCTGAATTCCCATGCCGCATGAGAAAAGTATGTGTGTAGCGAGGCAAGAGAAGTACAAGTAGACATCTCCTGTTTCCTGGTGTGAGGAAGCAAGAATTAGCCAGTAGTCAAGAAACTTACCCTTTGATAGAAGTGAAACAAATTCCTAAATTCTGTCTGCTCAGGCGCAAGTGTGTCAGGATCAAATGTAATACTACCAAAGTAAACTAAGTCTGACAGTTGGGGACAAATAAGGAGTCATAGGTTAAACTTGTCTGTCTCATTTTTAGAAGGACACCATGAAAGATGAGCTTAAAAATCCTTTGACTTTGGTGTGGTTTGGAACTGGCAAAGGGTTTCATGAGGGAATCCTGGCAGTAAAGTGAGCTGAGTTGCAAGTTTGCTTTCAGGACAAGTAGTCTCATTCTTTCCTAACCTAAATAGAAATGAGTTTGTTGGGCAAACCTTCATGGATCATCTGTTATGTTCTAGGCCCAGAATAAGGCTAATGGCTCTTGGCAGACCATGTCCTGGGAGAGGTCGAACCCGGGCTTCTCGTATGCAGATATGAACTCTAGCCTGTTAGCTCCGTCCCTCCACCCTGCATTGTTGTCAGGAAGGCATTTGGGAACTATTGGAATAATCCGTTAACTAGAATGCATATATTTAACGCAGTTATCAAATATACAACAGTGGTTCATATTTTCCTTTTTTGGGTTTGTTTTTGTTTGGGAGCCACTCTTGGCTCTGTGCCATGGGTCACTCCTGGAGGGGCTCTGGAGACCATATGAGGTGTTAGACTTGAACAGGAATCCACTGTGCAATGCCAATGCTTTAACCTCTGTACTACCTCTCCAGTCACACCTGCCGCCCTCATTTTCCTTTTAAATGTTAAGTGGGACTTTATCTTTGGCTACTCAAGAGGCTAATAGTCAGTTCATAGTGCCTTGAATTTCAGTCCCTCCAGCACCTAAGATTCTAAACTGTGTATTTAGCCATGTGGACTTCTAGCTGCTACTTTTGAAACTTCTGGGAGTTTTACCTTATCTGCATGCTTAACAAATCTATTTTGGGTGGGGGTAGGTAGGATATCACCTGGCAATATTCAGGGGCTCCATCTGGTTCTGTGCTTTGGAGTAAGCCATGATGCTACTCAAAGCACTATATTTGGTGCCGAGGAATTGAACCAAGGTTGGCCACTTGCAAGGCAAGTGCTTGCCTTAGCACTTTGTGGCTCTGACTCCTGGTTTTTGGTTTGGGGGCCACACTTGGCAGTGCTCAAGCACTTCTTCCAGCTCTGTGCACATAGTCCCCTGAGCCCTGCTGGGTATGATCCCCTTAACAATAATGACCCAACAAAAGTTGAATGACAGAGGTAGGCCATCGGAATGAGAACTTAAGTACAGACGACCAGTTTGAGAGTTTGTCAAGTCTTGATTTTATTTAATTAATTAGTTTAGCTTTTTGGGTCACACCTGGCGATGCTCAGGGGTTACTCCTGGCTCTGCACTCAGTAATTACTCCTGGCGGTGCTCAGGGGACCATATGGGATGCTGGGACTTGAACCCGGGTCGGCCGCATGCAAGGCAAAAGCCCTACCCACTGTGCTATCGCTCCTGCCGCAAGGTCTTGGTTTTAGTTTGCTCATTGTTTCTACTTCATGTAACGGCCTTTCTTTTAGAACAACAAACGTCTTGAGATCTTCGAGTGCCATGGCCCTCGGGCTGTCAGCTGTCTGGCCACCGCCCAGGAAGGTGCCCGGAAGCTGCTAGTGGTGGGGTCCTATGACTGCACCATCAGCGTGCGTGATGCCCGGAATGGACTGCTCCTTAGGACGCTAGAGGGCCACAGCAAAACCATTCTCTGCATGAAGGTGAGTAAAGTGAGGGCAAGAAGAGATCCCGTACAAACAAGAGGTTTGAAGAGGTTTCTCATGTCTCACGCCTTATTTAGAACATAATCATCTTTAAAAGATGAGCAAGTTGATTACAGACCTTTTCATTAGACTTGAGTCACCAAGGAATATGGTTTTTTTTTTTTTCTTTTTGGGTCACACCCGGCAATGCACAGGGGTTATTCCTGGCTCTGCACTCAGGAATTACCCCTGGTGGTGCTCAGGGGACCATATGGGATGCTGGGAATCAAACCCGGGTCGGCCGCGTGCAAGGCAAATGCCCTACCCACTGTGCTATCACTCCAGCCCCTAATGTGGTATTTTTAGTTGGCTGAGATATCATTAAATTGGCATTGTAAAATGTAGACATAGGCTGTTACCTTCTTAACCATCCTGGAGCGATGCTGAACTGAACATAACACTTCCTAGCTTCTCAGAATACCTGATAGTATGGTCTAGTTCAAAGTTTTGTCTTAGAAGTTTACTGTATCCTAGTTACTACACATCTGAATGGAAGATGATAATTAGGACATGCCATTGTTCATTACAGCGGAAGCTCAGAATTTTCCACCAAATCTCACTCATTGAACTTGTTTCTTTAAGGTGGTGAATGACCTTGTGTTTAGTGGCTCCAGCGATCAGTCTGTCCATGCTCACAACATTCATGTAAGTCCTGAGTAAAGAAACCTTTGACATAATGATAAATAAAACTTACAGGATTCCTCAGACCACTTGCAATTTAAATGGAAGACCTTTCTACCATGAATGTCTTAATAATCTCTGTGTACAAACTCTAGGATAGTAACAGCATCCTAGAAATACTGACAATTTAGTTATTCTGAATGACTCATTTTGGCTTGAGGTAAATGGAGCATCAGCATCTCTCAAGTAGATGTGATCCATAATCTAATATAGATCAAATGAAAACAGCTGAGACTCCACTCAAGTCACAGCAGCAGCTTTGAAGCTTTGTTTCCGGCCTGTAAACCTGCAGATGATCTACTTCAGGGCATTTCATCTTTGGGGTGTGTAAAACAATAAAGGAGTAAATACTTTAAAAACTATCAAATGCCAGCATGTAAGTTTTGACTCTTCTTTTCCTGTGGCCCTGAGTTCTCTACCTTCAGTGAGCACAGACTCTGTGTGGGTGGCACATGCTCATGAGAAGGCCTCAGCTGTTAAAATTAGCACAGCTCCCTGTGTGTCCTGGCGTCTCCTAGTCGGGGCTGGGAGAGAGCTGATGGCACCCACTCCTGGAAGTCTCCAGTGACTCTTTTCTCTCCTCTCCACAGACGGGGGAGCTCGTGCGAATCTACAAAGGCCACAACCATGCAGTGACTGTGGTCAACATCCTAGGGAAGGTGATGGTGACTGCATGCCTGGATAAGTTTGTTCGCGTCTATGAGTTGCAGGTAGAATTCGAATTATTCAGAACTTGGCTCAAATGATTTGGGGAGAGTGTCCATTTGGGTTTTATTTAATTAATTAATTAATTTTTCAGTATAGTGAGTCAGATGGAACCAGGGAACCTGCCTTTTTTTCAGGCTTTTTGAGCTAATTGCCCGTAAACTCCCACCTCCAGCAAAATTGCTGTGAAATAAGTGGTTGGGCTCACAGGTTCCAATAACTGAAGTGAGATTAGGCCCTGTGGCTCAGGGGTAGAGCACTTGGCTTTGCCTATATGAGATGCTGGGTTTGATCCATGGCACTGCAAAAACACAAAACAAAAATTAAACAAAAATTCCTTAAGTGGTTTCTGTAAAGTCACTATCATCTCTAAGTCCTGTTTAATTCTCCTTGCATCCAATTTCAAGTTTGAGATTAGATACCATATAGAATTATTTTAAAATTTTAAAAAATTATTAGTAACTTTTTCTTTAGGAATTATTAGAAAAATTGCTGTGAAATTTTTGTTTTTATTGAAATGCTTTAACTTGGTGTCTTGGGTATAATTTTAAACTGTTTTAAACCTGTTAAGATTTTCAAGACCATCCTTTGGAAACACAGGGTAAATAATCTTAATCTCTTTTTTTTTTTCCTGTTTCTCCACCAAAGTCCCACGATCGATTGCAAGTTTATGGAGGACACAAAGACATGATCATGTGTATGACCATCCATAAAAGTATGGTGAGTATAATTTTTCATGTCACATAATTGCCTTTATTTATTTATTTATTTATTTTGCTTTTTGGGTCACACCCGGCAATGCACAGGGGTTCTCCTGGCTCTGCACTCAGGAATCAACCCTGGCGGTGCTCAGGGGACCATATGGGATGCTGGGAATCGAACCTGGGTCAGCTGCATGCAAGGCAAACACCCTACCCCCTGTGCTATTCCTCCAGCCCCACATAATTGCCTTTAAATAGGACAAGAACCAAAAATTTTACAAACCAATAATAATGTCACCATTTGTCACTTCCCAAAAGGAATTTTTTTTTTTAACTCATAGACCTTACTATTAGATACCTTTATACATACCTAGTAGATTTTTAATTAGTTAAATTTTTTTTTGTTTTGGATCACTCCTGGAGGTGCCTAGGGAGTGGGCACTGTTTTAAACAAGACTATTAAACAGGACTTAGAGATGATAGTGACTTTACAGAAACCACTTAAGGAATTTTTGTTTTGTTTTGTTTTGTATTTTTGCGGTGCCATGGATCAAACCCAGCATCGCATATAGGCAAAGCATCAAACTTGGGTTGACTGCTTGCAAGGCAAGTGCCTTATTCTCTGGACTATCTCTCTCGCCCTATCTATTAGTGTTGAGAAGTTACCCAATACGGTTGTTGAATATTCCATATTTAATATCTAACAAAATTTAAGATGTGTGGGCTTTCCCCAAATTGACTGGGCTTTCCCCCTGAGGTACTATGATCTGAATAATCTGAATAGAACATTGGAATGGAATCATGCAGTTTGGCTTAAGCGTCATGGTTAGTTTTACCAGACCTGAAAATAGAAACTAACTTGGTAATCCTACTTTCTTTCTTGGGGGTGGGGAGGCGGGTTTGAGCCATACCCCGCAGTGCTCAAGGTTTTCTCTTGGTTCTGCATTCAGAGGTCACACCTTGCGGGGCTTAGGGGACCATATGGGATGCTGGGACTCAAACCCGGGTCCGCCACATACAGGTCAAGCACTTTACATGCTGTGCTATTGCTCCAGCCCCAATCTTATTTCTGAATTGCTTTTTTAAATTATGAGATTGAACTTGAATGGATGATTTTTTTTCAACTCTTGAGCAATACAGATATTTGTCCCAGTGAAGCACAGATAAATGCCCAGCGGAAGCTAGAGCTTTACCAAGGCAAGTATAAGTAGGTGCCTCTGAGTTCTGCCACTTCCATGAGACTTGAGCCCCAGAGTGACCCTACAACTGGCGCAGCTTCCAAGTCGCTGGGTTAGAAGATCTGACGAAACTTTTCCATTGTAGTGCTCTGGGGCTGCTTTCGTTTAGATTTGTGTTTTCTTTCTTTTTGGTTTTGGGGCCACACTTTCTAATGCTCAGAGGTTATTCCTGACTCTACACTCAGCCTCTGGGGGACCATATGGGATACTGGGGCTCAAACCTAGGTCTGATGTGTGCAAGGCAAGCGCCCTCCCCACTGTACTGTCTCTCAGGCCCTGATAAGTGTTTCCTTAATTGACTTCTACAAGTACCTGTCGGCTCTGGTTTGGAGGGTGTTTTATAATTGTTTTGTGTATATGGTTTTGATCTGACCTGATAATCCTCTTTCTCCAGATTTATACTGGCTGTTATGATGGCAGTATTCAGGCTGTGAGGCTGAATCTGATGCAGAATTACCGCTGTTGGGTAAGGAATGTTGGGTAACAGCTCTTGTCACCAGACTTAGGAATTGCTTAATCTTAGGCTAACTTATAGGCCTTCCTCCTCATCAGTAGATATTTTAAGTTTTACTTATCTGTTTATTGATGGGCATTTGCTCAGGCCACACCCAGCAGAGCTTGGGGGCTACTCCTTGCTTTATGCTCAGAGGTTGCCGTATCACTGCCCAGGGGGTCCATTCAGTGCTGGGGATTAAACTTGCATTAGCTTCATGCAAGACAAGTGCCTTAACCCTTGTACTCTCTCTCAGGGCCCAGGATTTTAATTTTATTTTTGAGCATCTAACTTTGTACCTCTACTATAGGACAAGAAAACTATATTAAAGAATCTGCTTAATTTCTATACTCCCTTAATGAAGTCTATTGTAAGATTAAATATGAAATATACTTAAGTATCATCCACTCAGAGGTATATCCTTGATGGATTCTGCTTTATTATAAAATAAGTCAGTGCTTACTAAAATTTCCACTGTATACAGAGATATATGAAGTAAAAAAAAAATGAAAGTGCTTGTCTTTGTGATCTGCTCTCTGTAGTTAAAATCATTTCTAAGGGATTTCACATATTCATAGTTTGGTTGTGTCCTCATTGTTTTTGAGGAATAGGCAATAAAAATTGTTTTTGTTTGTTTTTTTGTTTTGCGGTGACGGGGATCAAACCCAAGGTCTCATGCATGCAAGGCAAGTGCTCTACCACTGAGCTACGTCCCCACTCAAAATTTGTATTTTTGAAGTTTAAATCGGTTCTCTTGGCAATTCAGTGAAATCAGTGTTTTTCATTTTTGGGTTGGGACTGCTGATTAACCTCAAAACTGCTATCTTCCTTATAAGTTCTTGTTTGTTTTTGTTTTGGGGACATACCCAGAAATGCTCAGTTACTTTTGGCTCAGTGCTTGGGGTCCATATGGGTTTCTGAGGGGACCCAGCTGGGGTCAGCCCCATGTAAGGCAGGCACCCTACCCACTGTGCTATTCTGGCTCCTTCCTCCTAAGTCTTATAATTTGTTTCATCACTCTACTGTATATAAAGACGTGGGGAAAATACCTTCAGATTATAATAGGGGAAAAGCCCAAATTTGCATTCCTTTTTAGAGATGAACATCTTAGCATCCTAAGAGTTATTACAAGCCTGTTGATAAAAGTCAAGATAAAGAGGCTTAATGTTTTCTGACAAGTAAAATTGTATCACTTGTATAAGTAAAGTTACATTATTTTAAAAAAAGATGAAAAAGTTGGCAATCACATGATTATGATTCAGATTAGACTTCTGTGATTTCCAAACACCATTTTCTACAATAAATATTTCCACAAATGTTGCTTTCTTGATAAAACATGTTCATTTTAGGTATATAGATCAAGTCCATAAAATTGTAAAAGCTTTCAGTGGACAAGCCCTTTATCTTTTATAATGAGTGGACTGAGAAACTCATTTTATAATGACAAAATAAAGAACAAATATGGCTTGATTAGGATCGTGGGGAGTAGGGTTGGGGGGACACTGGGAACGTGGTGGAGGGCAGTGAGCACTTTGAGGGAGTATAGTAAGGGATACTATATGCACAGAACCTACTGCTAACAGTATTAGAAACCACAAGGTCAAAAATTAAAAAATTAATACCCCTGCACTGTCACTGTAGCACTGTCACTGTCATCCTGTTGTTCATCGATTTGCTCAAGTGAGCAACAGTAACGTCTCCATTGTGAGACGTGTTGTTACTGTTTTTGGCATATCGAATACGCCATAGGTAGCTTGCCAGACTCTGCGGTGTGGGCAGGGTACTCTGGCTTTCTGAGAGGGACTGAGGAATCTTGAACCTGTCGTGCAGCTCAAACGCCCTACCCGCTGTGCTATTGCTCCCACCCTAAAAAATAAACACAGAAGAGCCTGGCAAGCTCCCCTGTGGCATAATAGGTATGCAAAATTGCAAAATACAGTAACAATAGCAGTCTCATTCCCCTGACCCTGAAAGAGCCTCCAGTCGTTGGGAAAGACGAGTAAGGAGAGGCTGCTAAAATCTCAGGGCTGGGACGAATGGCAACATTACTGGTGCCCACTCGAGCAAACCGATGAATAACGGGATGACAGTGATCCAGTGATACCAAAAAAAAGTATGACTTAAATAGGTGTTTGGGTTGGGGGGAATGCTGTGCGGTTTGTGGCCAGATCTGGTAGTGCTCAGGCGTCTCTGCAGTACTGGGGATTGAACTGGAATCAGTCACATGCAAGACTGTGCCTTAACCCCTGTCCTATCTTTCTGACCCCTTAAATGGAAATTTGTGTTAATCTACCTACAGGTATTTGCCAGTCTTTTTTTAGTAATAGCTGTTTAATACTTAACGAATTTCCAAAGTGTCAAAAGACCAGTGTTTTCTAGGTTCCTCATTATATTGATAAATAACCTGGTACCCTCTGCTATGTTGTATTTTATAGCCAACAATAAATTAAAGTACAAAGACTTCTTTCTGTTTCCACAGTACTTTGGGAATAGGATTGAGGAATGTTCTCACACATGTTGTGTTCCTTTTAACTTCCCCTTTCATTTTGTTTTCAGTGGCACGGATGCTCTCTGATATTTGGTGTGGTGGATCATTTAAAACAGCATCTACTGACTGACCATACTAATCCAAACTTTCAAACTCTGAAGTGTCGCTGGAAGAACTGTGATGCTTTTTTTACTGCTAGGAAAGGATCCAAACAGGTACCTCACGTATGCCTGGCCCTTGGCGGTACCAGGCTGACTGCCCCAGTCCTTACACTGCCGGGCCTGATTTCCCATTCCTGCCTATCCCGGTGCTGACTGTCCTGATTCTGTCTCAGTTCTGACTGCCCCTGTCCTGGCTGTCCATTCCTGACTGTCCCGTTCCTGACTGCTGGGCCCACATAACATACGGACATTAGAATGTTCCCGAAGTGAAGTTCTTCTTCTTTTTGTTTGTTTGTTTGTTTTGCTTTTTGGGTCACACCTGACAATGCTCAGGTGTTACTCCTTGCTCCACACTCAGAAATTACTCCTGGCAGTGCTCAGGGGACCATTTGGGATGCTGGGAATCGAACCCTGGTCAGTCACGTGCAAGGCAAACACCCTACCCACTGTGCTATCGCTCCAGCCCCTGAAGTTCTTCTTGACTTTGACATTGTCCCCTCCTGCTATCAGCTTTTCTCTCACCGGCCTTATCCCTTTCTTCCTAGGATGCTGCGGGACACATCGAACGGCACGCAGAGGATGACAGCAAAATTGACTCATGAAGTTTTTTGCCTCCCATGTTGGGAAGTCATAAGTTGAACTCATTTTGTATTGACCTTCTCCTGGCCCTGTCTCTTCCCCTCCCAGGGAAGGAGAGATGGTGCCCAGCCAGACTCACCACTCGCACAAGTCTGGCCCGTTCCTGGGGAGGGTTAAATTACCCCTTAAGTTCTTGCTGGAGGTTGATCAGATTTTACGAAACCATACTTTTCTGGAGAGCATGACATAGAGTAACTTGTGCTATTAGTTTGCACCAAATGTTTATTAAAGATGCAGATTGAAATTGGATAACCAGTTTGACACTAATCAAATGTATATGTAAAAAAAATTTTTTTTTGTTTGTTTTTTGGTTTAAACTTGTAGTCAGGCCTTTAAGTACAAGTTTGTTCAGATGCTAGAGTTTTTAGGATCAGTTTTGATTCCTCTAGGATTAATAACTGTATGTAAATTAGAAAGCCAACAGTGTCCTTTTCTGGTGGTGGTGGTGGAGCAGTGCTGAGGATCTAGTAGCTTCCCTGATAACTCCGTTCTGTCTATTTTAAGATTCACTTTTTCCATAGATAGGCAGGGCTGGCTTTAACGCTTATGGGACACACAGGTTTGCAGCTAGAGAGACTGCTGACTGTAGTTTAGATCTCGAGACAGCAGAGCGCTTCCCTACTGGCTCCTGTGAGGGTCTCCATCCTCAGATGCTCGCTGCTCTCCCAGACCTGACAACTGCTCAGGAGCCTGCTCAGGCCCCAGCCCTAGCTGCCGTGGGGCCTGTCAGATTATGGGAATTGGAGATGGAGCCTTTATCCCCCTTTCTGGCTCCCCATGCCAGGTTTGGAATCCGATTTGCTCCATTATTCATCTCCATCTCCCACTGTCTCGCTGTGCCTTGACTGAGGTTGGCCACAAGTATTTCCTCAAGGCTCAGGGCGCTTGCCATCATGGACAGTGCCCAGGATGGGGGGAGTTAGAGTAGAACATCTGAAACCACTTTTGAGGCCTCAAGCAGGCTTCTTAGAGACTGGTTTATAACACCAATGACTTGTTTTCATTTCCCTACTATCTGGGAAAGAAGAATAAAGTACCATGAAAATAAAGTTTCAACCTGTCCACTGAAAACGCCAATGAACAAAGACTTAGTATGACCACTTTGGCTGTTGGGGAGTTTCTGTGGACTCCTGAGAAGCTAAAGAAGTGTTGCTTACCAGCTTTTTATTTTTGGCTTCTCAGAACTCTGAAAAATTATTCAGAGACGGAAGAACCCAGCGCCACATCCAAAGCTTTGGGGTGTGACACCCACTGCTCTGGGTTTGCATCCGGGTCCTTCTCTGCCTGGTCACATGCATCTGTGCATGTCCAGGCTGCAGGTCAGGGGGGTGGGAGTGTCATGAGGGGCTTGGGTTAGGTTTCAAGAGGATATAAACCTCCTGGAATTAAATGCAGGACACTAAGTTTATGTTTGTTTTTCCAGGGAAGTAATAGTACTTCTTATTGGATTGGGAGGGGGAAAAAAAGGTAATTTATCTTGGAGCTGCTACTAGACCATGGATGACCCCCAAAGCTATTTAGCTCTGTCCTTGTAAAACAGGAAAATTCTTTGGGTGACTACTTTAAATAGTGGTTCACGCTGACGCATACCACCCAGGTCTCACACTTGGATGTGACTTAACACAAATATTGCTGTGCTGATGTCAAGGTGTTAATGAGATTTGCATGATACTTGGGAGAGGAACAGAGAAACTCCTGCTAATCACAAAGTAATATTTGTTTAGTTTCTGTACAAGATTCAGAAGCTTTTCCCCACCTCTCAGTCCTGTTTCCTGTAAGGGCGACCAGAGAAGCTGGGTTATTCTTGGGGTTGGGAATGGTGATTCCCAGGAAAGTGCATTTGGATTTGTTGCTGAGCCTGGCATGTTGTCTAGGCTGTAGTAGCGGCACGTTTCCCACTGGCTGGGCAGTCGCTAAGGAAGTTTTTTACCCTCTGTTGCTGAGGTGCCTTTCTGTCCTGCCTGAGGGTGTGTCTGAAAAGAGTGGCAGAGCCTTTGGTCACCAGGAAAAGGGTATGTGAGGTGTTGGACTCCATGAGGAACCTTTGCAAGTATAACCAGATGATTGAATCAGGACTAGATGATTTGGGTTTCACTTTGGCAGAATCGTGCCGTCTGTCTGCCTGTGTGCATGTTCCTTGTGTTGCATGAACATGGGCATCCAGACTTATTATTCTTTTTTTCATTTCACAGAGATTTTTTTTTTTTAATTTTTGAAGCGGTGACTGTAACATCTTTGTTTCAAGCATACATAAAATTCATTTAACATCAGGTTAATGTGTGGTCCGACATGCACTATTCTAGTTCTCCATTTTGAAATAAAGACTGCATAAGTATCTTGGCTGCTTATTTTTATGTTACTCCTTTGAAGTATCTGAAAATTATACAGAATGTCAGCTATGCTTTAAGGCTTCTCCTCTGTCTTGACTAATTTTCGCCTGTCTTGCCTCAGAGAGGAGCTGTGGCTCAGAGATTTGTGTTGACTCGTATCTCAATGAAGGAAGGAAACTGTTCTGTAACCTGACAGAACCAACTCATTTTTCACAGGTAGTTGGGAAATGTAGAGATCTCTGTTTGTAGAATGTTAGTTTTGGTAATCTGCTTTTATTGACTACAAGCCAAGAAACCATGGCATGAATCTTTCTGTGGCACATGCTGCTGTTTCAGTGGCAGTTTGTTGGGAGAAATATTTTATTTTGAAGTTTTGAGTCAGGTTCAGAATGTCTTGGGGCCTCCTCTGTTACAGAGCAGTTACACAGATCTCTTCAGAGCAGTTTCTTTACCTGATGTTACTTGAATTTGGAAGGCACTGCTGCTGCACTCCTGTTTCTGTGTGGAAATTTATTTCTGCTCAGATGAGTTATCAGTTGAGTGTTTAGCTCCTGACCTGTCTGTCATTTATAGGCGATATTGTTGTTCTTGAAGTGGTCCTTTGCCTAACAAAGGGTTGGGTTTTTTGTTTGTTTGTTTGTTTGTTTGTTTGTGGGTAGATTATTACAGTGGGCAACTTTAGTGACTAGGTAAGTGAATGATTTGGTGGAAGTAGGTGCACAAACACTTAGTCAGATGGAATGGTGTATTTTATGGAAGTGAATTGGTTGCAAAAGGAAGATTGAAGTATATTATGGGATTTGAACAGCACATATCCTCTGGTTTGCTCAAGTAATTTGTGATGTATATACGCTGACTTAAACATTTTTTAAAATTCCTGTTACCCTAGAGGAGAACTCCAAGAAGGTCATTAAGAGTCTGAAGGTTATGCCTGCCATATTGCTAGAATAATGGTTTCAGCCCTGCCCCAGGCATCAGCGTCCTCAGGATTTCAGAGAAGCTGTATAGAGGGTGGGAACAGAACCTGTGCCACAGGTGATTGGGGCTGTACTAAGTTGCATATGCACATGGACGTGACTCCTAGTGTAAGCAGCAGCTGCCTCTAATCTCACCTCTAACAGCACCCCAAGGATGCAGCTCTGTTTGGTCATGTGACTCTTGGTTCCCCAGAGCTGCTGAAGGGTTGGAGGTGGTGGCCCCACAGAACAGGGCTGGGAGGAGTCTTGAAGAAGAAACTGTTGAAGATCTTTTTCCTGCTTATGAGAAACATGCCTTGAACTGTTCCAGCACTGTGTGATCTGCTTTTTGTTTTATGGAACATAAATTGGAAGAATGAAATTAGATGACACCCGACTGCAAAAATGTTTATAAGCAAATAGCGTATAAAGCTGTGAACTTCATAACTTTGTAAAGCAAGATTTAAAGCAAATACAAGAGGAAAATAAAATACTTTTCCTAATTGATTATTCACTTTTGTGGGGACACAAAAGGGCACACCAGGTGGGGTCACTTCCACTGATACTTGGGGCAACCAGTGGTCTGTGTTGGGAGGGGACCAAACTCACTGGTGGGCTGGGGATGCAAGGCCTATGCCCCACCGCTCGAGCCATATCCCCATCTCTTTCCTTTGGTGTTGTGTCTGCAGATGCATTGCCAACCCCTTTTCCCTGTCAGTTCGGGAAGCTAGAAGGAAATTGGGTAGATGATGCACGGTGATTAAGCTATAGACTGTAGTCCAGATAGATTTGAGAAACGGCTATATTTTAGAATTCTTCAAAGACTATTGGTAGGTCACTTACTGGAAGAGAAATAAAAATGGCATCACACACTGAAATAGCCTCCAGTGCAAGGCACCACTTCACCTTGACGTTCCCCAGCATCCCATGTGGTCCCCCAAGCATCACCAGGAGTAATTCCTGAGTACAGAGCCAGGAGTAACCCCTGAGCATTGCTGGGCATGATCCAAAAAGCAAAAAAAATAAAGAGCAAAGACATAGTTAAAGGGGGCTTCTGATTTCTTCTGTGCAATGTGCATTTTCCATTTGAAACACGGGTTCTACGATTGATAGTAGACTCCAAGATTGGACACTCTTCAGCCCTGCTGTGGCAACTGCCTAGATGTAAGAAAGCAATGCGAAACAAACAAACCACAAATGGGCAGAGCGATAGTACAGCAGATAGGGTGTTTGCCTTGCATGTGGCAGACCCATGTTTGATCCACAACACCCTAGATGTTCCCCTGAACCTACCAGTAGTGATCCCTGAGTTCAGAATCAGTTATAAATAAACCCTGAGCATTATCAGCTGTGCCCCAAACAACAAATACCACAATTAAGTCAATCATACACATACTTTTATTTAGATCAACTTCTTTTCAGACTGCAGCAGAACTGAGGAGTTAGACAAAAATGCCCAGCCCAGTGCTTGTCCACTGAGCATTTTAGTCCAAGAGCAGCTCCTAAAATCCTAAGGCAGAACCATATACTCATTTGGTTTTTGTCCCATGGTGGGAAAGCGCGAAGGTGACAGCAGTGCTCAGTGCCACTGGCAAATGCTGCTGAGAGGGCTAGATAAGTTCAGGAGGAGCCTTTGTTTTATCACAGCTGAAGTCAAATTCCAAACCAGTCTCAGCTGGGCCTACCACTAACCATTGCAGACACCTGCTGCTCAGTGGCAGAGGGACAAAGCTGTTATTCCTGCCTCATTTCTCAGCTAAAAGGCCAGCTGGGGTTTGGGAGACGAAAGCTCTGAGGCCCAGTGAGGGAGACTTAGAGGATGAATATGACCTGTGAGGCTCCTGAAGGCTGCCTGGGCTGCAGCTCCCATGTCCTTTCAGGCGAGTGACTGGCTGTGTTGGGTGTTGCTGAAGTCGGAGTAGTCCTGCCTGGCTTGGATGGGGTCCGCGTGGTTCAGGCATACATGGTGAGCTGCAGCCACTGAAAGGAAGGTCCAAGGTCAGAAGGCAAATGAGAGCCCAGCAGGTCAGACAGCCACAGGGGCTGTCTACGAAGCGGTCTGGAAAGCCCTTCTGGGGGTTGAGATCCCCTTGAAGCACCCCCATACACAGTGCCTGGTGCCACCTGTGCCACATCCCCACTGTTCTCTAGGCTTGCTTCCTCATCACACTCAAAGACATTCGGAACTGAGCAGTGCACAGTGGGTTGCCTCCCTCTCAGCTGCTGCCTTTATTTATTTATTTATTTATTTTGGCTTTTTGGGTCACACCCAGCAATGCACAGGGTTACTCCTGGCTCTGCACTCAGGAATTACTCCTGGCAGTGCTTGGGGGACCATATGGGATGCCAGGGATTGAACTCCTTGTCAGCCGTGTGCAAGGCAAACGCCCTACCCGCTGTACTATCGCTCTGGCTCTGCTGCTTTCTTTACCTCTAAAACGTTGAGTTTGATGATCCCATCTCCATCCTTGTCAAATGCATTGAAGGCTCCTGTGTGGGCAAATGCACAAGCCAGAGAGCAATTACTGTTCTCTCCCCTCCACTGCTGGAGCTCTTTCTTTGTCTTGGACCAGACCCAGTCCTCCTCAGAGGCTACTCCCAGTTCTGTGCTCAGGGTCACTCCTGGCAGTGCTCAGGGATTGAATCCAGGCCTTCCGCATGCAATGCACGGGCTCAGCCTCTCTCTGTCCTAACAACAACTTAAGAGGACCTTGTGCTAAGGGACTCTCCAGCACAGAAATATGCCAGGCAGGTCACCAGTCACCCTCAGCCACCATGTTCTGAGCCTTTGCCTTTGTTCAACCTGGATAAAGTAGGTGAGAATTTCTTTTTGTTTGTTTTGGGTCCACATCAGTGGTGCTGGAGTTCAACTCCAGACATACAGAGCCTGAACTCCAGCCCACTGAGCTCTCTCTGGCCCTAGTGGATGGGAAGAGGATCAGGCTGAGGGTTCTCGGAAGGGCAGGAGAGGGCAGAAGGGTTCTCCCACATACTGAACATGCCCTCCAGCCTGACGAAGCAGCAGATGAAGCTGTCAAAGTCGATGTTCATCTGTTTGTCCGCGTACCGCATGGTGATGATGTCGTAGAGCTGGCTGTTGAGGTGGAACCCTGCAGAAGGAACGTGCAAGAGCGAAGGTAGGGCCAGAGTGCTTAGACCCTGCTTCTGGGAAAAGAACATCGGAGTCCCTTTCTCTGCATCCTTTGGCTGGGTCCTCGAGGCCTGGTCCTCCCCTCACATTCCTGTTCCCCTCCAGCTCCATCCCCACCCATCCCCCACCCCTCTGTTTCTTAGCACCTGCATCATTCACTGCATTGCGCATCTCATAGCTGTTGATGGTGCCAGAATGGTCTGTGTCATAGCGTTTGAAAATTTTCTGGCAAGAGAAAATTGGAGAACCAAGATCACACCACGAAGCCCCTGAATCACTGAGTCCTCCCAGGCATGGGTCATCCCCTCTCCCCACCTGCCAGGCCTTGATCTTGTTCCAGAGGTGATGGAACTCTTGCAGGTTCAACCTCCCAGAGCCATCCGTCTGGGGGAAGGTCAGGGCTAATGGCACAGAGCTGAACCCCCCAGCATGAAGTTTCTAGGGGGCTCTGCAGGGAAGGGGACCCCCACAGGAAGGATGCCAGAGGGGGGCGGGAATCCAATGCTCCATGCTGGCCTATTCTTCAGTCCCTCAATGGTGGCGCCAGATGGTGCCAAAGTTAGTGTCGTTCCCGCCCTCCGTCCTCCTCCCCCAATGAAGGGTGCCTGTCTCCTCAGCCCCATTTGCCTCTGCGGGCCGTAGGGGAGTCCCCATGTCCTTCTACTGTCCCTTTCCAGCCCAGACGCCAGGCGCTCCGGACTTTTGACATCTCTCCTCGTGCATGGCTTTGCACCCCGCTTGCTGCCTCCTGGGTGCCCCTCATGCCCTGGCTCCTGCAGGCTGCTGGCAGCCGGCGACAGGATGGGAAGGATACATCCATGAGCGCAATCATGCTGCGGCACGACTCCAGAGTGAAGCCTGGCGTCTTCAGGTCTTTATCTGGGAGGCGTGGGGAGAGTGAGGGGGTGCCAGCCTGGCTCCGGGCCCCTCCTGCTCCTGCCCCCCACCAGCTCACGTTTGTTCACCACGGTGTTGAGGATGTTCTTGAGCTCATCTGCACAGATCTCCATGTCCTGGAACAGGGAGGGGACAGCTGGCTCCACTTAAGCAGGACACGCGTTTGCTAGAGGGGAGCCAGCTGTGGCCACCAGGGCTCGGGGCCCGGGGATGCTGCCTCCTCTGAGCTTCTCAGAGGAAGACACATGGCTGTGGGGACCCTGAGGCTCAGGCTTCATGGCCTTGATTTGTTACCCCTGGATGGATGGTGCATTTTGATCAAAAGTGCTAATGACTTTCTCTCAGGAATGACATTGTTAGTGTTTCACCAGGCCAGGGACCTGGGCCGGGACCTGGGCTGGGACCTGGCTGGTCCAAGAGCTGGCCTGGGAGCTTAACCTGGGAGCTGGGCTCAGGAGCTAAGCTGGGAGCTGGAGCAGGAGCCGGCCGGGCGCCCTCACCTCCCCCGCAATCTGCCGGAAGATGTTCTGGAACTGCTGCTGCTCGTCACTCTCCTGTTCGGAGCTGCCGGGGCGCGTCTGTGGAGCACAAAGGAAGTTGTTGGTGGTCAGGAGATGGGCTGAGAAAATTTCTTTTTAATTATTTTCTAAAATTCGCCACAGTTTATAAACATTCTGATAACAGTTTCAGGCTTCTAATGTTTCAACTCCGAACTCCCCACCGGTAACTCCAGGCCCCCACCCACCTGCCTCCTTAGCAAATTCAGTTTATAAAAAGTTATGATACTTTGGGTCACATGATTGCACTTGTGCTGACTCGTGGTTAGGGTGCAGCCGCCTCCCCCCACATCACCAAAATGACCAAAGACCCCTGACCAGAGCCCTCGAATTATTGCCAACCTGCTTACCCCCATTTCCTTCCCTCCCCCACACCATTCCCCTCCTTATTCAACCCCCCACCCCCACCCCATGACCCCTTTCCTTAGCATTCTCATTTCTGAAATCCAGAGAAGAAAATTCCCTTTGGGTGAAAGAGCTGGAGGGCCTGGCTGGGCTCTGGGTGCAGGCGAATCTCTTAGCCTCTGGGCATCCTTTCTTCCTTCACTGGGCTGCAGCCCCCATCACTGGCTTGCCCCGAGTATAACACACCTGAGCCCCAGCAGGACAAGCAGGCCTGGGCCCTTCAGTCTGTCTCCCCTGCCTTTGACTCGGAGCCCAAGCACCCTGGGTTGGGTAAAGCTCCAGGCTGGACGCGGCACCTTGCGGCTGCTGGGGAATTGCCCTTCGCTGCTGCCACTGAGCTTCGTGCGGCGGTGGACTTGGCCCTCTCCTGAACTCTGCGTGACTCACGTTCAGATCGGAGCCCCCTTAGTTGCTGCTATTTTTTGGCCCTCCACCCCAATATCGGTGACCCCAGGCAACAGAACGTGTAGGTGGGCCCCAAGCTGACTCTTGGCTCCCCCTTCCCAGCTCGCAAGGCTCCTGCGAGACACTCTGCTTTTTGTCCTTTCCGGGCTCGGGGTGGGATGGTGCCTGTGACGAAGCCGTCGGCCTCTGAGATGGTCACCCAAGCCGCAGCCTTAAGTTGAGAACGTGACAGAAAATGCCAGCAGCACAGATCTACACGGCTAGGTGATAAAGGGACACCCCGCCTCCATGGTCCCCCAGTGCCCATGCACCCCCAGGGCTTAGCAGGACCCCGTTTGCATGCTGACCCCATTTAAGCCACATGCTCAGACACCTGTGGGGATTTCTCTTGTTTATCGGGGCTTGTTTTGTCTTTGCCTTCCTCTGAGTCCAGCTCCTTGTTGCTGTTCGCTCTGTCCGAAACGAAGATGATGGGCTGGAGAGAGGATGAAAATGGGAGGGTGCAGAGATGAATGACAGGCGGAGGGAGGAGCACAGGCAGGGGGTGGAGCACAGATGGGGGAGCATAGGAAGGGAGAGTACAGGTGGGGAGGGGCACAGGTGTGGGTGGGAGGAGTGCCGGCAGGGGGAGGGGCACAGATGGGGGAGCATAGAAAGGGAGAGTACAGGTGGGGAGGGGCACAGGTGTGGGTGGGAGGAGTGCCGGCAGGGGGAGGGGCACAGATGGGGGAGCGCCGGAAGGGAGAGTACAGGTGGGGGAGGGACACAGGCAGCGTGCAGAGGGAGGAGCACAGGGGGAGGAGGCAGCCTCCCTCG
Source organism: Sorex araneus (assembly GCF_027595985.1). Classification (NCBI taxonomy): domain Eukaryota; kingdom Metazoa; phylum Chordata; class Mammalia; order Eulipotyphla; family Soricidae; genus Sorex; species Sorex araneus. The sequence goes on along the minus strand of NC_073304.1, from coordinate 87,696,781 downwards.
GGAGCAGCTTTATTCAGGGAACGGGAGAGCGGTTGTTCACTCGTTAGCGTGGCTCAACAAGCTCTGGCTCTGCCAAGAAACTTGGGGAAGACGCTGGATCTCTCTGGACCTCAGTTCCGTATCTCCCTCCGTGGAGTTCGGAAGAATAAGCCAGCTAGGATCTGAACATGCTAAGAATGCTCCCCAGCAGCATGATTCAGTACGGTGCTCTGCAAACACTCTGGGATCTTGTTTCCCCAATTAGAAACACTGTCAAATTGAATTGCCCCTACAGCCTCAAAGCCCCACAGGATGGAGTCATTTAAGAGAGTTTGTGTGAGGAAGACAGCGGAGCTTGGTTCCCACATCAGTATGACAGCTACCTCCGACCCACTTCTGCAAAGAACAGATTTAAGGGGGGGAAATTGCCTTTGGCTAGTGGCCTCGTCAGTGGGAAGGACCCTCTGTTTACTCATGCATTACTTGGGGCCGCTAAAGCCTGTCTTACTCTCCTTGTGGAGATCAGTGAGATACAGAATGGAAAACTGTACCCTGAGAACATTCAAGGCACTCCTCAGCTGACAAACATTTCCAAGATGCATCATGCAGGTGAGGAGGGGACAAAAGGGCTTCCCGGGGTGCTGTCCACCCTGCAGGGGAAGCCAAAGGAAGCTGGGGTGCAGGGACTGCAGGAGAGGTGTGGGTACAATGATAAGCACTCTGAGATGTGCCCATCTGGGAACCTCTCCACCCCCCATGGATCCTTCATCACCCTAAAACCTTCGTGGCCTGTGGCTAATTGCTCTGAGGGCTGGAAGGTGCCTGAAGGTCAGTCATCTCTGACCTTCTCAGGGGCCAGGATGCTCATTCTTTGGGACTTCCCTGCCTTGGAGACCATGGGTGAAGTTATGGGGTAAATGGAACGATAATGGGGTGAGAGGGAGTTGGAGTTGCCTCGAGTTCCCAAACTCAACAGAGAACTATGCTTGCTCCCCAGAGGGTACCTTGAAGGCCCCCAAGAGGCTCTTCTCAAACATGGTCACTGCTAGCAATGGTGGCCTTAGAGCTGAGAGTGGGACCCAGGAAACCCCAGAGGGGCTGTTGGGGGCACCCAGAATTGGAGGACAGCGACTGACCAAGCCGTCAGGAGTGGGTGCTGTTGAGAGAACACTCATTTTCTCCCACTTAATCTGTGGCGCTGAGCCACTCCTCTGGGGCCTGGGGATGATTGTCCCCCCTCCCCTGCTCCATCCGGATACAAGCAGCAAACCAAGGGAGGGTCCAGGATCTGGAAAGGGCCCAGGTTCCGAGTGAGCGCTCACTGCCCTGAAAGGGGCTTGGCAAGAGGCTTTACCCAGAACAAGACCCTGCCTGGGGCTTAGTCCCAGGAAGCCTCTCCCACCTCTTCCCTGGAGTCTGAGCAGGGGGATGAGGAGTGGCAGGAAGGCAGGAAAATGAGAAAGAAGAAGGAGGCGTCCTGTCCCCTAGCAGAGGGCCAGTGTCAGCACACCCGTTCTCCCTGCATCTCCTCACGGCTGTCTCACAGTCCTGAGGAACGATCCCTTCAAGAATGGCTCAGGTGAGCCAAGCACCCTTCTGAGGACATTTCTTTGGGCTTTGGCACCCCTCATCCCTTGCTCCCATTTTCACTGGTTTTGCTGTCCTCTCCTTCCCGATCCACGTGAGTGACACAGCAGACATCACCAGGCTGATGTTGGCTCTGTGACTTGACTGTGTAGCCTTGGGCGGGTTAGTGAAGTGCAGGGGCTACCAGTAGCACATTCTCCTGGAGTTAACCCATGGGCAGCACCTGGGGTGGGCCTGGCACTTGGTCACTGGTACACAAGCAGGGCCCCGGGACAGGAGCTGGAGTGGGGGGCGGGGGGCGCACAGCTGCTCGCTCCACACCGGCATGCAGTGACAGGGAACTCAGCTCTCACCCTCTTACACTCACCTTAGGTTTCTTCTTTTTCTGCACAGGGAAAGGAAGCAGTAAACCCCGAATTAGTGACATGGTGGTGTTTCATTTCCCTGTCACCTGGTCCTCAGCTTGGGGTAAGGTTCCCAGGTTCAGAAATTAGGACAGAGGGAACTAGAAGGGACTCAGAGGGTGATAGAGCAAGGGGATTTTTCAGGTCCCAAGGCTGCTGTGGACACAGCCATGAAAAGGATCTTCTGGCGAAGGCTCTATGCCGTCTAATGATAGTACTGAAACACCACAGAGGCTCAACTAAAGCATTAAAGCATGACTTCGGACAGTTTTGTGTTTGCTGGGTTTGGGCTACATCCGGTTGTACTCAGGGGTGACCCCTGGTGGTGCATGGGGGAACTCTATGGAGGGCCTATATGAGGTGACAGGGATCAAACTGGTGGCCACATGCAAGGTGTGTCATGATCTCTGCTATCTCTCCACCTCCTGCGTTGTTGTTTTTGGACTGGAGTAGAAGGGAAGAAAACTGATCAGCAGCAACACAGCAGTACAAGGCAGCATGTGGAGCATACAGCTCTTTTTTGTGGGGTTGTTCGTTTTTTGGGCTACACATGATAGTGCTCAGAGCTTATTCCTGACTCTGAGCTCAGGAATCACTCCTGGCGGGCCTCAGGAGACTTTGTGGTGCTGGAAATTAAACTCAGGTTGACTGTGTGCAAGACAAGAACCCTGCCAGCTGCACACTCTCTCCAGCCCTCATACTCTTTTTCGTTTTTCTATGTTAAAGTAAACATTTATCTTTATTTTTGTCTCTTTTTGTTTTGGGGGCCACACCCAGCAGTGTTTTGAGGCTACTCCCAACTCTGTGCTCAGGGATCATTCTTGGCTGAGTTCAGGGGATCATGGGTTAGACACAGACCTCCTGCATGCAAAGTAGGTGTGCTCAGACGCTGAGTTAGCTCTCAGGCCCCTGAGCAAATATTTACTCTAGAAAGGCTTTATCTGGAAAAGCTGGTTTGGGGCTTCTTTTGTGGAATGAGAAGTTCCCTCTGGCAATGACAATGGAGTGGCAAGAGCTGTAGGTTGTCCCTGACTGTCCCTGAAGATCACAAGATCACCGCAGTCACTGCTCTCTGACATTAACGTCCATATCAGGACACCAAAATCCCCATCCCTGCCCCCTCTCTTCAGTTAGATGATGTGCCACCTCCCATTAGCTGCTTTTTACAAATTGTTCATTTTCTTTCTAGTTATTTAATGAGCACTAGAGACAGAATTACTTAATGCCTTTGATAAAAATTTGCGGTTCAATGTGAGCCACATGTTGAATCTTAATTCCAAAGTATTGGGGCTGGAGCGATAGCACCGAGGGTAGGGTGTTTGCCTTGCAACGGCTGACCAGGGTTTGATTCCCAGCATCCTATACGGTCCCCTGAGCAGCACCAGGAGTAATTCTTGAGTGCAGAGCAAGAGTAACCCCTGTGCATTGCCGGGTGTGACCCGAAAAAAAAAAAATCCTAAGTATGAACTTCCTATAACATAGTCAGTACTATAACAGTAGGATATATCTATAAAATATATAGAGAGGGGCTGGAGCAATAGCACAGCACGTAGGGCGTTTGCCTTGCACGCGGCCGACCCGGGTTCTATTTCCAGCATCCCTATATGGTCCCCTGAGCACTGCCAGGAGTAATTCCTGAGTGCATGAGCCAGAAGTAACCCCTGTGCATTGCCGGGTGTGACCCAAAAATACAAAAATAAATAAATAAATAAATAAATAAAATATATATAGAATATAAAATACAAATAAGTCTCTTGCCCCTGCGTCTGGCTGTCTTCACCGGGGCCCCTCGGAGGGAGTGGGTTGAGTTTCCCTCCCCACCCTAAGCAGCTGAAGACCTCCGGAACCCAGCCACAGCTATCCTCAAGACCCCTCTCCACATGTTTGGATGAGCCTTATGCATGAAGGAACCAGCAAAGGAACCCAGGTGTGCAGGACCCGGGGCTGAGATTTCTAAGCCTGCTCAGATCGGAACTGGGCCTCTTCCACCCAGATCCCCCATTTTCCAGAAACTGCCCCTGGCGCTGTGTAATTCCATCAATGGCCAACATCTAGAGGCTATAAAAACAAGTTTCCGGAAGCGTCTTATAGCCTAGTTCTCCCTCTTGGAGAACCTGGTAAGCTACCAGTTTCCTGCCCGCATGGGAGAGCCTGGCAAGCTCCCCGTGGCATGTTCATATGCCAAAACCAGTAACAATGATAGGTCTCATTCCCCTGACCCTGAAAGAGCCTCCAATGTGGCATTGTTGGGAAGGGCGAGTAAAAAGAGGATTCTAAAATCTCAGGGCTAGTATGAATGGAGACATTACTGAGACTGCTCAAGAAAATGGATGATAGGGGCTTGAGCAATAGCACAGCAGGTAGGGCGTTTGCCTTGCATGCGGCCGACCTGGGTTTGATTCCCAGCATCCCATATGGTCCCGTGAGCACCACCAGGAGTAATTCCTGAGTGCATGAGCCAGGAGTAACCCCTGTGCATTGCCGGGTGTGACCCAAAAATTAAAAAAGAAAAAGTATGATCAACGGGATGATGATAATATAAATATATAATATATACTACATATTAAATATATGTATATGATATATGATATACATTAAACATATGTATATAATATATTATAATAATATATAATATATACTACATATTAAATATATATACTGTGTAATAAGGCATCTGAAGAACTTAACATTCCAAGTAACAATGGCTGTGGATAGCATTTATTTTTATACCGAGTCTTTAATAGACAATTGCACAATCCTATTCATGCAGTGCATTGTGGTACTTTTCCTTTTTTCTCCTTTTTCTTTTCTTTTGGTTAATTTATTTTTTAATTAAAGTATCATAAGCTACACTCCCATTAGCTTCTGAGACTGCAGCTCCTGAGAAATATTCTGCCAAGTCTTAAGTTAAGAATAGAGCTGAGTGCCCGTCATTAAGACCTGTATCAGGGGTTACTCAGGGGCACTCAGCCATCTGGCCGGGGCACAGGATCGGTGAGAGCTGTGAGTGTCATTACCCAGAAGACAGATTAAGGTAGGGGTGTCTGCCATCTCCTGGGATCCACCCGCAGAGCATGCAGGCCTTTATTAACCAGAACATTTATTAACCAAAGCAGGCACAGAGACCCCAGTACAGCTAATTCTGTGCTTCCAGCTCTGGGTCTCACATCCCTGGAGACTGCCTCTCTGGCCCTACATTTTACACAGTAGCACGGGACTGGGGAAGTGGTCAGATCTGGATGTGAATCCACCTCTGCCTTTTAACCTCATGAGGCTACCACTTGCTTACTTGAAAACCAGGGACAGTAGCTTTATTGCAGGGCTGAGGATGTGGCTGCATGGTGGAGCACTTGTACTGCATGGGTGAAGTCAAGGGTTTGATTATCTCCCCTCAAATTAAAAAAAATATATAATAGCCTTATTTGGGCTGGAGCGATAGTACAGCAGGTAAAGCATTTGCCTTACATACAACCAACTCAGGTTCATTTCTGGCATTCCATATAGTCCCCCGAGCACTGCCAGGAGTGATGCCTGAGGGCAGAGCCAGCAGTAACCCCTGAGCACTTCTGGGTGTGGCCCCAACAACCTCTCCTACAAGTCCCCCCCCAAACCTTATTGAATCTCAGATCAAGCAATAAGAGGCATGTGTGAGAGGGACCTCATAAGATGCTAAGCACGAAGAATGAGCCCCATCTGAGAGTCTGTGCTAGGCCCAAGCTTCACACACATGTGTTGAGTCAAACCTCACAAAAGCCTTGTAAGGTCTAGATAATATGTGGGGAGGGGTTTGAGCCATACCTAAGTAGTGCTTGGGGATCTCTCCCAGTGGTGATCCAGGGAACAAGCTGTGCCAGGGATCAAACTACTGCTGAATGTAAGGCAAAACCCCTACCTTCTGTATTCTCTCTGGCCCTACATTTTACACAGTAGCAAAATGAGCCCAGGGGTTATGTGACCTGTCCAGTGGCCACAGAGCTGGTCTGCTGTCTTCTCCCTATGTGAGACGGTGCTTCATGTGCCTAGATTAGAGGCTGCTCTCCCACCACTTCCATGGCCGTGGTGGGATTCTACCCATTACTGATCAAATTGCTGATTCCTTCCAGCCCTGGACCTACTTAATGGCCACAGGCCTGTGGGCCCAGTCATTACTTCCAGTCCCACCAACAAGGTGCAGTGACATGGACTCACTGCTCTCCATTCCCGTCTCCCCTCCAGCACCCCTGCTCCCTCCCTGGCTAGGGGAGGAGTGACCCTTTGGACCTTCCCCCATACAAGAGCTAAACTACTCACCACTGGCCGGTCCACGGAGATGGTGTTTTCAACATCCCTGTGAGGAACACAAAACATTGGGGTCTCAGGGTTGCCAGGAGCCAGTAGAAAGCACAGAACTTGCTCAGGTCACACGAGTCAGGTCTGACCTCAAAAGAACCCCAGGAACTGAGGTTTCCCACCCAGGGGACTATGCGAGAGCCATGAACGTAGCCACCCAAGTCATGCTGGCTCTGCCTAAAGCTCCCGAAAGGAAAGGCTTACTTTGTCCCCTGGGCCTGAGCTCCTCTTAGGATCAGAGGGCAGCATGGCAGAGCCTTGGGATTTAACTGGGGTAGCCATGAGGACCGAAAGTGCCTGGCTGGTTTGCCTAGACTCCCCATCCACAAGTTCAATCACCCCTATCACCCCTAATAGCCGCTAGCCCTCTTTCCTACTGTTTTATTCTCCTTGTGTGTGTGTGTGTGTGTGTGTGAGAGAGAGAGAGAGAGAGAGAGAGAGAGAGAGACAGAGAGAGAGAGAGAGACAGAGAGAGAGTGGGGGTGGGGGGGCTGCACAGATAAATAGGTAGACAGATCTTTTCCTATCCATGTTATCTCATGCTAGAATGTTAGGCAGTGTTTCTGCTCCATCCACTGTTCTACCCTCAGCAACTGGAGGGGTGCCTGGAGCATAGCGGATACTCAATAAGGGGGGGTAGGAGGCTTGTGGGAGAGGTGGCCATATGGCCCTGACCTCCTGTGTGGGACCCCCGGGCACCCCTCTGGGTCCTGCGGGCTCTGGGAACAAGCAGAGGCGAGACTCACTCAGAAAGGTTCCTCTTCTCCGAGAAGACCCGGAGAATGAACTCTCCCTCCTGGTGGGGCTCATAGGTGGAGGGCACGATGACGTACTCGCTGGGAGGCAGGCGGAAGCGCTCGGACACCTCCCGCATGTTGATGTAGGTTCTGCTGCGGGCCTTGGAGGCGTTGTACAGGAAGAAATCCTTCTGCAGGTGCTGCCTGTTCCCGTGCATCTGGGGGGCGAGAGGCGTGGGCCTGAGCCCTGTCTTGCCCAGCCTGAGAGCCCCCCTGCCCTGGTGCTGTCTGCCCCCTTTCCTCTTCCCCTTCTGATGGGATTCGGGTCTGTCTCTCCTCAGGGAACTTCCCACCACCGTGTCACCTCCAAATCTCCTCCGGGCCGGGCTGAGCCCCAGGGAGACAGGAGGGCCTTGCAGCTGGGAGGGTAGCTTCCCTCAGCAGTGTCCCTCTGACTGAGGACGGGACACACCATGTGGAGGGCACTGGGTGGGGGTAGGAGAGTGGGCGCCTTAAGGTATGGGGTGGGGCGTTTCACATAACTGATGAGGCCCCTCACACACTGGAGGTGGGGCCTGTGGCAAGGTCCTCTCCTCCCTGAGTCCTGCCCACAGCCCACCCCGTGCCCTACAGCTTCCCCCAGGGCAACTCAAGATCCAGAAACAATACGGCACTCTGCTGCCAGCCGTGGCCACTGCTGTACCTCTTTCGGGACCTAGAGGAGAGAAAGAAAAAGAAGACGAGGCTTTTATGGGGATCAAAGACTTGCAGGAAGGGAATGTCTGAAATTGGGGTGTGACTCCGGGAGACCTCCCCCCTCCCACCCTCCCGGTCCATGAAATAACCTCACTCCAGTCCTCCTCCCCAGGTCTTTATTCCTCATGACAGATGCCTAAGGGACGCTCATGCCAGGAGCTGGGGTGGAGGGGACCAGGGACCCTCTGAAGATCTCCCGAGAGCATCCTCCCTCAGAGTGTGTCTCGCCTACAAGGAGCAACCGGGGTGTGTGCACCTCATAGATGGCGAAGCCGATGGTGAAGAGGTTGGCCCCCAGCTTGCGGTCCTTGCGTCGGTTCTTTTGCATCAGGGCCACCAGGAAGCTGCAGATCACCTCGGAGTCCTCAGGGTCGTCGTCTTCCTCCAGCAGCTTCAGGCGGTACTGGGGGTTGGTCCAGAAAGTGTCTGTGCTTCCAAGAGAGGAAGAGGTGTGTGCAGGAAGGGGGGGAGCAGGGGCCCCTCGGCTCTTACTCTCAACACATAAGGCAGCCATGGTGCAGAAAGTCTGATTATTATGTGGTGACTCAGATGGGGCCACAGCAGGGAAGGCTTAGAGGACCTTCGCCTGCCCATGGCCCCTCCCAGCCTCCTCCTCCCTCCTCAGTCTGACCTCTTAAATGCTGCTGGTCCACTCATGGACCTAAAGTAAGATACATTTGTTTTGGTTTAACATATGTTTGTAACCTTTTGTACAAGAACTTAAATGGCTCCAGGATGAAATACAGCAATCTTCACACACTTTCCTCTTATGATGATGGAAAGGTGCACAGTAGTGTGATTGGTGGAAAAAAAAAAAACTTTTTTCTTTTTGGGTCACACCCGGCTATGCTCAGGGGTTACTCCCAGCTGTGCACTCAGGAATTACCCGTGGTGGTGCTCAGGGGACCATATGGGATGCTGGAAATTGAACCTGGGTTGGCTGTGTGCAAGGCAAAGGCCCTACCTGCTGTCATATTGTCATATAAAGTTGTGATCAACTTTATAAAAATAAAATAAAATTTAAAAAATGCTTTTGGTCTCTGGGAGTTGGTCCTGACCTCTTCTTTCACCCCCTCATTCTACCTTCACCCCAGGCTGTCTCACCCACTTCCACTTTTAATTGCTCCTCACACACTGATGACACCTCAGCCATGTGTCCCTGCCTCAGTCTCTCTTTGAATTCATTCCTTCCTTCCTTCCTTCCTTCCTTCCTTCCTTCCTTCCTTCCTTCCTTCCTTCCTTCCTTCCTTCCTTCCTTCCTTCCTTCCTTCCTTCCTTCCTTCCTTCCCCTCTCTCTTCCTTTATTCCTTCCTTTCTCCCTCCCACTCTCCCTCCCTCCCTCAAATACTATCTAGTTCAGTCGTATAACCAAGCTGTCTAATCTGTGCTTCCAACTCGTACACATCTTCCCTGGGTATTTCAAATTTCCCATGCCCTAATGTGAACTACTCTCCCTATCAACCCAGAGCCAATTCCACCAAAAACAAACACACTTGAGGTTTTCCTTTGGTGCCTTTTATTAACATTAACACCATCCTCCCAGGTCCCCAAAGTCTCCATTTTTCCTTCCCACCCTACTCACAATTCTCTCCCCCAATCTCTGCAGCTTCTGACTTGGGTGTGAAGTGCTGTAGAGCCACTCACTTGCCCTCCTGTCCCACCCTCGGAGTGGCTCTGACAGTGTCCCTGTCACAAACTGCTCAGTATGGTAGCTTCCTCCCAGAAAGGCGGGGGCCGGAGGTGGGGGCTTCACAGACACTGAGTGGATGCTGTCAGGCGATGCTGCCCAGACCTGCCCAGCTCCTGCCCTCCCCCATCAGGGGCGTCCCCTACCTGGGAAGTTGCGGCAGCCCCCAGCAGAGCAGCCCCGCACCCAGCGACCCTCGTTCACGGACACCGTCCAGGTCTGGAGGTTGTCGGACTCCAGGGCGTCGGCTGTGAGGTTGCAGATCTCCAGCTTTGTGAAATGGTAGACGAAATCGTCATAGGACATCCTGGGAGGAGGAAGGAGAGAGCCCCTCAGAACCATGGGGAAGGGCTGATCGGGCGGCCACAGAGCCTTGGCGCAGTGCTTAAGCAACATCGGCATCAGGTCCACAGAGCACCCTGCCCCTCCTGGTTAGGGTAGATACTGTCAATTCCGCCATGCGCATCTCAAACTGTCATCTCGTCCAGTCAATCAGGACTCTACTCCACACGTCTCCCTTGAGGGGAGGGTTGGACAGTGACTGCTCCTCTGAAAGGTTGCCGTGCTCCTCACCAATGGGTCCCAGGCACTGGCCCAGGGAAAAGGAGGGGGGAGTGCTGAAAGGCATCTAAGCAATGTGAAAGGTAGTTACCATTACAAACATAGTAATCCTACTTAGGAAAGTCAGGGAATCTGAAGAAAGACTCCTTTCAGCAAAGACTTGAAGGCTTAGAAATGATGTGAAAATGGTGGAGGGTGACACAGAGGAAACAGCGGCCTCAGCCAGACAGCTGCTGTGAGAAGGGGCTGGTGGCCGGAGCAAGGTGCCTCGCATGGGGAGGCAGGAACCCTGCCTGGTATCAGGTCAGTCAGCCAGCACAGCGCCCTGGAAGAATCCTCTAGAATTTCCTCCTCTCTATGTTAAACCCCATTTGGTAGAGACTGCAATAATATTGAATTGGTAAAGAAAACTTCAGTCTCATACTATAGGACCAAATGAGGGTTAAATGTTTGTCCCTGGGGCCAGAGCAGAGAGGGCATTTGTCTTGCATGTGGTTGACCTGGTTCGATCCCTGTAGAATCGCTGGGGCACTGCCGGGAGTGATTCCTAAGTGCAGAACCAGGTGCAATCCCTGAGTGCTGCCTTATGTGACCCAAAAAACCAAAAACCAAAACAACAAAAAAAGTTTGTCCCTGAGATTTACAGGCACCCATCTGTGCTCACTCTGCCTCTATGTGTTGACACGAACTCCCTGCTGGCCCCGGGACTTCACCAGAAACTAATCAGAAACCAAACTGATAAGTTCCAGGAAAGAGTATCCTGACCCTGAGCAGTGTAGAAGAAATCATTTTCTCCCTTTCGACCATATGACTGTAGCCATATCTTGTTCCCCTCACACCTCATTAGGCGCGAGGCGATGTTTTGGTTTACTCCAAACACTTGGTTTATTGCAGTTCATCTTGAATGCTTTTAATTGACACACTGGAATGTAATGTCAGGGTACAAATGTGGTTGTAATCCTTGAGTCACTGCTTGAAGGTAAGAGGCCCTGACCCACTGCATGACGTTTAGGGAGGATGCATAAAGCTTCCTGTCCATCTCTCCCATTTGGCTTCAGCGGTTCTCCCTGAGATCAGGGGAAGTTGGGTGCAACACCTGGACCTCTGGCTGGAGAAGGCAAACAGGGCCCTGCTCTCCTGAAGCTGGAAGCTGAGTGGGGGAAGCCTGGAAATTTCAACTCCCTGCCCCATGCCTGCTCCTCTGGGTTCAGGACTCACCAGAACTCGCCATCCTCAGTAACCAGGTGCTGCAAACGCTCCTTCTCTTCTTTGTCCACAAAGCTCCAGTCATTCCAACTGGAAGGAAAATACAGAAATCAGGGAAAGACAGGAAAGCCTATTTGAGGTTGGGGTCAGGAGGCAGCAGAGAAGTAGGAGATTGAAACCCTCTGAAACTTCCAGCTACAGCCAGTATTGATGTGTACCTGCCCGTGAACACCTCAGGGATCTGGGCCAGATGCATTGAGTAAGTTGACCAGGGCTGAATCTTACCCTCCTTACACTTCAGTCACTGATACCTATGTGTACCACCAGTGGCTCACACTTTGATGTGGCTTAATTAACACAAATTGCAGTGCCTGAGTCATGGTGTTAAAGAATAATTGTTGAGCTCTGGGAATAAGCTGCGATCCAATTTAAGAATGCCAGTCTTAGCGCTGTAGCCTTGGGAAAGTCACTTAACCTCTCCCAGTTTCTGTTTTCTCAGCTGCACAGGAGGAGTGATTATACCACATACTCACTGGGCCTTGGGCTGCAGGGAGCAGTAAAGGAAGCATCATGCGTGCAAAACCAGGACCAATGCCTGATAAAAACTTACAACTTTACTTACGTAAAATTTATTTAATTTCCCCCCTCCATATTTTGATAGCACAGCAGGTAGGGCATTTGCCTTTCACGTGGCCGACCTGGGTTCGACTCCTCCGTCCCTCTCGGAGAAACCAGCAAGCTACCAAGAGCATCTCGCCTGTATGTATGGCAGAGCCTGGCAAGCTTCCCATGGGCGTATTCGATATGCCAAAAACAGTAACAAGTCTCACAGTGGAGATGTTACTGGTGCCTGTTCGAGCAAATCGATGAACAACGAGATGACATACAGTGCAGTGCATATTTTGTAACCCCAGCGATGCTCAGGGGTTGTTCCTGGCTCTTCACTCAAGATTTTCTCCTGGTGGTGCCCAGGGGACTATATGGGATGCCGGAGATTGAACCTGAGTGCTAGTCAAGCATTCTACCTACTGTATATTGCTTAGGCCCCAATCTTTTAAAAATACCAAGTATGTTGACATCTCCTTTCTTTTTGCCATCCCAGGAAATAACCTTTACATTTCTAAAGACTGGGTAATTTTGTGCTCTTCATTAAGAGGGAATAAATGGAGATGGTTAGTTTCAAGTTGCAGGGGAGAGGAGAGGAACTGAGAAAGGACTGGAGTCAAGGCTGGAGGAGACAGAAGATTCTGAGAGCAGAGTGAGGCGGGTGGGGGAGGAGTGTTTTTGAGAGATCAAGGGCTGGTCCACCCCTTCTTAGCAGTCCCTGCAAGGAAGACTTTGGCAAGAAATGAGTCAAGGCTGGACACCAAGTTGTGAGCCTGGAGAGCACGGGTCCTACCCAGCGGCATGCAGAAGCCCAGGGCCCCAGTGGGGTAGGCCAGAGCCCAGAACAGTGCCATGTTCTCCAGGCAAACTTTTCTTTTTTGGGGTCACACCCGGCGATGCACAGGGTTTATTCCTGGCTCTTCACTCAGGAATTACTCCTGGAGGTGCTCAGGGGACCATAGGGGATGCTGGGATTCGAACCCGGGTCGGCTGCGTGCAAGGCAAACGCCCTACTCACTGTGCTATCACTCCAGCCCTTCCAGGCAAACTTTTCTTCATGTCAGGTTCAAACTAGGAATGTATGTAGAGATCCCCTACACACTCCCCCCGCCCCCCCTCCTTTCTCTTACTTGTTTTAGAGTTTGCTTGTCTGTTATTCCCACTGGATCTACAGACAAGCAGGGTCTGTGCCTCTGTGTTCACGTCTAAGTGTCCAGGCCAAGCCTGTCTTTGGCCCCAAGGAATAAGGGATTTATCACAGCAGAGAGAAGGCAGCCAGGTAAGTGTCTGCTGGAGGCAGCAGAAGACAGATGTCAGCACCACCGCCCAGACATGAACCTACTGCTCATACCTGCTCAAAATATGTTCAGGGCTGTCAGACACACACAGTCTGGGTACAGCCCTTTCTGAGCCCTGGGAAGGAAAGGAAAGCTCCAGGGCTTCCTTCCTTCCTTCCTTCCTTCCTTCCTTCCTTCCTTCCTTCCTTCCTTCCTTCCTTCCTTCCTTCCTTCCTTCCTTCCTTCCTTCCTTCCTTCCTTCCTTCCTTCCTTCCTTCCTTCCTCCCTTCCCTCTCTCCCTCCCTCCCTCCTTCCCTCCCTCCCTTCCTCCCTTCCTTCCTTCCTTCCTTCCTTCCTTCCTTCCTTCCTTCCTTCCTTCCTTCCTTCCTTCCTTCCTTCCTTCCTTCCTTCCTTCCTTCCTTCCTCCCTCCCTCCCTTCCTTCCCTCCCTCCCTCCCTCCCTCCCTTCCTTCCTTCCATCATTCCTTCCTTCCTTCCTTCCTTCCTTCCTTCCTTCCTTCCTTCCTTCCTTCCTTCCTCCCTCCCTCCCTTACTTCCCTCCCTCCCTCCCTCCCTCCCTCCCTCCCTCCCTCCCTCCCTTCCTTCCTTCCTTCCATCATTCCTTCCTTCCTTTCTTCCTTCCTTCCTTCCTTCCTTCCTTCCTTCCTTCCTTTCTTTCTTCCTTCCTCCCTTCCTTCCCTCTCTCCCTCCCTCCCTCCCTTCCATCATTCCTTCCTTCCTCCCTTCCTCCCTCCCTCCCTCCCTCCCTTCCTCCTTTCCTCCTCCCTCCCTCCCTCCCTCCCTCCCTCCCTCCCTCCCTCCCTCCCTTCCTTCCTTCCTTCCTTCCTTCCTTCCTTCCTTCCTTCCTTCCTTCCTTCCTTCCTTCCTTCCTTCCTTCCTTCCTTCCCTCTATGCTCAAGGCTTACTCCTAGCAGGGCTCAGGGGACCATATGAGGTGCTCAGGGACAGAACCAGGGTCAGCCACATAGAAGGCAACTGGCCTACCCACTGTGTGGGTCCCTTCATGTATTTTATTTCCGTGGTCCTGAATCTTGCACTCTTGATGATAAAGCTGTAAAATGCTCTTCATGGTCCCCTGTATGCCTTTTTATGGGGCCAGCAAGAAAGAGGACATTTTAGCACTAGCTAAGTATGCCACAGATGTGCCCGGAGCCCACGCCTTTGCCCTCCTCAGCTCTGCAGGTGATTGATTTTGGGGCGATTCTGTTTTGCTGTATCTCCCCTTCCCTTTTGCAGTGGCTGTTGTTGTGACAGCTGAGGTTTGCACCTCACAGCCTCCTGTAAGGATGATGAGCACGCTGCCCCTGAGCCCCTTTCTCAGTCCCTCGAGGCGCATCTGAGATCAGGGTCTTGTAATAGTCCTGTGTGCCCAGGCCCTGTTGTCCCCACTCACAGAGTCCCCTCACCTACCCATCACTCCAGGCACCATTCCACTCCACCTGGCCCCAGGGGTTCCGCAGCCGCACCAGTTTCACCTTCTCATCCTTGAACAGAGTCTGCGGGTGGAAGGGAAACAGGGTCTTGGGGTTCACTTTTCCGGAAAAGGTATCTTCTCTGTGGCTCCCCCAGGGCAGGGACAGAGGGACTTGGGGACAGAGGGACAGAGGGTCACAGACCCCAGTGGAAAGCTCCCGGTGGGGGGCAGAGTGAGGAGTCTGACCTCAGGACTGACTTGGCTCTTGCCAGTTCCTTCAAAGTGCTTTTCCCCAGGGAGTCGTGGTGAATTTTGGGAGACTGTGGACATGTGATAAGCAGTGAGGACAGACTCTCCCCAGGCCACTCAGAGGGTGACTGCTCTGGGCCCATCCTGCCATCTCCACCCATCCTAGAATAATAGGCCTGTTGAGCTTCCTGTCTCCTTGTGACCAGATGTCCTGGCAGGGACACGGCACTATGGCTATGGGACCAGGGCAGGATGAGAATAAGAGCCTCTGAAATTAACTCTCTAAAACACGACCAATTTCTACCTGCCCCGTGGCAACGGTAGGGCAACTGCCATCTGTTTCACAAAACTGAAAAGACAATTGAGCCTCATCTTAAACCAAATCCTTCCCTTCCTGTGTCAGTGGTCCCCATCCTGTCCTAGTGGTTCCCTTCAGCCCCTGGCACCTGGCCTTGAATGCATCCCCTGGTCAGAGGTATACAAGAGGGCATAAAAAGAAAAGTCCTGGGGTTAGCTAGAGAGATAGTACAATGGGTGGGGTGCTTTCTTTGCACTTGGCCAACTTAGGTTCAATCCCCAGCATCCCATATGGTCCCCTGAGCACCACCAGGAATGATTCCTGAGTGCAGAGCCAGGAGTAAGTCCTGAGCATTGCTGCGTGTTGTCCTCCACCCGCCCACCCCTGCCCCTCACAAAAATGCAAAGTCCTGATTTCAGGGGGCCCTCCCTAGCAGCTCCCCAAGCCGCTCACCCTCCCAGGCTCACCTCATCCAGCCCAGTCACCGAGTATGCATGACCTTTGACGAGGCCGGAAGCCATTCTTGTCTCATACTGAACCGGAACAATTGTCTGTGGAGCAAACATCAACAGCTTGTCAGGGGCTACGAAGCGGCAGTCTTGCTGCCCGGGACCAAGTTCACAGGATTTCATTTTCTGGGGGACTTGATCCTACCATCAGGAGACCCTCCCTGGTAGCCTAAGAAAGTCAAGGCACAGCCTGTCCTTGTGGTTTCTCTGAAGCCAGCCACCTTGCAGGGGCCTGTCTAACCATCAGAGGAACACACGGAGTCTGAATTCAGATGCATCCGTGTACCTCCTTTGAGAGAAAGGAAGCAGGTGGAGGCTGAAAGGGACTGGTAAATAAAGGAGATATGAAACATAGAGTGTAATTTTTTTTTTTTGCTTTTTGAGTCACACCCAGCGATGCACAGGGGTTACTCTTGGCTCATGCACTCAGGAATTACTCCTGGCGGTGCTCACGGGACCATATGGGATGCTGAGAATTGAACCCGGGTCGGCCGTGTGTAAGGCAAATGTCCTACTTGCTGTACTATCACTCCAGTCCCAAGTTTAATCTTTTTTAAAAAATGTTTTTATTTTGGGGCCACACCTAGAAAAGCGCAGAGCTTACTCCTGGTTCTGTGTTCAGGGATCACTTCTGCTGGTTCTCAGGAAATTACATATAATGCCAGGGATCAAACCAGGTCCCCATGCAAAGAAAGCACCCTACAAGCTGCCCTATATATCTGGCCCTCAGGCATTTTTTTTTTTTTTACATCCCTTCTCCACCTCCATAGCAACTCAGAACAAGTCGGTTGAGAAAGCAAGAGTGATGATGGGGCCTGGGAGATTCTGAGGAGGCGGGGACAGGAGTCCTGTTGAGACAAGACTGTGTGAGCAGCGTGGCTGGGCTGGCCCTTCCACTGGCAGAGGTCCCCAAGTTGCAGTCACAGGACCTCCCTGGAAGAGGACCCCCAAATCTCTAGGATCTCCAGCATTCTATTTTGTTAATAGCTGCAGGAGGAGCTTCCTGGAATCACATGGGGCTGTGGAGTCCCTGAAGCCTCTTTAGGCTGAGGGTTATGGGTGGGGCCTTTTGCAGGTCTCAGTCTTGCAGGAATCAGGCCCTGCAGCTGGAAAGGGTGAACTGGTGGGGCAGGAGGTTACTGCATGCTTGGAACTGGACCTGGGAGACTGAGGTCCAGTGACTCTCTGAGCACGGCTCCAGCAAGCCCCACAATGCCAGGGCTGGCTCTCTGTTCTAAGGAAATCATCCTGGCAGGAACAGAGATGTCTCTAATCGGATGTTTGTTAAAGCATCAAAAAACAATAGCAAAAACGAAAGGGATGGCACAATTTTCTAATGTAAGGATCATGGATACATAAATGATAACATGTGGAGCTACAAAAAATAATGTTAGTGGGACATATTAGGAATAAGATTCTTGGGGCTGGAGCAATAGCACAGTGGGTAGGGTGTTTGCCTTGCACGCGGTGGACCCGGGTTCGATTCCTAGCATCCCATATGGTCCCCTGAGCACCGCCAGGGGTAACTCCTGAGTGCAGAGCCAGGAGCGATCCCTGTGCATCACCAGGTGTGACCCCCCCCCCAAAAAAAGAACAAGATTCTTACTGGCATATTAAGAATAAATGATAAGCATTATATATTCTTTTTTTTTTTTTTTTTTTGCTTTTTGGGTCACACCTGGCGATGCACAGGGGTCACTCCTGGCTCATGCACTCAGGAATCACCCCTGGCGGTGCTCAGGGGACCATATGGGATGCTGGGATTCGAACCCGGGTCGGCCGCGTGCAAGGCAAACGCCCTACCCGCTGTGCTATCGCTCCAGCCCCAAGCATTATATATTCTTAACATGATGGTATGTTACATGCTGGAAAGAGCTCAAAAGGATGGAGCATACATGAAGGAGGCCCCAGGTTCGATCCCTGGCACCACATGACTCCTGAATACTGCCAGGTATGGGTCTCATGGCCCCAAGTGCTGCTAAGTTTGGATCAGTACCACATGGCTGGGCCTGAGCACTGAATCCTCTGGCCTCTCAACCCCCTGAATATTGCTAGGGAAGCCCCACCTCCAACACCACAAAAAGGTATAAAGCTTGCTGACTGAAGCATCCTGCAAAGAGGTGCACATAGAACAACAGCAAGATTATTAACATTTTAGATTAAGGGTCATCACTGTCACTGTCATCCCGTTGCTCATCGATTTGTTAGAGCGGGCACCAGTAATGTCTCTCATTGAGAGACTTATTGTTACTGTTTTTGGCATATCCAATATTCATGGCTCTGCCGTGTGGGCTCCATACTCTCGGTAGCTTGCCGGGCTCTCCGAGAGGGGCAGAGGAATCGAACACAGGTCGGCCTCATGAAAGGCGAACGCCCAACTGCTGTGCTATCACTTCAGCCCAGATTAAGGGTATGCATAGAAAAATCCTAGCAGGACAAATTCCAAATGCTAAGACTCACTATTTTTTCAGATAGCGAAAATATCAGTTTCTTTTTCCCTCTGCTTTTCTACATGGTTCAGCATTGCTCAGTAAACGTGAACATTTGAAAGTGTAGGATATGAGAGAAAGGCCCTTCTCTTGTTTACTAAAGTTGTATTCAAAGGGGTGAACATTTTCTTTGATGCTAGAAAAGACTTAGCACCTAGTAGGGACTCCATAAATAAATATGTGTTGAGTGAATAGATAGGTTAGCACTATAGCACTGTAGCATTGTCCCGCTGTTCATCAATTTGCTCAAGCGGGCATCAGTAACCTCTCCATTGTGAGACTTGTTACTGTTTTTGGCATATCAAATATGCCATGGTTAGTTTGCCAGGCTCTGCTGTGTGGGCAGGATACTCTCAGTAGCTTGCCGGGCTCTTCGAGAGGGACGGAGGAATCGAACCTGGGTCGGCCTTGTGCAAGGCAAACGCCCTACCACTGTGCTATCGCTCCAGTCCAGATAAGTTAGAAGAGGAAAAAATAGTGAAACCTTTATTTCTGCCTGTTAATTTATTGCAGACTCCCTGAACTCCAGAATTTGAAAGATCTCTCACTCACAGAGCTCCTTCCAAACCCTGCCTCGCTGCCTCCTCAGGAGTCTGGAATCAGGTGGTAGGTCTGGGTGTGTGTCGGGCAGGGGTGCCATCTGGAGGGGAGTCTGACACCACACAGACAAGATGGGCCCCAGGCTGCAGAGACAGTTGAGTTTTGACACCTGGGGGGCATACACACCCGGGTAGCTCTGTCATCTGGAAGGAGGTCTGAGTCCCCGAGTTGTGAATTATCCATATTCCTCACCATCCGTGCAATCAACTCCCCCATTCTCAGCCCAGAGGGAGAAGTTCCATAGGTCATGTTGGTGCCGTCCTGAGGCCCGGGCAGTGGTGAGCAGGGAGAGAGCAAACCAGGAGGGTGAAGAACGGGAAGACAACAGGGAGCGAGAAAAAGAGAAGGAAATAAAGGATGAATGGAGAACAGTAGGGTAGAAAGGTTCACCTTTCTTTTCTTTCTTTCTTTCTTCCTTCCCCACCTCCCCACCTGTGCTTGCTGGTTTTCCCAAGCTTCTGTGTCTGTTGGGATATTGGAAAGGAAGGAGAGATTTCAGCTGGGATCCTGGGCTCTCCTTTCCTCCCAATAGGAAAGCCAAATGGGTTATCCACCTTGGACAGTCATTTAGAGTTGCCCCAGGCAGCTGTAAGTCAGCACCTCACAATCCCACACCCCCACCCCATCCCCATCAGCCCTCTCCAACACTTGCTTCTGGTCTCAGTTCTCCCCACTTTGCTACATCAAGAAGGAAGTCGTAAACTGAATGCCTCCCAGATTACAACTCAACTCCATGGCCCCTAGTGAAACATATGGCTAGGATGCTTTCTTAGGGAGTTGAGGAGATTCAGGTCCAAAACCAAGAACATAGCCAGTCTCCTGGGGTCTCACTGGGACTGACCAGCCCCAGCCAGTGGGCCTCTATGCTCCCACTCCCACCTAACTTTCAGGGCTTGGACTGTTCTGACCCTAATCTCTAAATTGAAAATTCCTGGGATGTCTCTGAGAAATTCCTGATTTTCAAAGCTGAGGGCCAGTCCCTGCTTCCCCCAAACAAAGCATGCACCTTGTCCTGGCAGGAAATCCCCCAAGAGGTAATACGTGGGGTACTTCCCAATAGTTGACTGATTCCCTGCCCCGCATCTCATACCCCAAACTCACATCAATGGAGCAGCCCATGAGGGAACCTCTCTCGATGGCTTTCCTCATGATCTTGTACATGTCTCTGGGGGCATCCTTGATCTCAAAAAACTCCGTCACTCCTCCTGTAAAGTCCTCCATGGCCTCGGTGGTGTTCCCACCTTTTAGAGCTTCGTAGGAACCATGGAGCCTTGAAGGAAGAATGAAGACCAGTGTCACAGCGTTCCCCCAAACATGCCCCCATGCACTTCTGCCACTAGATTTTTACTTTGGGTCCAATGAGATTTTCTCATAAAATTCTTCACCACCGTGTGAACTAATCGGATAGGCACCATGATCCCCTGATGGCCTTATTCTGCAGTGGGGAAACGAGCTCCAGACTTGGGTCACAGTTCTACACAACACACACACACACACACACACACACACACACACTTACACATGCACACACACTCTTTTTGAGATCTCATCTGGATTTTGCAACCCACCTGCTTACCTCCAGCCCTGCCTCACAGTCTAAAATGCTGCCTTACTTTGCATAAGCTTTCTCCAGGAGAGCACTCCAGAACTCATTGCGGTGGTTGGATTTGGTGAAGACCAGCTGATTGTTGTAAGTTGGCAGACAGTCATCGATAACCACGTCCACCCAGTATCCATAGCGCCAGAACTGCACGAAAGTGTCAAGCATAGAGTTATATTCACTGGGAAGTGAGGCCCTGTTCCACATCCTGTTGAGGTCTCTCTGTTTCCCACATACTGTCATTCCCCTCACTTTGCTCAGAGGTTGCTTGCTCAGACTATTTTGGGCTTAGGGGTATGTAAACCTTTCTCCAAGTGGACCATGAGTTCTTACTTTGTCTCTTGCACAGAGCACAGCTCAGTTCTAGGGAAGGTAGGTGCTCCGTGAAGCAGTGAAGACTTAAAGGGTTCATTCACTTGCTCAGAATTCTGGGCTGGGGTCTAGGCACTGGTACTTTCAGGCATCTCAGCTGACTCTAATGTGTAGCCAGGGTTAAGAACTACTGTTCTAGGCAAAGGTGATGCATTGATTTACGTGTCTTTGGATGACAGACAAGATAGCAGTTGCTGCTGAAAAAGGAAGAACATGAGAGAAAAGTAACCCAGAATATATTCTGCCTGTAGCTGGAATATTGCCCAATAATTTGGGGTGGCTCTTTCTGTCTTTTTTCTTGGGGGGCCACAAATGATAGTGGTTGGGGCTATTTCCAGTTCAGTATCAAGGGACTGTGTGGTGGTGAGGATCAAACCCAGGGCCCCACCGTACAGTGTGTGCATGCCATGGAATTTGTTGAGAAAAAATAAGTTTTGTTTTGTTTTTTTTTTTTTGCTTTTTGGGTGACACTCAGCGATGCACAGGGGTTACTCCTTGTTCATGCACTCAGGAATTACTCCTGGTGGTGCTCGGGGAACCATACAGGATGCTGGGAATGGAACCTGGGTCAGCCGCATGCAAGGCAAATGCCCTACTCAATGTGCTATCACTCCAGCCCCAGAGCAAAAATAGTTTTGTTGTTGTTGTTGTTTTGCTTTTTGGGTTACATCTGTCGATGCACAGGGGTTACTCCTGGCTCTGCACTCAGGAACCACTCCTGGTGGTGCTCAGGGGACCATGTGGGATGCTAGGAATCAAACCTGGGTCAGTTGCGTTGCAAGGCAAACGCCCTACTCACTGTGCTATCACTCCAGCCCCAGCAAAAATAGTTTTAACTGAAGGTGAAAGATACTTCCAATAACATTTTCTCCTAAACTGAAAAGGGGGCAAAAATCCAGTCTGGTCTTTGTATTTATGGCCCTTAGGTATGGGGCCATAAATATGAGAGGAAAATCAACAGCTTGAAGGCACAGGAAAGAAATGAAATTCAGATCCTGGTTGTTTAGCAGATGCTGACTCTGAGCAGAAGAGAAGACCTTGCATGAGGCCTCCCACCTACAGGCACCTCCGGAGACAAAGAAGCCTGGAACTGATGATCTGGGTCAGTCCCAGAAAATTGGGAGCCTCTGGGGTCAGAGACAGACTAAGTTTTTAGAACCCTTGAAAAGTAGCTGCGCTTCTCACCTGGAAGGGAGCATAACATGACACATGCCATAACCATGCTGCTGGACCCGTGCCAGGCTGTTTCATTTGATTACATGAATCAAATCATGTCACCTGTCCCAGAAGGGGGCGGGTGACACCACTCTCCACCCCAAGGGACCCAGCCCTGGCAGCTGAGAGCCTCCAGAACTCAACTGCTGCATGCTCACAGCTGCTTTCCACATGCTCTGGCTGGGCCTCACTATTCCTGGACCGTGAGGACGTGAATGCACACCCATACTCCAAGAGTACTGTGGTACATTTGATGGGGTTTAAAGTAGGAGGCAACCAATCTTAGAGGGAAATATTTTTATATATATATGCACATATATGCACATATATGTATATATAAAAGCACACAAGGCTCAACTTTTAACAACATGGTAGTGATGTCTTATAGAAGGGCTTAATGGCCCCTGGGTGAAATACAACAATCTTTACACTCTTTCCTCTAAGGAAAGTTTTTTTGTAGCATTTTCAGTGGTTTTTCATAACAAACAATACAAAATAAATTACTTCAGTTCTGCCTGGGGCGGGGTTTAGGGTTTGGGATGGAAACATTAGAAATATGATGGTGGGAATGGTGGTGGAATTGGTGTTCGAATATTAAATGTAATCAAATATTGTGAGTTACTTTATACAATTTTTTTAAATGACCACAAAATTTAAAAAGAAAAATAGCTGCTGGGCTGCTTCGTGGAGCATGTGAGGGTCATTTCCGTTCTGGGCCACCACGGGGATTTGGCTCTACGCCAGAGCCCTTCAGATGGGGAAAATGTTCAGTGACTGAATTGATTTTGGGGCCAGAATCTCACTTCTGAGCCCAACTAGATTAACCAGATTGTTCTTCCAAGGTCAGAAGGGATGTGAGAGACTTGGCACAGACCTGCCTTTGTAGAAGGAAACGGGCTAAGTATCCATGGGGGCTTCCTTGTTGGACTAAAGGACCCTGTGAATTCCCAGAGCTAGAACATTTGAACATTCGAGACCTGCTTGGGATGTGCTGTGGGCCACCACCCTGTGGCCAGGCAGCTGCTGAGGCAAAAAATAGATCCACATACTCATCAACAGGATGTTTTTCAGTCTTTCTGGGGAACAGCTAAAGGGTTGTTAGTTGGGGGATGGGGGTGATGAGAGACAGACACAAACAACTGTTTCCTCATAGACCTGAAGTTTCAAGGGGGTCCCTGTCTACAGCCAAGGCTGGCAGGGTGGGAGGAACCTTTTCCTGAGCTGTGGGGAAGCAAATGCCAGGAGGTCTTCAGTGGGTGGGTACCAATTAGTCCTCTTATCTGTTGACTCTTAACCTCACCTGGAAGTGGAAGATGCCTGCATAGTTCTCAGTGAAACTCTGGTCATGGGGTATGACGCGGAAAAGCAGGTGCTCATTCAGGGTCAGGCAGGCGATGGCTGCGAGGAACCAGCAGTCCCCTGCAGGTGAAAGCAGGTACAGCTCTCAGGAGGGAAACCTCCAACCCCGCCGCTCTACATAGTGGGGGTCACCTGAAGCTCTGTCCTGCTTCCAGATCTGCCCCTAATGGGGTGTTACCTCAGGGAAGGAGTTTGACAGAGGTTCCCTGATATGCCACTGGGTGACCTACTCCCATAGGACTGATTTCCCAGGAGGTGGCAGGTAATTCCTCCATCAGGGATACAATCTCTTGCTCACGATCTTCATGGGATATCTCCGTGGGGTGAGGGTGTTGGGCCACACCTGGAGGTGCTCAGGATTTACTCCTGACTCTGTGCTCAGGATCTATACGCTTGAGATTGGATGGAAGGCTCAGTTGGACAAGGCGTCCCACTATCTACTGATCCCAAGAACCTTACCTTTTAGTATCCCCTTGATTATTTGGCTGGTCATAACCCAAATACTTTCCTACCTAGTTCTCCTTGGCAGATGTCAGTTCTGTTGGCTCCATCAATAATAAACCGGGGATTCTCACAAATCTCCTGTAAAACAGAAAAGAAATCTCAGTAGGGGTACAAACTATTATGTATTGTGGTCTATTCCATAGTGCAGGTTCTATGTATCAGAGTTTCACATACTTATTTCAGCTTCCAAAACAGCCCTGTTAATTGAATACCATGATTTCTGGTTTTCAGGTAAGAAAACTGAGACTCAGTGAGCTTAAGAGACTTTCCCCAAAACACCCAGCTAGAGAGGCAGACAGCAGCAGCATGCCTGCCTTTCCTCTGGCACCACCTGTGTCCCCCGCCCTGTTCCACCTCTGAAGGATGCATCTGGACAGCCAGGGCAGTGTTGTGACAGAGGAAGTGGGGCAGAGTGAAAGTAGAAAATGAAATGATTGGGGGCAAGAAATACTAAGAAGTAAAAGGAAGCCCTTGGCCAGGTAACTTCCTCTTTAGCCCCTTCTGCACAGATGGCAGGAAGTAGGTAGTTCTTATCCACGCAACATGTGACCAGAACAAAGAAAGAGGACAGAGATCCATTGGCTATGACCCCTGAGAGGCCCAGAGAAGATTACAGAGTAGCAAATCTAGCAAGAGGGCAGGGGATACAGGGCTCTAGCTGTAGATCTCAGACACAGAACTCATGCACTGGACCCAGCACAGCAAGGGACAGGACCTGGCCACCATGCATGCACTAGAAGTGTATGGGCAATGAGGGACAGAACCAGGAAGTTGTATATACTCTGGACAAGTGTCAACAAAGGGATAGACGGTAAAGTCATGCATGGGCAAGAGAGAGACCTGGACATTTGGGAGAGACCTAGAACCATCTGCTTAAACGATACAATAAACTATAGCTTTACAAGCATCTGAGTTTTGTGTGATCATCTTTCATGCAATACTCAAGGGCTGACAAACTCAGGAATACATCCTTTATTTTATACTTTTGGGCCACATCCAGTGGTGTTCAGGGATCATTCCTGGTGGTGTTCGGGGGACTCTAGGGGGTGCTGAGGATTGAACCCAGGTTGGCTTTGTACAAGTGCCCTAACTCTAGCCCAATAAATGCATTTTTAGGTGATAGTATTAGTACTATCCGAGCATTGCCAAGGGGACAGCAGGCAGGTTTTTAATTCTATGCCAGGAGAAGAGATGAAGGAGGAAAACTAAAGCCCTTTCTTCTCGAGATGGGAAATACAGATACTTAGAGTCAGCCTATGTCCCAGGACTCAAGAGCTGAGGCAAACAGTAACCGGGCTGGACCTCTTAGACCTCCTTCTTTTTTAGAGAAGGAGTTAAAAACGGAAATTTTCCCAGTAGAGACCTAGGGACTCCAATTGTTTTTCAAAGTACAGATACAGGGTGCCCCACCCTGCCACCACCACTTATAGATGTTTAGGTGACACCACTTCACTTTTAAGAAAAACCAAATTAGTGCCATTGACCCTTGACTAAGGCTTCAACTATGAGCATTCTCATAGACTTTCACCCTCTGTGTGGCTTCCGGAGCCACAGATTCAACAAGACAGGGATGGTTGGAGCCCACAGAGAGGGAGGCCAATGTAGGATGCCCTCCTCACTGCTGTGGCCAGTGTTTCTAACCCAAGTTGTTCAAGGATAACCACACATTAAGCAGAAAGCATCACTGTCATTAAGCAACATGTGACTGAATGAGTGGTCATCATGGTTGTGATTTATGCTGTTTTGGTTTCGATAAGGCTTGACAGGGACAGCTGTGCTTTGGTACAGAGGGAGAAGTCTGTAGGACCTATGATGTGCAGTTGATGGTGTCCAACAGAGGGTGCTCTTGTTTTGGTTTGGGTGTCTATTATGTTTTTTAATTTTTTAACTTTAAAAATGGAAATAACTTAGACTCTGTGTTTTAGTTTTAATATAACTTGGTGGGGGAGGTTGGGGCTACACTCAGCCATACTCTGTCTCTGTGCTCAGGGGACCGACCATATGGTTGCCGAGGATCAAACTAGAGTCAGCTGAGTACAAGGCAAACCCCTTAGTCCCTGTGCTAACTCTCCTGCCATTCACATCATTATTTTTAGCTTCAAGTAGTCTTGTTAACCCTGCAACACAGTGCCATCCCTCCCCTTCTCCCCATCCTACAATTCAATATACACAAGTGTATCTATCCCTCCCATTCGATGTCTTACTTAGACCACACACACAACTCTTGTAGGAAACTGAATGGAATAGAATGAAGAATTTACAAACCAAAATCAGCTATTTGTAAAAGGTTACCTGTAAGGGAGGAAAGGAGGTCATGAGAATAGGGCTAAAAATAATTTCTTTACTTTCCCTTTTGTTGTGGTTTCTATGACCAATTGGCACACACACACACACACACACACACATACACATACACACACACTTGATGTGGTGTGCACCAGGGGTCACATACTTTGGTTGTGATTCTTGTGCACAGTGCCAGAGACGATACACTCCATCTATTTCTGGGGATCCCATACAGCTGAGCCAAACAGCAGAGCAAAGCTACACTCAGTGCATATGGGCAGCACCAGGGACCAAACAAACTTTTGGCCTCCTGTGTCCCAGGAAGGCACTTGATGCCAGAGTCATCTTTAGGACCCTGGAAAGAAATTCGTGAAGGCAGCTGTCTGAAAATTGTTTTGGTTTAGTAACAATACATATGCAAAGAACGTGCCTTTACCTCTGTGCTGTCTCTCCAACCCTGGCCCACGTCAGCCATGATGATTGAAATGATATAAATACTTTCCAGGGCTGGGGGGAGTTAGAAGGAAATTTATAGCACTAAATGTATTAAAAGGGTATAAGAAGACAACTCCCCAATCCTACCTTAGAACACAGAGAAGATTTCAGTTAAACACAAGCAGACGAGAAAAGTAATTTAAAAAGGAGTTGAATCAGCAAAAATTTAAAATAGGAAACAAAAGATAAAATGAAACTCCAAAGCTGGAGTAAAGTCAGAAAGACTTTCAGATGACCGATATAAAAAAATGAATGAACCCCATCAAAAAATGGGGGGAAGAAATGAACAGAAACTTTACCAAGGAAGAAATACGAATGGCCAAAAGGCACATGAAAAAGTGCTCTACATCACTAATCATCAGAGAGATGCAGATCAAAACAACCACGAGATACCACCTCACACCACAGAGACTAGCACACATCCAAAAGAACAAAAGCAACCGCTGTTGGAGAGGATGTGGGGAGAAAGGGACCCTTCTACACTGCTGGTGGGAATGTCGACTGGTTCAGCCCTTCTGGAAAACAATATGGACGATTCTCAAAAAATTAGATACTGAGCTCCCATTTGATCCAGCAATACCACTCCTGGGAATATATATCCCAGAGAGGCAAAAAAGTATAATCGAAACGACATCTGCACATGTATGTTCATCGCAGCACTGTTTACAATAGCCAGAATCTGGAAAAAACCCGAATGCCCCAGAACGGATGACTGGTTGAGGAAACTTTGGTACATCTATACAATGGAATACTATGCAGCTGTTAGAAAAAAGGAGGTCATGAATTTTGTATTTAAGTGGATGGGCATGAAAAGTTTCATGCTGAGTGAAATGAGGCAGAAAGAGAGAGACAGACATAGAAAGATTGCACTCATCTAGGGTATATAGAATAACAGAGTGGGAGACTAACACCCAAGAATTGTAGAAACAACTACCAGGAGGTTGACTCCATGGCTAGGAGGCTGGCCTCACATTCTGGGGAAAGGGCAACTCAGAGAAGGGATCACCAACTATAATGTAGTCGAAGGCCATGTGGGGGAAGGGAGTTGCGGGCTGAATGAGGGCTAGAGACTGAGCACAGTGGCCACTCAACACCTTTATTGCAAATCACAACAGCTAATTAGAGAGAGAGAACAGAAGGGAATGCCCTGTCACAGTGGCAGGGTGGGGTGGAAGGGAGATGGGATTGGGGAGGGTGGGAGGGATGCTGGGTTTACTGGTGGTGGAGAATGGGCACTGGTGAAGGGATGGGTTCCCAAACTTTGTGTGAGGGAAGCATAAGCACAAAAGTGTACAAATCTGTAACTGTACCCTCACGGTGATTCACTAATTAAAAATAAATAAATTAAAAACAAAAAAATAAATAAAAATAATAAAATATCAAAAAAAATGAATGAAGGAGTATCACTACCGACACCACAGATTGAGAAGGGGTAAGACAGTAATGGCTCTAATCATCAGTCAATAATAACCCTCCAAAAGAAAAAGAACTTCATGTGTATTATTTTGCTTATGAATTCTATGATACATCCAGGGAAGAAGTGATTCCACTTTTCCACAATCTCTTTCAGGAAATAGCAGCAGAAGGAACACTTTCTAACTCTTCCTATGAAGCCAGTTTTACCTTCATACCTAAACCAGAAAAAAAGATGTTGCAAGAAAATAAGCTATAGACCTATATAATTTATGAGCATGGAATCAAAATACTCAATAAAATAGCAATGACTCAAATACAACAATGTGCAAACAAAATCATACTCCATGGTGAAACAATATTTGTTCTAGGTATGCATGAAAGCCTTGTTAAAATTTTTTAAAAAATCAATTCATGTACTCTCCCACATTAACAAGCTAAGGAAAAAAATCAGTACCATATTAATGGATGCAGATAAAGCATTTGATAAGCTACAACCATTAACAAACAGTGGGGGAAAACCCATCTCTGGGTAGGTTCAAAGAACTAGACTGCATGCTTTCATGTGGAGGCGCTGGGTTTGATCCTGGCACTATGTGGTCCCTGAGTACCAAGCCAGTCTTTATCCCAATCACAGAGGGATAATATTCTCAATTAGGTAAATAACATCTGCTTTTGTGGGGGCATGGGGCAAGGGGTGGGTTTTGAGTCCATACTTGTCAATGTTCAGGGGCTTTCCTGGCTCAGGGGGCCATACGTGGTGCCAGAAATTCAAACTGGGAAACTGGAGTTGGCAGGATTTAAGGTAAATACTTTAAACCCTATACTAGCTCTCTGACCATTCAGACTCTGTGTGTGTGTGTGTGTGTGTGTGTGTGTGTGTGTGTATTTACTGGGACCTTTATTTGGGGAACAGTTAGTCCCAATGCCCAGATGGTCATGCTTGACGACCTTGCAGGTGATGGAGAACTTGCTCAGGTACTGGCTCATCATCTTGGGCTTGATCTTCAGCTGGCTGACGGTCTTGTCATTCAGACTCCCACCATGCCACCCATCTCATGCAGAGATCATGTTCCGCAAGTGCATCTTCACCACCTTGGGCTACTCCAGAGGGGGTGCCTCCTTCTTGACCCTGCACAGGTGCTTCAGCAGTTGCTTCTTCCTCACAGACCTGGGTTCAGGCTCTGAAGCTGCAGGATGCTGTGCAGCTGTGTCAGCTACTAGGACATGTCCAGGAGCTGGTCGAGGCCCATGCTGTGGTAAGTGAACTTGCAGAAGGTCTGCTGCTTCTTCTTGTCCACTTTCGCCATCTTGTCACCTCTCAGAAAAGACCCAGATTTTTTTTTTTAAAAAAAGCATTGTTCCATTGTTCCTAGAATTTGGGGTTCTTAAAAGGTATTATGGGTGGTGTGAGAGAGGGAGGGTGTCCCAAGCCTTGCTTATGGGATCCAGGGGCCAATCTTGGTGATATTCGGTACTTGGAGCTGAGACTGATGTGTTGCTTGGACTTTGCAATATCAGAGACCAAAAGGGTATCGCCAGAGGCTGGAGCTATAGCACAGTGGGTAGGGTATTTGCCTTGCATGAGGCCGACCCAGGTTCAATCCCCAATATCCCATATGGTCCCCTGAGCAATGCTAGGAGTAATTCCTGAGTGCAGAACCAGGAGTAACTCCTGTGTATCACTGGATGTGACCCAACAAGCAAAAAGAAAAGGGGGGGCCATCCCCAGTAGTGCTCAGGGTCACTAGGGCCATATCCGGTGGTGCTCTGGGACCTCCAGGCCTACATCTTGTCATCTTGTGGTCCTTGGGGAACCATGGTGTGCGCGGTTCGAAGTCAGGTCTAGTGCATGCAGGCATGTGCTCAACAGCTGAGGCAGCTCCTTAACCCCATGATGAGCATTTCTTGTCACGGAAGAATCATTTCCTTCTAACAATTTTCAGAATTTTCTCTAGCTCCTTCCCAGATTTGAAATTCATACTTATTTGTCCTGGTATAATATTGTTTACTTAATTTTCTTTTTTTTTTCTTTTTGGGTCACACCTGGTGATGCACAAGTGTCACTCCTGGCTCTACACTCAGGAACCACCCCTGGTGGTGCTCAGGGGACCATATGGGATGCTGGAAATCGAACCCGGGTCGGCCGCATGCAAGGCAAACACCCTACCACTGTGCTATCTCTCCAGCCCCTTGTTTACTTACTTTTCAATTAAAAAATTGGAGAGGGGGCTTGAGCCACACTTGCTTGTGCTCAGGGCTTACACCTGGTTCTGTGCTCAAGGGTCTCTCTTGGGAGTGCTCAGGGGATATATGTGATGCTGGGGGTCAAACCCAGGTTAGCTGCATGCATGCAAGCACTTTACCCGCTGTAGTATCTCTCCAGCCCCTGAGTTTGTTCGTTTATTTGTTTATTTATTCATTTATTTTGCTTTTTGGGTCACACCTGGCAATGCGCAGGGGTTACTCCTGGCTCTGCACTTAGGAATTACTCCTGGCGGTACTCAGGGGACCATATGGGATGCTGGGAATAGAACACGGGTCGGCCACGTGCAAGGCAAACGCCCTACCGGCTGTGCTATTGCTCCAGCCCTGAGTTTATTTATTTTTAAAAATATTTTTGTTTAGATGTACCAAAGTTTCTTTAGCCAGTGATCTGTTCTTGGGCACTCAGGTTTTTTCCAGATTCTGGCTATTGTGAACAGTTGCTGCAATAAGCATATAGGTGCAGATGTCACTTTTACTATACTTTTTTGCATCTCCAGGATATGGAACACTATGCAGCTGTTAGAAAAGATGAAGTCATGAAATTTGCATATAGGTGGATCAACATGGAAAGTATCATATTAAATGAAATGAGTCAGAAAGAGAGGGACAGACATAGAAAGACTGTACTCATTTGTGGAATATAAACTAACAGAATGGGAGACTAACACCCAAGAACAGTAGAGATAAGTATCAAGAGGAGTACTCCACAGCTTGGAAGCTGACCTCACATGCTAGGTGAAGAAGCAGCTCTGATAGAGAAGGGATCACCAAGCAAAGGGTGCTAGGCGGGCCCACTAGGGATGAGAGATACAGGCTGAAAATAGACTATAGACCGAACTAGATGCCTACTTACTACCTCTGTAGCAAACCACAACACCCAAAAAGAAAGTGAGCAAATGGAAATGCCCTGCCACAGAGGCAGGGTGGGGCGAAGAAGACAGGGTGGGGGTGGTGGGAGGGATGCTGGGACCATTGGTGGTGGAAAATGGGCACTGGTGGAGGGATGTACACTCGATCATTGTATGACTGAAACGTAAGCATGAAAACATGTAAGTCTGTAACTTTGTCTCATGGTGATTCACTAATAAAATAAAATAAAATAAAATAATTTTTTTTGTTTTTATGCCACACCTGACAGTGCTCAGGGCTTATTCCTGGCTCTGCACTCTGCACTCTATCACTCCTGGTGGACTCAGAGATCATATGAGGTCCTGAGAATCCAGCCCAGATAGATCGTGTACAAGGCAAGCATTCTACCTGCTACATTATAACTCCAGCCCCTGATATATTAAATATCTAAAGGAGAAAAATCATATGACTGTCTCAACATATGCAGAAAAAATATTAAAGTTCAACGATCATTTATGATTTCTAAAGAAACTATTAGCAAAAGACTTTAATGATGAGCAATACTATAAATGAATCTATAATAACTGGGGATGGGGAGATGACTCAAGGAACTGAAGCTCATGCGATGAATTCAGGAGCCCAAGGTTTAATTCCTGATACTGTCTAGGTCCCCCAAAACCACTGGGAATGACCCCTAACACCTTTGTATATCCCCAAAAATAACCAAAAAAAATTGGAGACATTAGAAGTATTCCCTTAAATTGGGGAGCCAGACAAATTATCTCCTTTATTATAAACACATGCTGGGGTTTGTGGGGGCAGTAGCTTGCCAGTACAATAAAATAAGAATTAGATGATACAATTGTATATAATGCACACTTTGGGATCTGGCCATACCCAGTGGTGCTCAAGGGCTACTCCTTACTCTGTGCTCAGTCATCACTGGTGGTGCTCAGAGGACCATAAGCAGTGTCAGGGACTGAATCAGGGTTGGCAGCATGCAGGCTATAAATGTACACATTTTTTAAAAAAACAAGAAAAAAAAACAAGAAAAAACACCTAGAAATTAATCTGACAAAGGATGTTTAGGAATCTTCTGTGAAAATTGATTTAAAAGTTGATTGAAAGATTGATAAAATGTTGTTTAAAGGGAGAGACATCCTTCATGTCTAGGAAGGTTTCTTAACACAATCTCAAATAAAGTCCCAACAGGATGTGTCGTAGAAGAGAACACTCTGATTCTAATGTTCAAATGTCAAGGCAAAGAGCCAAAACTGACTGAAGTAATGCTGAAGAAGGAAGCAAGTTGGGTGGACTTGCTGGACCAGATAATCATCTCGTCAGTACAGGGGAGGTGTTAGTACAAGACAGACAAACCCAGACAGAACACTTACTATGGCAGAAACAGACCCGCACTGACACACTTACTTTATTTTACAATTAGCATTACAAACGAAAAAAAGATCAGCTTGTTAACAAATAATGCTGAAACCTTTGAATATGCATATTATAAAACCCATTATAGTCTTATCTCCCCAGTATAGGCAAAAATCCCATTGAGATGGATTACAATCTCAAATATATAGGCAGAAAAGTGCCTTAATCCCTTTATTATCTCTCCATCTCCCCAATAGTATACTCTGAAGAGAGTGAAAAAGCAAGTCACAAAGTGTGAAAAGATATTTAAAATACATCTTACCAAAAAAAGGTCTATGATATGTACAGAATGCTTACATTTTGAGATGCAATAAAAAAACTCAATACAAAAAAGTAGCAAAAGACATTTACAGATTTTTCATGCCTATGAGCTAAAAAGCAAGGAAGAGATATAGAATTGGAAGGGCGCTCCTGCAGCCAGCACCAACATACCAAGCACCTAAATTCAATGCAGAATCCCATCAGGAGTTCACTGAGAAAATCTACTGGAGAATCCAGCCACCATCTCTGGGAGATTCAAGTTCACAGAACACAGAAACGTGACTACTGGAGATCAGAGCTAAGCAGCCCATCTCTAAAGAGGGTGGAAGAGGGAGGCAGGAAGGAAAAGCTTGAGAAAAGGAACTGGTGAGCCAAGAATCAGCATGTAAACTTAAATCTCCATGCTTAGAAAATCTGAGTTGGAAGGTGAGATATAAATATTCAGGGCCCTCTGTAGCTCCCTGCAAACCTACTCTGATAAATTTTAATTAATTTTGGTTTTGGGGGATCTCCCAGCAGTGCCAAGAGCTTATTCCAGGCTCTGCGCTCAGATATCCCTCCTGGTGGTGGTCGGAGGATGATATGTGCATATGGTGCTGGGGATTGAATCAGGGTCAGCAGTGTGCAAGGCAAGCCTGTGCTATCTTTCTGACCCTTAACCCTTTTACCGTAGGAAGCAACTGGAGGGTAAATTTTGTTGTTTTAAGCCAGTTTGTGCTTGGATCTCTTCTCCAGCCTTTTAATATCACCAGGATAATGAAGAAATGGAAGAATTTACCCTCACGAATGGATGGGCTCCAGCAAGATCTTCGAAGATGTGGGAGCATTTAAACTGCCTGAGGAAGACTTCTGAGTAACGATCCTATCTCGATTAATTAATTGAAGATACAGTGGAAGAAACACAATTTTCAGGGGCTGGAGTGGTAGTACAGGGGTTAGGGTGACTGCCTTGCACGTGGCCAACACCAGTTCAATCCCTGGAATCCCATATGGTCCCCTGAGCATCACCAGGAATGATTCCTGAGTGCAGAGCCAGGAATAACTCCTGAGCACCGCTAGGTGTGGCTCCAAAACAAAAACAACAAAAAAGGAGACCTCATTTTCGACATTGTACTGCTGAGTTCTTTCAGCTTGTTCACCACTGTCTCTAATTTCATATAGGGTGCTGGGGTCGAAGCCAAGTTCGCCATGTGCATTTGCCTTGAGCATGAACTAGGAATTTATGGATGCTAACTCAGAACAACTGGATAATAAGAATATAATTTCTCGTTAGAGAAAAGAAAAGTGAACCAGAAAGTATGTGAACTTGCTAGTGTCAGCATCAAGAACAGGTCTGGGGGCTGGAGAGAGAGAGAGAGAGAGAGAGAGAGAGAGAGAGAGAGAGAGAGAGAGAGAGAGAGAGAGAGAGAGAGAGAGAGAGAGAGAGAGAGAAAGAGAGAGAGAGAGAGAGAGAGAGTACAGTGGGTAAGGTGCTAGCTTTTCATGCAGTTGACCTGGGCTCAATCTGTGGCACCACATATGGCTCCCCAAGCACTGCCAGGAGTGATCCTTGAGCAAAGACTCAGGAGTAAGCCATGAGCATAACCGGATGTGGCCTATCCCCCCGCTGCATCCCTAAAACAAAGACCAAATTTCTGTCCATAAATCCAGCTGTCAGATTACTCTTTGCAGTGCATCCCCTCCTTTCCCCATCTCCCTCTTTGAGGCTAACTAAAGCCCTCCCCCTGCCCCCATATGTAAACTGTCTGACAGAAGGTAATACTCTAAAGCAAATCACAAGCAGACCTCCAGCCCAGCTGGTTTTACTGGAAAGAGAAATATATCCCCAAGAGAAGTTGTTAGAGTAAATGGATTCCACGTCCTAGAAACTGGGGTCTCACTGCATGATGCCCAGAGTTCCCTGTAGTTCTGCTCCTTCCCTTACTGCTTGCTGGCCTGACGTAACTTTCATTTGTGCCAAAGAATTTGTTTTTCTGCACTGAGTAACACAGGTCAAGTGATACCCTGGCAAGAAAGATACCTGGGGGGGAGTGTTAATTATAGAGGCGATGGGGTACATGGAAGAGGTTGTTAGAGCAAGGGACCGCAGGTGGCCAGGAAGCTTCCAACTTCAGAGTGACATTATCCTGATGTTAAGGCCAAGTACTGGATCCTAGAAGTTGGTAACAACGGTCTTCTACATTTCACCTTCTTAGTTTAACTATCTCAGAGTGAAAGGAGTCAGTTTTGATGTAAGAGTTAATTCTAGAACTGGAGAGGTAGTACAGGGGTTATGGGACTTGCCTTGCATGTGGCCAATCATCCCTGTACTTATGGTCTCCTGTTATTTTGAATGTCCAAAAGAAATATTTTTGAATGTCCAAAAGATATTTTGAATGTCCAAAAGAAAAATAGCTTGGGGGGGGCCGGAGAGATAGTATAACTTTACATTGCATGTAGCCAACACAGGTTTGATTCCTGGCATTCCTTAGGGTTCCCTGGTCCCTTGAACACTGCCAGGAGTGATCTCTGAGCACAGTTAAGCCTGTCCCCCTTCTTTCCACAAAAAGAAACAAATGACTATAATGGAATAAAATATGTTGCCATACTTTTAACTGATCATATTCTCAATAGGGCTTTGTTTCAAGCTCTGAGTCTCTTTGGACCAGCTCCGGCTCTTTGAATCATCTCACCAGCCTCTCAAGCTGCAATGCTTGGGAATGCATAAGAAAGAGGAGTATAATCAACTGTTTTTAAATGGTTCTTATATTCTACAAAGGCACTGTAAAGACACTGGGAGTGAACCATCACTCCCAGAGGGACACAGGATCAGATTCCTGCGAGTCTCTGACTACATTTTAATCAACTGATCAATACAAAATCTTATTTAATGTGTTTCTGTTCACTGACACCTTACTTAATATTTAATAAAGATATATTTATGTATACATATTTATGTATAAATATATGTCATGCTATTGATTCACTGACATTGAATCCACAGCCAACAGCATCCAAATTTGTCTGGATGAAGCTCATAGCATTTCTTACATAAACCACATCAAAGCCTTCTTGTGTGGCGGAATCTAAACCACACTTTAGCACTGTGTTTGGGGCATATTTTAAACATCAAAATCACCAACAAAAAGAGAAAAAAGTGAAAAAGTAGGCACTAATAGAACAAACAACCAGAAGAATGAAACTTGTTACTGTATGAGAGCTGAAACAAGAAGGTAGAGTAGCATCTTGTTTGATTTCAGAAGAGAGTATGCAAATCCAATTTCTCACTATCCTGCCAGAGAAGACCAGAGAAGCACCATAAATATTAATTTTTTAAAAGTAAATTCAGTACATAGTTGAGTTCACAAGTGCAGAATAATGAGGCTCAATTATATATACTTCACTGCACTAACATCTCCAGTGTGTGGAAAGTAATCCCTTTAGGGTAAATTTAGAGGAATTTGATAACTATATGATATGAAGAAACTAAGGGCAAGATGACATTATTCAAGAACAAGGAGAATTACTGTATGAGGAAATCAGCTGACAATTTTACTGGATTCTGGCGCAGAGTCAGAGACAATGTGGTAAAGCTGTGGCCAGAAGAGTTCTGACTAGAAAGAAGTAAGAAGAATTTTCTGCTACCAACCACAGGTTCCTGGAGGGGATGGGGCCATACTTCTTCAACACCTTAACAGCAAGAGAGAAATCCAACCCACTTGGAATGGCTCAAGGAAAATTCCCAAATACTCTTCATCTTGTGATATATATGGGGGCGCTTTTTTTTGTTGCTGTTGTTCTTGTTTATGTATTTTAAAATAGAAGCTGTTTATTCTGTTCTTGGTGTTCCAGGAGTTGATAACTTCTAAAAGTTTTGTTGGTGACAGTTGTTTTTTTTTTTAGCTTGAAGCTTGGCTGAAAATGCTAAAACAGTTCTCAGCTTCTCTTCAGCAAAATGCTTCTCTGGTGATCTCTGCGGCCCTTTGGTTTCTGGCAGCCTAGGTCAGCTTGTCATGAACCCCCACACCTCACAGCTTCCAAAAAGGCTCTGCCTCCATCCTCCCTCACCCCTGTTTCTTTCTTGATGTTTCTCTCTCTGCCCATAGTCCTGGGCTTTCCACATTGACTTCCGCCTGTTCTGACCAGTCCTGCCTGTGTAAACCAAAAGACTCACTTCTGCCTTTTACCCCAAAGTGACTTCCTTCAGGCATTTCACAAGATTACCAGTAAAGGTGAATCTCTGAGAGTTGGGTCAAAACTCCTGATCCTGGGTGTGTGGCTTTTTCCCATCTGCCTTGGCTTCTGATCTAGTCTCTTCTGTTTTGTAAGTAAAAGAACTACTTTTTTTCCCCTAGAAAACAATCATGTGTACACCCCACAGCCACCTCAGAGAAATACTACACTTTTAAAAGCTGTAACTAGGGGGCTGGAGCAATAGCACAGCGGGTAGGGCGTTTGCCTTGCACGAGGCTGACCCGGGTTCGAATCCCAGCATCCCATATGGTCCCCTGAGCACCGCCAGGAGTAATTCCTAAGTGCATGAGCCAGGAGTAACCCCTGTGCATTGCCGGGTGTGACCCAAAAACCAAAAGAAACAAAACAAAACAAAACAAAAAGCTGTAGCTATCTTCCTAATTTTTCCCTTTTTTGGTGTGTGTGTGGGAGTGGGGAAGGGAGGGGCCCCGTACCACATGGTGCTCAGGGGCTAGCTACTCCTGGCACTTGGGGAACCATGTTTGGTGCCAGGGATTGAACCTGGGTCAGCTGCTCCTATACTATTCTCTGGCCCCCTAAGTTTTCCTTTTGAGCTTTCCATTGAGGGAAGCAGCTATAGAAATTTCTCCCAAGTTAAAGATTCACATTTATTAAGTACATGTGGCATGTTTATTATAACTTTCTTTTTGTTTGTTTGGGGGCCACATCCAGCTGTGCTCAGGAGTTACTCCTATCTCTGCATTCAGGAATTACTCCTGGCAGTAATCGGGGGACCATATAGGATGCTGGGGATCAAACCCAGGTCGTCTGTGTGCAAAGCAAATGCCCTATTTACTGTACTATCTCTCTGGCACCTATTAAAGAAAAAAAACACACAGCAAAACAAAACTCATAGGGGGCTGGAGCGATAGTATATTGAATAGATTGTTTGCTTTGCACACAGCCCACCCAGGTTCAAACTCCAGCATCCTATATAGTCCCCTGAGCACTTCCAGGAGTAGTTGCTAAGAGCAAAGCCAGGAGTAACCCCTGAGCATGGCCAGATGTAGCCCCAAACCAAGAAAAACAAAAAGAACCCTTCATAGAGGGAATAAGACCTAACCAACCTGAAGAATGCAATAATTTACTATTATTTTGATGTAGCAACCTAGGGACAAAAGAGAAGTGGGAGAAGGTGATTCTGCCAGGATGGTCAAGGTCTCTGAAAGGGCAGGAGACCATGCCAGACAGACAGCAGCAAAAATTAACAGAAGTGGCTTGCTCGTAACTGACAGGTAACATGGGATAACAAAATGATTGAAAGAGAATTAGGAAAGGAAAAACTGAGTTAAGGAACTCCCTTATTCCTGGCATTTTATACATGAAGAAAGCAGTCTATGCCTGACACACTTCTTGTTTTCTGGGCTTCTGTGCCTCAGAAAGACATGGTTACTGACAAACTAAAGAAAAACATCGTGAATTTAGGTTGAGAAATGGAAGAAATTTAATGACGCATGACATTTCAATAGAGGACAAATCCGGACTCTTTGGACTTTTTTGGGGAAGGGAATATTTACTTTGAGGGAGTTCATTACTATACTGAATTCCAAATGACTTTTATTAAAAAGTCGGATTTTTTTTTTTCAGTCAGAGAATGAGATTGAGGACCTGCCAGGGCTCACTTACGGCCAGAGCACCAAGGCAGCTGCCAGGATCCTTCCCCCAGGACTCATGTGAACAGAGAGCTGAAGAAGGTGACACGTGGGAGGACTTCTCTGAGGGAAAACCCCAGCCAGCCACAAATCAGTTACTCACCGGAGGTCTCTTCCAGACAAACTGGATGGGGAACTTCTGGCTATAAAAGAGAGAGGTTTCATCTGGGGGGAACTCAGGATCCAGATACAGAACCTTCTTATCGAGACATTTCTTGTGGAGCTGCTCAAATGTCTTCTCTTTCACTCCAATGATAGGAAAATTGCGGCTGATGATGGCTGAGTAGATACCGCTTGGGTTCCCCCCGCCAGCCTCGGTGGTCTTGTTCTCAACTGGGCAGGGAACAGGTTTTGGAGACTTGGGTTCAGCCCCCGTCCGGGCGGCCACGGACGGACTGATGACGGTCGGCATGGCAGGCAACTGTGGAGGGAAA
Organism: Sorex araneus; assembly: GCF_027595985.1. Classification (NCBI taxonomy): domain Eukaryota; kingdom Metazoa; phylum Chordata; class Mammalia; order Eulipotyphla; family Soricidae; genus Sorex; species Sorex araneus. The sequence goes on along the minus strand of NC_073304.1, from coordinate 87,657,695 downwards.
AGGTTTTCAAAGAAAATAAGATACAGCGACCTTCAAGGAAAGGAAGCAACTCTAAAGGGGAAGTTGGAGGGATTCTGTCATCTGAGAGAGAAATGTCCACATCCACTTCAAAGACGAAAGCTCATCAGAGGTTGTCCAGCTGATGTTCATCTTAACAAATGAGCTGTGATCCAGAAGCCATACGTTTCTTTGGAGTTAAGGAGCTGTATGGGATTTGCAGTTTTTACCTGGGGGGATCCTCGCTGCAGCATACACACATGGCAGAGGGAAAGACGGAGAGTGAGGGTTGTGTTTCAGTGGCCTGAAGAAGCTTGAGCCAGGAAAACTAAAAATAGACATGAAGAAAGAGCAGGCATATTTAAGCAAGTGGGAGACCAGCACGCAGCTAGACTGCATGGTTGAAGGAGAAGTTCTGACCCAGTGTGCCACACTTCTGTGTTACCATTCAGGGACCATATTGTCAGGAACTGAAAGGGGAGTATCTTTGGGGGCTGAATGTGGAAATAAGTGAAGAACTGTGAAAGTGTTATTGAAAAGCCCTTGTTTATCAAAGTAGTGGGAGACAATATTGAATAATAGAGTTAATAGGATTGAAAAAAGCTAGCAAGGGTAAACAAGATAAATTCTAGGAGACTTTGAAGACTTTTTGAGAAAACACAGTTTTTGCTTTTTGAAACTAGGTATCAAAACCTCATCGAATTGGAGTTGAGGGTTTCTTCTAGAATGTTCTGTAGTCAGTATTCCATGGAACTAACAGGATGGAAAATGCCATTCAGCAGAGTCCTCAGTGGAGCAAATTCTTGTCCTTTCTTGTTCAGTTGAGTTTTTTATCTCCCAACCTTCAGTATAAATACAGGGGAGAATTTTCTAGGAAAAGTGCCCCTGGATACACCAGCATACCCCATCAAGGCATCTGAGTTGGAAGCTGGAGTTGGATACTGAGCCATGCTTGGACATCAAGTCCTAGGATGGCTTGCTTAAAGCATTCATTCATTTGAAGGCTCTTAGATGTGAGCACAAACAGCTCACAAGAAGGTAGGAGCCTGCTGGCCTCCACTCGGTCTTCTATCCACAGTAGTTGCTATGCAGGCTCTATAAAGAGAGAGCCGTTTTCAGATGTTAGGGAGCAGAAGTTTGTCCCAGATTTAACAGTGCCCATTCCATATGGCCAGTGTCATTGTTATAAGGATGTGCATGAGAGAAAGTAGGAAGAGATAAAATGGGGAGTGCTACCAGGTCATGGTCCTTGGGTTGCAGCTTTGAGGAACACTGTGTCTGGAGTTGTAGCTGGAAGCACCATCAGCTTTTGCTCCTCTCAGGAAATATCCAAAGATCTTTTACCGCTTGTTGGAGAGGTGGAACAGAGGAGGGAAAACCTTTTAAAACAGATCACCAAGATTTAAAATCTGGGCTGGCAGCTCACTGGCTGTGTCTGTGTAACTTTAAGTGAGTTGTCATCCTTTCTTCCTATATCTGTTTTCTCATCCATATGACAGATGTCATCATAGACATTATGTGACTGAGTTTTTGTAAAATATTCTGTATCACTGTATCACTGTCATCCCATTGTTCATCGATTTTCTCAAGCGGGTGCCAGTAACATCTCCATTCATCCCTGTCAATCTATAGAAATGAACACTGCATTTTTTTAATTATGGCATTCTTTAAGAGAATAAATTCCTAGTTTAGCTGCAGAAGAAAAGTCAAGATAAACACATGATTTAAAATCAATCAGAAAACAAATGTTAGCAAATAAATGCTTTTTCAAAGTACATGGGATTAAAATTTCTGGATTAGTAGACCATATGTCCATATTTATCACTTTCTTTATAAAACCGAATTACTTTATAAACTGCTGGAGTGATAGCACAGCGGTTGGGCGTTCGTCTTTCTAGACTGTATAAACATGTTAAAATTAGTTCCTATCTAAAAGTGAGCATTAGGTAATATAATAAAAAGCAATTCGTTTAAAAAAAATTTTATTAGTGAATCACCGTAAGGTACAGTTACAGACTTACAAACTTTCATGCTTGTGTTTCAGTCATACAATGGTCGAGTACCCATTCCTCCACCAGTGCCCATTCTCCATCACCAATGTTCCCAGTATCCCTCCCGCCACCTGCCCATCCCTCCACCTCTGTGGCAGGCACATTCCCTTTTACTCTCTCTCTCCATTTGGGTGTTATGGTTTGCAATTTAGGTAATACGTGGCCTTCATATTTGGTCTATAGTCTACTTTCAGCACACATCTCCCATCCCAAGCGAGGCCTCTAAGCATACTTCACTTGGTGGTCCCTTTTCTATTTCAGCTTCCTTTCCACCCAGCATGTGAGGTCAGCTTCCAAGCCATGGAGGAATCCTCCTGGCCCTTATCCCTACTATCTTTGGGTGTTAGTCTCCCATTATGTTACTTTATATTCCACTAATGAGTGCAGTCATTCTATGTCTGTCTGACTCATTTCACTTAACATGATACTCTCCATGTTGATCCACTTATATGCAAATTTCATGACTTCATCTTTTTCTAATAGCTGCTTTTACTAATAGTATTTTTAAAGTATTTTTTAAAAATATTTTTTAAAAAAGAATACTTTTTCTAATAGTATTTCACTGTGTAGATATACCAGAGTTTCTTTAACCAGTCATCTGTTCTCAGGCACTAGGGTTTTTTCCATATTCTTGTAGCCTGGTTTCTAATGCCCAAGGTGGATCCATTAGGGGATTGTGTAACTAAATGTGAGAGTATTGAAAAATCTTAAAATTTTGTCTTAAAGTAAATTTATTATATCAATAAATACCTGATTTTTGTAACTATTTTTTATACTCAGGTTGCATAAATTTTTTTCAGTGGGACTGGGGAGGGGGGCTTGGAGAGATATAGTATAGCACGTAAGACACTTTGCATGCAGGTTCAACCCCCCACCACCACATATGGTACCTCAATTCCCACCATGAATGATCCCTGAGTGCTGAGCCAAAAGTAAGCCCTGAGTTTACTGCCAGGTGTAACCCCAAAACAAATAAAAACAAAATCCTAGGGCAAAATAGGGTCTCGAGTGAAAACAGTTTAAGAAGCCCTGCTCTACACGATCTTGAAATTCATAACACTCACCCACATTTTCTTGTTTCTGATGTTTAACTTTTTATCTGGCCCTGAGACTAAGTTCTGCAAAGATGGGGACTGGGTCCCATTCCCATTCAGGGTTAATTAAGCATTTTGAGGTTCTCAAAAAATATGTGCTAGAGTGAAATTTTCCTATGTGAGGAGAAAGTTCTTGAACTCCTTTTTGCTTTGTTAATGTAATCAAAGTTCTGTGGCCTATTTGCCTTTCAGGAAGGAGCTGTCTCTGGGTCAGACCCACGCTGACCTTCCTTTCTGGGAAAAAATCAGTCCATCTGTCAGTAAACAAGACAAATGTGTGAGAGGGATGAGCCTCTTGTCATAGCGGGATGGAGCTATGAGGCATACTGAGCTCACAAGCCATTAATTTTGATCTACCAGTTGTTGTAGATAAACCTCCACTTAGATTAGCAGGACCAAACTCAAGGTTTATTTAGCTCCACAGTGGCACAGTTATAGAAACTCATGCGATCAGGGAGAAATATAATCTGTGTCCAGGAGCAAAGGAAGATAATGAATATATAAACAGGTGTGCATTTCAATTTCCAGAAGCTTCTTCAAGGATAAAGAACTAACTTTTAAAATAGCAGTTTTGGCTCTGGCTATTGCAGTATCTATGGCTGGAATGGTTTCTGTTGCGCCAACAAGGCCAATTAACAGCACTATATCACTAGCTCTGCTGCCAATACACATTTTTTTTTGTGATTCTGCACTATTGAATATATTTGCCTGTAAGACTTAACATTCATTTAAGTAAGTGTCTATTGTGAACGTTCCATGTGGAGATTTAAAAATAATTTTCTTACACTTTATATAAACACTATGATTTACAAAGTTGTCCATAATGATGTTATAGGCACTCAACAGTCCAACACCAATTCCACCACCTTCCCTCCACCATTGTCTCCAATTTTTCCAACCACCCCTTAGGTCTACCACCATAGCAGGGCTTCAATAATTTATTTATATTGCTTGTTATCAAAAATTTGTTAACAGAATAATAAAAAAATATTTTCTTAGAAGAAAATTAGTGTAAATTGTTGTATCTCACCATAGAGAGATTAAGTCCTTGTATAAGCAATTACTAAGATGTTGTTATATGTTAAGCCTTCTGTTTTTTCGTTAATGGAAATTGATTGCCTTCTACATTATATCCCATTTAGTTTAGTATGCTACTACTGGTTTATCAGTGCAGTAACGTTTCAGATGTGGTGCAGCCACGGATGCAGTCATGTGCTCCAAGAAGTTTGGATTTTTTTTCTTTTTGGGTCACACCTGGTGGTACACAGGGGTTACTCCTGGCTCTGAACTCAGGAATTACCTCTGGTGGTACTCAGGGAACAATATGAGATGCTGGGAATCAACCCAGGTTGGCTGTGTGCAAGGCAAACGCCCAACCCGCTGTGCTATTGCTACAGCCCCTGGAGTTAAATTTTAAACTGGGTGGCAGCTTTGGGGTGTGTGCATGACTGCTCGAGCTTCAGGAAGTATGGGGAGATGTGGGAGAGATAGCCCATCCCTACTCCACAAAAGACAGATTTCAGTCACAAAATCTGTATACTTGAATTTGTCAGATTAATTTCTGGGTGATATTTGGTCCCCAAATGGTGGAGTCTGGCTGGGGGCATGACAGCAATTTTGGAGTGTGGGAACAAGTGGCTGTCAGGGCTCTGTTTGGGTGAGCCAGGCCCCTCAGGGATGCCACAGACATCTCTCTGGTTGTCCGGGGGAGAGGGAGGGAAGAAAACTTCTGCATTTGTTGATTTCTTTTGAGCTTTATTTGAGTCTCTGGAGCATGGCTGGTAGATGAGCTTCCATGGTGCCAGAGGTGGTTCGTGGGTGTGACTCTGAAGGGTTCTTTTTTTTAAATGTTTAATTTTTAGGAACAATATGCAATTAATTTTTGAAGGGAGTATGAGAATTGACCCAGGATCTCACACATGCAAGACAAGTGTGAGATCCACATGCCATGGATCCACATGCTGATCCATATGCCATCCCTGGCCTCATAAAATTTTTTTTTCTTTTTGGGTCACACTGGCGATGCACAGGGGTTATTCCTGGCTCTGCACTTAGGAATTACCCCTGGCGGTGCTCAGGGGACCATATGGGATGCTAGGAATTGAACCCAGGTCAGCCGCGTGCAAGGCAAATGCCCTAACCGCTGTGCTATCGCTCCAGGCCCACGAAGTTAATTTTTGCTATGCATCCACAGGACAAAGATGGTCTACCATATAGGCAGAATTACTACCAATCAATGCCATGTCAGAGATGCTGCCAATGTTTCAATAAAGTGTTATGATTTGGACTGTAGAGGTTTGATACTCTTATGCATTGGTTTTTGTTCTATTTACATGCTATCCTTTGATACTGTTAAATATGCTTTTCCCCCCTTAAATAAAAAGATTTGTGAAGACAGTACAGGGTTGCCATATTGATGTAGGTGTTCTGAATGGTTCCCCAAATGAAGTAGGTGGGAGAAGTGGTGAGAGAGGAAGGTAGTATCTGAGAGAGTGGGGGTGGGAGGAAGGGAAAGAAAAGAATATAAAAAAAGAGGGAGAGAAAGGGAAAGAGAACGCACTACCATGTCTTGCTGGACCTAACTTGGTCTCCCCAGAGAAGTGCCTGGAAGCACAGCCCCACTGGGTTGCTGTTAAAGCTGCACCCATGATCCACTTGGTCAGTATGAACACGGGATATGACTCCACACCCAAGTTCTTGAGAGTTGTGGCCTCAGGCAGGAATGAGGGATTGTTCTTTGCAGGAAAAGGAAAGTCAGCTCCAACCTCTGCCCAAGTTTTCCAAGTTCATACTCTACCCTCACAATAGAGCCTCTAGAAGACAAATAGTGAAGCAAAATGGCTTTATTCAGAAGGGAAAGAGACAGAGACAGACAGAGACAGAAAGGAGAGAGAGAGAGAGAGAGAGAGAGAGAGAGAGAGAGAGAGAGAGAGAGAGAGAGAGAGAGAGAGAGAGAGAGAGAGAGAGAGGCATTCATGTTCAGGAAAGAATGCAGGTTTCTCCAGAGGGAAGATGACTGAAGCCACCACATAAAGTGAAAGAAAAGAATGAAAGAATGATAACCCTAAGTTGAAATTTGGGTGACTCCCTGAAAGGGATGCTTGCTGCTTGCTTTGGCAAATGGCTTTACAGTTCATCAGCCATTGCAATTGCCCCTTCTTAGAGCTTCCTATACAGATAAAGGTTTGTTGCTGGGGCATTATCAAATGAGCTTTGAACTCTGGAGGCCTTCTTTCATATTCTTATCACAACCTTTTTTCCCCTTTCCCAGTTGAAGCTTCTCCTTTCCTCAGGGTTCCAGCATTCCCTGGATAGGTGCTGGCAGCACTTAAGAGTTTTTCAGGCTCAATTTCTGCATCTCAAAGGGTAACTGGCTTTTGAGGTATCTTAGGGCTGGTGATAGTAACTTCTTTAATCAGATGTTGGTTTTATTATTTCTGAACCCATTGCCAGGGCCCCTATCTGCTTACTTGCTTTATATGGCCCTCACTCAGCTTCCCTTAATGTTCATATAATACAATGATCAAAACTAAGGAATGTTGATAAAGTTCTATTAATTAAATAAGATATATTTTTATTTAGTGTTCCCACTAGTGTTTTAAAATAATTTAAAAAATAATTTAAAAAATCTTGTTTTTAAATAATATCCTGTTTTTAAATAATATCCTTTATTTTTTATTTTTTTCTTTTTGGGTCACGCCTGGCAATGCACAGGGGCTACTCCTGGCTCTGCACTCAGGAATTACCCCTGGCAGTGCTCAGGGGACCATATGGGATGCTGGGAATAGAACCTGGGTCGGCCACATGCAAGGCAAACGCCCTACCCATTGTGCTATTGCTCCAGCCCCAATATCCTTGTTTTAAACAATATTTAAAAATAATATTCGGTATAACATTCGATTGCATTGCCCTGTCCTCTTAGTGTTCTCTGATCTCTGATGGTTCCACAGTCTTTGTCTCTCATGTCTTGACTCTTCTGAAGCACACTTGTCAAATAAGTTGGCTGATGTCCTTTAGCTTAGGTTTTATTTATTTTTATATAGCTTATCTTAGGTTACAGATTTTGAAAAAGAATATTAGAGGGATGATTTGCTCTTCTCACTATTGTCTTACCTGGATGTTCTTGGTCTTGATGTGTTTTATTCCTGCTGATATCAATCTGGATCATGTTACTAAGGAAATATCTACCAGATTTTGCCCAAGTAAAGTTAACTATTTCCCCCTTTGCATACAATATAGAATTTTTTAACTCTATAACCCAGCAGAGTTGCTCACTCTCATTTTACAAGCAAAACAGAGGCACTGGCATAGTTACTTCCCCTTTTTTTTTTTTTTAACAATTACGTCATGCAAAACAGAATTTTAGAGATTATTTCTTTTCAGTAACAAATCAGGAGACCAAGTCCCAGAGAGATTAATGTTATGGTCAAGATCACATTAGTCAGTTTGCCCCAAAACCCAACTAGACCCCAAGTCTCAGGATTTCCACTGAAGCATTAAAATTATGACCAGTACACCATTATGGTGAATTAATTCTCTAGAAGCTTGCACATAAATAGTTCCTTTCTGCTATGTCTGACTGGGGAAGAATCTAATACCACCAACCCTCTTGGAAATGACTCTCAGAAGCAGCTGTCTGATGCTGGCTGGCCCTGTGGTGACACTGTGATTTTTAACAAGGCTGATCATAAGAAAGGCAGATCTGATTTCCCATGGCAATGTCTCTCTTATTTTACCTAGGACTCTAGTTATATGTCCTTTGTTGTCTGTGGTTAACACAGCACTCTGTATCAAGTGGAGTCGGTGATCAGCCTTTCCTCCCACACACCACAGGCTGAGAAGTTATTTCTGTCTTGAGCGCCCCCTCTGGAGTTATACATGACATGCAGAGGGTTAGGTAGGTGGGAATCTTAAAAGCAGAGTGGAATGCTTGATCATGCCTGATGAAATACTAATATTCTGAGGGTTTTAAAATAGGATGATCAATTAGGAGCAACAAACGTTTGTGCTCCAGGTATCTGTGTGTTCTGTGTCTCTGCTGCTTGTCATTAGGATTCTGAAAGGAGTAAGAAAGTGAAGGAATTCTTCACACAAGATTCCATAATTGTACTCTTCCCTAGAGCTATAGGGTTTGATGGGTCAGTGTTACCCAGGTTATAAGGCTCAGGATCAAACCCTAGTTGGCCATGAGTAAGTCAAGCACCTTAACTGCTGTACTATCTCTCTGGTTCCCAATTATAACTTTTACTTAAATAAAGTTACACAATAAATATGTTATCAGAAATAGATTTATGTTAATACAGTTATATAATTATTTTAATGATAGCATAATATTTCACTGTATGAAAATGATATATTTAATAAATCCTTTTAAAATCATATTTAGTCTATTTCTAGTTTTCTATAGTATAAACCACACTGTAATTATTACTGTACATTTATCTTAATTATAAAAGCTGGGTGAAGGTATGTAAAACAAATAAGTTGATTCTGTTGCTAGATTGTCATTCTAAAACATTATATCCATTTATAATCCCACTGAGCCTGCATAATACTCCTTTTATCATTATTAGCACTTGATAATATAATTTTTAATGTTTAATTAACAAAAAATCCAATTATTTGATTACTAATGAGGCTGACCATCTTTTGTGCTTATTTTATGTTTCAGTTGCATCTGCTTCAGTCCTTATATCTGTTTAACTATTTCTATGTCAGTGTCTTTTTGTGATTAAGGTATGTCCATGTATGGGTGGAGGTCAGTTTGCCTTTAAACTGTTTTTTCAATTCATTCCCTGTCATGAAGTCTTGAAGGAATGACATAGAATGAATTCATTTCAGAGTTTTGAAGCTATACTGAAATGATTCTAATTTCTTACTTAAAATTCAGTTTCCTGGGGAAACATTAAGAAAATAATCCAGGGCTGGAACGACAGCACAGTGGGTAGGATGTTTGCCTTGCACAAGGCTGACCCAGGTTCAATTCTCAGCATCCCATATGGTCCCCCAACGACTGCCAGAAGTAATTCCTGAGTGCAGAGTCAGGAGTATCCACTGTGCATCGCCAGGTGTGACTCAAAAAGCAAAAGCAAACAAACAAACAAAAAAAACTTTAAGAAAATAAGACATACAATATAACCGAACGACTGCATACCAACTTGACATGTCCTTCTCTGGTACAGAGATTCAGAAATAGGAGGTGGGTAAATTATGAGAGGCAATAATAACAGCATCAAAAATACCTAGATCTTGTATCTCTCCATTAAATGTCTCTAATCAAATGCTTCATGACAGATCTGAGTTAAGATGGAAAAGTTCCTCATTAAGATATTCTATTAGTTTTGTTTTATTCCTTCTTTCAAATATATTTATTATTTTGTTTTGTTTTCTGGTTTTGGGTCACACCAGTACTCCAGGCTCTGCACTCAAGAATCACTCCTGGGGGCTGAAGCAATAGCACAGCGGGTAGGACCCAGTTTTCAGGTTAAATCTTATTCTAGATTAGCAGGAGAACTTAGAAGCTGAGAAAATTGTCACTGTCATCCTGTTGCTCATTGATTTGTTCGAGCGGGCACCAGTAATGTCTCTCATTGTGAGACTTATTGTTACTGTTTTTGGCATATCCAATATGCCACGGGTAGCTTGCTAGGCTCTGCCGTGGGGGCAAGATACTCTGGGTAGCTTGCCGGGCTCTCTGAGAGGGGTGGAGGAATCGGACACGGGTTGGCTGCGTGAAAGGCGAGTGCCCTACCGCTGTGCTTTCGCTCCAGCCCGAGAAAATTGATTCACCTTAAAAGGATTTTCCTTTTTCTTTAATTTCAAGAAATAGGAGCAAAGAATCTACACATCTCTTTGAATGTGTATATGGTTCAAAGCTCAAATCTCCAACTCATACAATAAAATGTGTCTATAAAGAAATGCACATTATGCATTTGGAGGGAAGTATACAATATCAGAAAACCAAGTCTAAAATACATTTATTTCTCACTTTTTAATTCAATCAAGTCCATTAGTTAACCAATTACAGCTAATAGTTTCTGAAAGCTCATATAATGATGCTCAGGGGGCTATTAGATGAATGTAACAATATGTTTGAAGAGAATACAATCTAGTAGAGGAAGAGGAAAGACAAATTTGAAATATTAAGGGAATTTCCCTGAGAATACTAAGCAAAGCAAGCATGTTATGTAGGGAGTATTTCAAAGAAAATCAAAACCACTGCACAAGGGTCAAAATGAGTGGAGATATTAATATGGTTAAAAGACCATATGAAAAAGTGAAAATTGAGCTGGAACTGGAAGGATGGTGATGTTTACATGAAGGAAGGTGGGTGGAGACTGTGGCCCCCAGAATAGAAGGCACAAAGGTGGCAGCTGTCTAGTTGCTAAGTGGAGAGAGTCTGACTTTTAAAAAGGTACATGTTAAAGAGTACTCAACCCAAAACTGCCCCCAACTAATATTGTGATGGTCAGAAGGGAGCTTCCTGAGGAACTGCTATGCTGTAATGTTAAAAACCACATTAAGAATAATGGAGCCTGAGACAAAATGCTGTAATTTGGTAGTACTGTTGACGCTGTCTCTTCTTGGAATTCTAATTATTTTGTTCATTATAGATTTTTTCATTTCTTCTGAGTTTTAAAAATATTATATTAAAATATTATTATTTTATTATTATTATTTTGGTTCCTGTGATTTTTGGCACCATTTAAGGTCCATGTCCCATGGCCTAGCCCTCCTGTATTCTATCGATGAAGTTCAGTGGTGGGGATATGGTTACTGTCTTTGTTAATCATCTTATAAATAGTCTTTGGTCATCAGATGTCATTTAATATAAGCAATGAAAAAAGAATAAATTAGAATTCTAAGATTAATCTGGAACTGGGGCTGGAGCGATAGTACATCAGGTAGGGTGTGCCTTGAACATGGCCAACCTGGGTTCGATTCCTAGCATCCCATATGGTCCCCTGAGCACAGCCAGGAGTAATTCCTGAGTGCAAAGCCAGGAGTAACCCCTGTGTATTGTCTGGTGTGACCCCCAAAAAATTTTTTAAAAAGATTAATCTGGAACTTTGAATCCTAAAAAAAATGGGGGGAGCAGGGAAAACATTTTTTCCTTTGTGCTGCTGAGTCAATCTCTAGGGAAGAACAAATATCTGTTGCTGCAGCAAATGCAGGTAAAGTAGAAAGGGCAGAAGGCCCATATGGGTGGGCCAAAAAGCACTTGGTGGGTAAAATTAACTCTGCATGTGCGGTGGGGAGTCATAGGCCTAGAGGTTGCTGTCCACATAGGAACAGGCCTGGAACAACCCTCTTTGTAGCCAGGGAGACTACCTCTCTGCTTGAGTGAAGTTCCAAAAAGTGGGCTTGGCGACATTTCCCATAAAACAAGCCTATCCAAGCACATGCTTTTCATGCCAGAGCCCTGGGTTCAATCCCTGGGACCACTAGGTCCCCGTGCACTAGGAGTGAACAGTTCCAGGAGAAAACCCCCAGTACCATGGGATATGGACCAAAATCCCAAACCCAAATCAAACAACAACTCCCCCAAAACTCCAACAAAACCCATCCCCATCCAGCCCTGTTTAAAGAGAATCTGCTCACTGGGGCACAGTGTTTGCACAGGGCCCAAGAAGCAGTGGGAGGTTCACGACCTCTATAAATGTCTCAGGGTTCTTTGCATCTAAGAATATTCATAGTTCACTGAAGATGTAAAATCTGAAAACTGTGAAATCTCTCACACATTAGTAAACCAGTGACTATTACTGGTCAGGTCACAGACCCAGGGGATGGGGGAGGGTGCAGGCTGCTTCATTACTGGATGTGAATCTCCCAGTCAGCACCAATATTCAGTGAAAGGTTCTCCAGACGCAGGGTGGATGTTTTGGCACAATATGTGAAATCCACAGGCTGGTCTTTAATCTCTGCATATCAAGGAAATAAATATCAAAATATATTTAATAAATAGCAGCAAACCATATCATTAAACCTTTTACCATTTAGAATAATCTAAATTAATAGTTTTTTTTTTAGCCATAGACTTTTGTAGTTTTCTTTTGGCCTTCCTAGCAGTGCTCAGAGCCAAGGGGCCTTTCCCAGGGATACTCAGTCTGGTAGTGCCCCTCCTGAAGGTTAGGTGCGTGGTGCCTGACAATTCAGTGCTCCTCGGCCAGGCAGTGCCAGCGCAGCCATTCTGCAAACACCTTGCCTGCTCTATTATTTCTCTGGCTCAGACTTCAGAATGTTTTAAACATGAAAATGTTCTCCATTATTTTTTATGTAAGATTGGTTTAAAAGAAACTATTAGGATCTAAGGGACTGATCCAAGAATTTCAATAGGTAAGAAAGAAAACTTTCCATTCCATGCCCTTTAATTCCTTAAATCTGAGTAGAATTCTCCAGGTTTTCTATCATAGTTTAAAATATACCCAAAGAGGCCAGATATTATTGCACCTAAGGTGTTTGCCTTGCACTTGCACAATCCTTGGTACATATGATCCCTTGAACACTGCAGGAGTGACACCTGAGTACAGAGACAGGCATAAGCCCTGAGCACCACCACTGTGGCCCCAAAACCAAACAAATAAAGTTACATTATTTCAAGCTTCATAATTTCCCCAGGTGAATATTAATAGCTTACCAGGAACAGAAAGAAGCAGTATGCTTCTTCATTCTAGTATAAGTCATATAAATGGATGTACATGCAAATATATGCTATATGTATACACATTGTTCTGGGGGCCACACTCAGCAGTGTTCCGGGGCTACTCCTCACTAAGTGCTTGGAAGTCACTTCTGGAAGGTGCTTAGGGGCCACAATATGTCAGGGATTGAACCCAGGCCTCCTGCATGAAGGCAAACATTGAGCCCTCTGGCATGTTACTCTAGCCCTGATTCTAGTATATTAGACCTTCATCAGAAAGTGCAGTATCTGTATGTGCTAAGTGTACCAAGTCAGTTTTGGGACTTATCTCTTTGCTGCAGATACTTGCATGTTAACAAAAACAAGTAGCCCATTTCCTTACCAGATAAGTGGGTGGTCACAAAAGATGGCTGCTTTTTGAGACCTAGGATCAAGATCAGCTCCACTACACACTTGCTAGGATAGTGACCCCTTTTGTCAGCACAACTAAAAAGAAATTAAAATACAGAACAGATGTTATTAGGAAAAGGCACAGAAGAGGGGTTTGGATTGCTAGGTCAGTCTCTAGTTTCCTTCCCATTTCACTCTATGAAGTTATAAACCATACAGTTGTCAAGTTACAAAGATGAAGAGATAGAAAATGATGATTCTGTGTGGTGTACCTCATTGTGAATCAATAAAATTTTTTTTAAATAAAAATTTTTAAAGAGGTGACTTTGTGTGGAACAGTTAACCAGTAAACAAACCAAGTTCCCAGTAATAAATCATTTGAAGAGAGATCATCTAAAATCACAAATTGGAAAGTGTAATCAATTTGTAAAAATCAGATTCTTTTTGAAAAACTTTTAAAATTTAATTTTTAAAAATTGAATCACCATGAAATAGTTACAAAGGTATTCATGATCGGGTTTCAGTCATACAATGTTCTAACACCCATCCCTCCAAGTGTACATTTCCCACCACCAATGTTCCCATACCCTCCTGCCACCCCTCCACCCCCATCCCAATCTGTGTCTATGGCAGGCACTTTCCTTCTTAGAAGTCCGATTCTTTTTATTTTTATTTATGCATTTATTTTTGCTTTTTGGGTCACACCCAGCGATTTCCAGGAGTTACTTCTGGCTCATGCACTCAGGAATTACTCCTGGCAATGCTCGGGGACCATATGTGATGCTGGGAATTGAACTCGGGTCGGCTGAGTGCAAGGCAAACTCCCTCCCCACTGTGCTATTAGAAGTCAGATTCTTATTGTCCTGCTGAATGGATAGTAACAGGAATTTGTGGAAACTTGAATTCTTTTAAAAATCACTTATTTTATTTGGTTTCGGGTCCATACCCAGTGGTGCTCAGGGGTTACTCCCTATTCTGGGCTCAGGGGTCACTCCTGGCAGGATTCAAAGGACCATATATGGTACCAAGAATGGAACTTGGGTTGGCTGTGTGTAAGGGAAGCACCCTACCTGCTGTACTATCTCTCCAACTCCACTCATTTTTTTGTTTTTGGATAATGGGAGCAACACCCAGTGATGTTCAGGGGTCACTCCTGGCTCTCTACACAGGAATTACTCCTTGTGGTGCTTGGGGAATCATATGGGATGCTGGAGATTGAACCTGAGTTGGCTGCATGCAAGGCAAGAGCCCTGCCTACTAAACTATCACTCTGATCCCTTAAAATTTTTTTTAATAGATGAAGAAAAAAGGAAGACAATATGAAAACAAGATTTATGGCAAGATTTAAAAATACTCCAGGCAGACGCTGAACTGAGTTGATATAAGAAGCTCCTGAACATCTCCTCTCCCATGAGTCTGCCAAATATAAAACTATACACTTTTAGTGTAATTCCTGTGAGAGAAATCCAGAAACTAGAACAGGTTCTCCTACATATCAGGTGACTGAGAAAACAGCCATATCAAAATGGGTAAGAAAAGGCTGAGACACACTCTTCCATAACACTCATCCAAGACACAAGGTCATACAATTAGGATTGAACCTCCAATTCCAAGTTGTTTCATGGGGAGCGAAGAATTTGGATCACACATATAGTGTTCTAACTTTTGTTGCTGTTCTGGAGACACACCCAGCAGTGTTCAGGGTTTACTCCTGCCTTTATGCTCAGGGGTCATTCCTGGTGGGACTTGGGAGACAAATCCTGGTCAGCAGCATGCAAGGCAAGCATCCTACCTTCTGTACTATCACATGTCTCAAGCTCTATTATGAACAATGTAAATCACAGTGCCTTAAATTGAAAAAATATCTAGAAGGGAAAAGTCTAATCAACAAATATCACATCAATTGAAAAAGTTAATGTCTATAAACCTTAGGTAAACATAATAAAAATAAATATGGAAGGTTAATAATTAACAAAAAGTAAAAAATAATACTGTTTATATAATTAAAAATTATTATGAGAGTGCCAGAGAGACAGTATGGCAGGTAGGTAATTGTCTTGCATATAAATGACTTGGGTAATCCCCGGTACCCCATATGATCCACCAGCTCCACTATCTAGGAGTGATCCCTGTGCACAGAGACAGGAATAAGCCCTGGGCACTGGCAGGAGTGTCCCAAAAGTTAAAGCAAAATTGTCAATAGAGTAGAACTTTAGAACTTGAGTGTTCTCATATACACAAAAGGTAAATACATGAGGTTAAGTTAATTAACTCACGGTAGAAATAATTTCATAATATAAGTACATATTAAATTACCCCATAGTATACTTTCTCTCTCCCTCCCTTAAGCCCTCCCTCTTTCTCTCTGTATGTATGTATATATTTATTTATTATACATATTATATATATATTTTATATATAATACAATTTGGTCAATTATATCTCAATTGAACTTAAAAAAAAGAAAAATCCTATATTAGCAGTCTTTATTTTTTGAATAGTACCTTAAAACATCATCTGTGCATTTTAGTATAGCACAAAAGACAGCACAATTTATAATTTAATAGAAATAATAACTTAAGAAGCACACAGCTTTTTAAACTTTCATTACCTGTTGATCAAAAGACCTGAATGGAATGAAAACTTCCTGTGCAAGAACTGATTCTGACAGGAGTACTGGAATGAGTGGCCATCATCAAGATATAATTCACCCATGGCAGAACCCTGGAACATAAAGCATAGGTAGAGATGTACTTAGACAATAGCTTTCTCGATAAATAATGTCACTCTCTTAAGTAGGAATCAATGCCAATCCTCGTGGCACCAAGAATTACAGTGCTCTAGAAGAGCATCTCTCATTCCTAATTCTGAGGTCCTTTAGGAACAATTCCAGGAAAGTAAGTCAAGCTGGACAATGATTCAGAAATAGATCTAAGCTTTGATTTCTGGATAAACATAAGAAGCACCTATCCCATAGAAGGTGTTCTCTACTTTTATACAGTGTCATACACTCCATGTATTAGTTACCATTATAAAGAAATTAACAAACGAGAAGTATAGAGGGAACATTTTTTTTTTTTTTACAAAAATACCTTAGGACTTAGAGCCACCCGGAGTCCATACGGAGAATCTGCCATGCAGCCTGTAGATTTCCCTATAGTTGTCTTTATTGGCACTATACTTCCTCCTCGTTGAAACACTGGTATCTATAATAGAGTAACTCTCTCAGGAAAGGAATATTCATATAAGACAATTTCAGTGTAGAATATAAAAATACTTCATTGCACAAGAACTAGAGTGATAGAACAGCAGGTAGGGTGTTTGCCTTGCATGCGCTGACCGGGGTTCGATTCCTTTGTCCCTCTCGGAGAGCCCGGCAAGCTACTGAGAGTATCCTGCCCGCACAACAGAGCCTGGCAAACTACCCGTGGCATATTTGACATGCTAAAAACACTAACAAGTCTCACAATGGAGATGTTACTGATGCCCGCTCGAGAAAATCGATGAACAACGGGACGACAGTGCTACAGTGCTAATATAACAAACATGTTTATTTTCTTAAACCCTAAAAAGTGAATTTTTCTGTGTAAGTAGGCCCAGATATGTGAAATAATTTTATTGGAGGTTGGGCCATACATACTTGGAGGTGTCAGGGCTTACTCCTAAGCACCATTGAGCTTAGCTGGTGCTCAAGGGATTATATGCAGTGCTGGGAATCAAAAAGGGTCAGCCACATGCAAGCCTTATCCCCTATACTGTCTCTTTGGCCTCAATAATTTTCTATGTAATTGAGTTCATACTGCTGCTGACAATTAAAAATCTTACATCAGTATTAGCTGGGAAGTCAACTAAGGGCTGGAGTGCATACTTGGCATACATGGGATCCTAAGTTCCATCCCTGGCACTGATGGTCCCCTGAGCACTGGTGGTTATATCTCTGGTGACATCCCAGCACTGCTGGCCTGAGTGGCACTGTATTTCTGGGCTCTAACATTAACTATCCGGTCTAGTGAGTGGAGTATTTCTGGGTATGGCCCACAGGATCCTTGAAAACTATTTGGGAGCAACTCCCCCTTCTCAAATAACATCAGTATCTAATAATCTTCCTATTACTTAGAACCTGTAATAGTGGTTTGTTTCACCTACAGAAGCAAATTTCTTCATAAATTCCAGGTGGATGGGTTATTTTGATTCTAACATTATAACTGACAGTGTCTTTTGGACTTAAGAGGTCCAGGGATACAACTAGCATGTCCTGTTCTTTGATATGTTCCTGTAGAAGGACTTTCTGCAGGGTATGTGTGGTGCTGACTATGCTCACTCTCTGCTTTCAGTGCTACTGTTTTTCTTAGACACACAAATGTAAATTTAGAGGGAAGAGTTGTTTGTGCTTAGTTTTATATCAGGGTACCAAAATACACACTATTTTTATGCTTTTTCTTACATTTAACAATGTGATGATATAATTAACATATTGTACAATTCATCCATTAAAGTGCACATTTAGACGTTTTTCAGTGTGTTCAATCTTGCAACCATAGCCACATCTATCTTAAAACATTTTCCTCATTTCCAAAAGAAAGCCCTGTACCTATTAGCAGTAGTCAATCCCCTACTCTTCCTCTACTCTTCCTCTGACTGTCCCCCTTCCCCACTTCTAGGCAGCCACTACCTATACATATGTTAATAGGCAGAATTCTAATATCTATGGTTCTTTTTTTTTTTTTTTTTTGCTTTTTGAGTCACACCTGGCGATGCACAGGGGTTATTCCTGGCTCTGCACTCAGGAATTACCCCTGGCGGTGCTCAGGGGACCATATGGGATGCTGGGATTCGAACTTGGGTCGGCCGCGTGTAAGGCAAACGCCCTACCCGCTGTGCTATCGCTCCAGCCCCTCTATGGTTCTTAATATGCTGGTACATGATATGGATGGAAAATTTGTGTCCCACCCACTAAATTCATATGTTGAATATGAATAACTTTCACTATACTGTATAACTTTCACATAAAGTAACTTTCACTATACTGAATTTGAAGATAGGGACTATATGTAGGTAATTAAGTAGTTTGTTTTATTTTGTGTTTTCGTAGTGGGATTGAACCCAGAACCTCACATATGCATGGTTCTCTACTACTGAAGTATATCCAAGCCCTTGGATATAATTAAGGTTAAATGAGGTCATAAGATTTTGCATGGGCTTGCTCTTGACAGCTTGTGTTCTCCTATGAACACATATCTCTTTGCTTGTTTCAACGCTGGAGAAACCCATGTTCATTCCTAAACATGTATGTGTTCCTCTCTTTCTTTCCTCTCATGTCTAAGTAAATTTTGTTCAATAAAAACTATCTTGCTTTGCAAAAAAGAAAAAAAGTTGTGCAGAGCCCTGATCAGATAGGACAGCAGTCCTTATAAAAAAAACTGTCTGCTCTCTCTTTCTAATATGTATCTTTCTTTCTCACTCCTTCCCCTTTCCCCTCTCCCCTAAGAACATAAGAACATAAGAAGGCAGTTCTCCACAAACCAGGGGGCACTCTCACCAGGAAAACAAACATAGTTGCTACTTTGTTTTGGAACTTGTAGTCCACAGAACTGTGAGAAAATAAGTTTCTGTTGTTTAAACTACCCAGATGCTGCTATCTTGTTATGGCAACCCAAGCTGACTAATACAGCACAGTAGATAAAAATAATAGTATGAAAATAACTTACAGTGTCCAAAGCTACTGGAATCTTCACAGTGCATGTGCCTTGCCAAAGAGAAAATGTCTTCGAGTCATACCAGACCTGGAAAGGAACAGAACTGACTGAAAAGAAGTACACAAGTAAGCTGGATCATTACTTGGTAAAAATTGATTCACCTAGATTTCAAATAACCAGAAGACAAAATAAGTGCAATTTTTAAAATCCTTAATATACATTAAGAAGAACATGTTTTGGGGGCTGGAGTGTTTGCCTTGCAAGCTGTCTGACCAGGGTTCGATTCCCAGCATCCCATATGGTCCCCTGAGCACCGCCAGGAGTTGCAGAGCCAGGAGTAACCCCTGAGCATCGCTGGGTGTGACCCAAAAAGCAAAAAAAGAAAAAAAAAAAAAAAAGAACATGTTTTTAAGAAGATCCTAAAATTAGAAACCTGTACAGTGACACATCAATTTGGCCATCTGTCTTATCATCCAAAAGTTATTTATGGAAGAGCCACAATGGTAGACATAGTTCCAATTCTCAATGGTTTATGGTACAGTCAGCTTATAAAAACTTATTTCAGGGGCCGGAGCGATAGCACAGCGGGTAGGGCGTTTGCCTTGCATGCAGCCGACCCGGGTTCGATCCCCGGCATCCCATATGGTCCCCCAAGCACCGCCAGGAGTAATTCCTGAGTGCAGAGCCAGGAGTAACCCCTGAGCATCGCTGGGTGTGACCCAAAAAGAAAAAAAAAAAAAACTTATTTCATCACGTAAAACAGAAGACAAGAGAGAAACACAAAACTAAGGAAGAAAAGCACTTTGCAAACTAATTTCATTAAGGCAGAAGAAAGAAAAAGTTTCAGAGAAGGAAACATATCTTGGAGAAACACAAATGGAAACTTGCATTATTTTTTAAAAACAGAATACAAACAGGAACTAGACAGACAGTATAGTGGGAAGGGCTCCTGCCTTTTGCATAGCCCTGGCACATGGTCTTCCGAGTTCCATCAGGAGCGATTCCTGAATGCAAAGACATAATAAGCCCTGAGTACCACTGGGTGTAGCCCCCAAATAACAAATAAATAATGAGTGGAATTCAGGAATGACATTCAAAATCTTACTAGGGTCTTTTCTCAAGGGAAGAGTTAACTGCTTAAGTACTAAAAATCACTGCATCATTGTCATCCCATTGCTCATCGATTTGCTTGAGCGGGCATCAGTAACGTCTCCATTGTGAGACTTGTTACTGTTTTTGGCATATCCAATATGCCACAGGTAGCTTGCAGGCTTTGCCGTGAGGGCGGGATACTCTCGGTAGCTTGCCGGGCTCTTCGAGAGGGACAGAAGAATTGAACCCAGGTCGGCTGCATGAAAGGCAAACGCCCTACCCGCTGTGGTATCTGAAGTACTAAAAAGATCCTAAAATGTAATTGTTGTTATATATTCTTAAGATACTATCAGGAGTAGCATAAAACAACATCTTTTACCTTTTTTTCTCTCTTCTAGCTCAGTAAAGTTTCTGGCAGAAAACAGTTCATTTCACAAGTCTACCTCCTGGGATTACCACAGCCTTTATATAGCTGGGTGGCTATGTTTTACTGTCCTGTGATATGAGACAAATAGGACTTGACTATCATTAGCTACAGTGAATTCTTCATTCAAAGGAACTGACATAATGTTCTACTAGCCTTGGATGGGTTCAGATTGCTAATGTTTTGTCAAGGATTTCTGTCTGTGTTTATAAAAGACATTGTCTTAGATTTCTTTTCTTGCAATACTTTTCTTTGGAAAATTGTAGTGGCTTTAGATAATTGTATCTAGTTACTTACTACCTATCCACTATTTCCAAAATAAATTAGAATGAGAGGTATAGGATATGTATTTGGAGCCATATACAAAGATCTTAGGATATGACTGAATATAACTTTTTTTTTCTTTTTTTTTATTAGTTTATTTTTAATTAGAGAGTCATCGTGAGGGTACAGTTACAGATCCATACATCTTTGTGCTCATGTTTCCCCCATACAAAGTTCGATAACCCATCCCTTCACCAGTGCCCATTCTCCACCACCAGTAAACCCAACATCCCTCCCCCCCTCCCCAGTCCCGTCTCCCCCCACCCCACCCTGCCACTATGGCAGGGTATTCCCTTTTGTTCTCTCTCTCTGATTAGGTGTTGTGGTTTGCAATAAAGGTGTTGAGTGGCCATTGTGTTCAGTCTTTAGTCTGTATTCGGCCCACATCACCCTTCCCCCACATGACCTCCAACCACATTTTACTTGGTGGTCCCTTCCCTGAGTTACCCAGAATGAGAGACCAGCCTCCAAGCCATGGAGACAACCTCCTGGTACTTATTTCTACTATTCTTGGGCGTTAGTCTTATAGTCTATTATTCTATATTCCACAGATGAGTGCAATCTTTCTATGTCTGTCTCTCTCTTTCTGACTCATTTCACTTAGCATGATACTTTCCATGTTGATCCACTTATATGCAAACGTCATGACCTCATTTTTTCTAACAGCTGCATAGTATTCCATTGTATAGATGTACCAGAGTTTCTTCAACCAGTCATCTGTTCTAGGGCACTCGGGTTTTTTTGACTGGATATAACTTTTAATATGATGTAAAACAGACCTAGAGCTCAGCTACCAAGTTCTTTAATTAGATAGTACTTACTTAGAGGCCAATTATAAGTGATCCAACGAGGTGCTAGGGACACAGTAGTAAGCATAACAGATAAAAATCATTTCCCTAAAGAAAGGCTGATGGGAGTAATAAATAGCAGACAAAATATATAAGTGAAAAAGGAGGGGTGAATTAGGGCGGCGCTGAAGATGAGTGGCAGCGGCGGCAAAGTGGGGGTAGGGGTCTTCAAGAGCTTGAGCGGGCAGCGTGCCAACTTGGGGGCTGTTTCTCCCAGGGTCTGGGGTCCAAGAGGGCGTTCCCGGTTACCTGGGCAGAAGGGATGAATTAGGGCGGTGCCGAAGATGACTGGCAGCGGTGACAAAGTGGGGGTAGGGGTCTTGAAGAGTCTGGCCAAAAGGCACATGAAAAGATGCTCATCATCACTAATCATCAGGGAGATGCAGATCAAAACAACTATGAGATACCACCTAACACCACAGAGACTGGCACACATCCAAAAGAATAAAAGCAACCGCTGTTGGCGTGGATGTGGGGAGAAAGGGACCCTCCTACACTGCTGGTGGGAATGCCGACTGGTTCAACCCTTCTGGAAAACAATATGGTCGCTCCTCAAAAAATTAGAAATCGAGCTCGCATTTGACCCAGCAATACTACTTCTGGGAATATATCCCGGAGAGGCAAAAAGATATAGTCGAAATGACATCTGCACATGTATGTTCATCGCAGCACTGTTTACGATAGACAAAATATGGAAAAAACCCAAATGCCCAAGAACAGATGACTGGCTAAAGAAACTTTGGTACATCTACACAATGGAATACTATGCAGCTGTCAGAAAAGATGAAGTCATGAACTTTGCATACAAGTGGATCAACATGGAAAGTATCATGCTAAGTGAAATGAGTCAGAAAGAGAGAGACAGACATAGAAGAATTGCACTCATCTGCGGAATATAACAATAGAATGGAGCACTAACACCCAAGAATAACAGAAATAAGTACCAGATTTGCTCCATGGCTTGAAAACCAGCCTCACATGCTGAGGGAAAGGGCAGCTCAGACAGAGAAGGGAATACCAAGCAAAAATGTGGTGGGAGGACCCGCTCAGGATGGGAGAGGCGTGCTCAGAGCAGATTATAGACCGAACACATTGGCCATCCAAGACCTCCACTGCTAACCACAATTCCCAAAGGGAGAGAGGGAACAGAAGGGAATTCCCTGCCAAAGAGGCAGGGTGGGGAGGGGGAATGGGGTGGGAGTGGGAGTGGGAGGGAGGGATGATGGGGTCATCAGCGGAGGACAGGCACTGGTGGAGGGATAGATACTCTAAGCTGTATATGACTGAAACACAAGCACGAGAATACGTAAACCTGTACCTGTACCCCCATGGTGATTCATTAATAAAAATAAATTTTAAAAAAGGAAAAAAAGTAAAAAAGGAATGTTAGAAGGTTGCAAATGCTATAGAGGGAGTAAAAGGGGGATGAAGAGAACTAGAGAGAACCAGGATCAGTGAGGTGCTCTGTCATGTCAAATGGGTGATAACAGTCCACACTGAGAAGGATACATGATAAAGATTGTAAAAGAGAGAGTGGGAATGGGCAAAGACTGAGAGAAAGGGACTCAGATGGCACCCTCACACAGTGAGATGTGGCATTAGCTAATCATCAGGGTAAAGGGGCAGCAAGAAACAGAGTGGTCTTTTGACTCAGGGTCTATGAAGATGTAGCCGGAGAGACCAGCACAACATACTATAGGAAACTGTTGAAAGAGTGTATTGTGGTCACAGCAATGTGCTTGCAATGCTAGGTCATCAGCAAATGTGTGGCTAGGTTCAAAAGTGAGCCAGTTTCTCTTAATGGAAACTTGCTTTGTTAGAACCAACTTAAATTTCCCAGTAGAAATGCTTGGCAGGTCACTTTATTCAGCTGACATTAAATTCGACCTTTTCCTCAGGCTTTTACTTGGCAGGGGAACCTTTATGTTCAGAACTACTAATTTTTGAAGAAATAATTTTCTTTGAAAATTGTTTTCGAAGAAGGAATATAACATGAATATTCTGAGGCAGTGTCTGGTATTTTTATATCAGTAATGAGAAGTGAATTGGATTAACATGACCTCTCAAAATAATATGTATTCATAGATATACATTTTATATATATGAATGAATATATGAATATATGTATATATACACACCTGTATATACATACATGTAGCACTACACTGTAGCACTCTCGGCCCATTGTTCATTGATTTGCTCGAGCGGGCACCAGTAACATCTCCATTGTGAGACTTGTTGTTACTGTTTTTGGCATATCAAATATGCCATGGCTAGCTTGCCAGGCTCTGCCGTGTGGGCGGGATACTCTTGGTAGCTTGCCGAGCTCTCTGAGAGGGATGGAAGAATTGAGCCCAGGTCTGCCGCATGTAAGGCAAACATCCTACCCGCTGTGCTATCGCTCAAGTCCATATACATATATATGTATATATAATGAATATATATATATATTTATTCACTTCCTAATGCCTAGAAGGAGTAAATATTTTCTTCTATGGTAACATCTATGACTAAATTAAAGACCACATTTAAGGAAAATATCTGGATTATCAAGGTGAGCCCTGAATTTCCTCACAAATGACTTTCAAAAAGAGACAGAAAAGGAGACACAGACACACAGGGTAAAGCCTGTAAAGTGAGAAGCAGAGATGAAACAGGTGTCTCTAAACTGATGTACACCCAGGGTTGGGGGACAGCATGGCTAATCTCCTTCACAGCTTCCAGAAGGAACCTGTGACACCTTTATTTTGGATTTCAAGCAAGATAAATTGTTTTGTGTGTGTGATACTGAAATTGAAATGGGTAATTCCCGTGTCTCCCCATCCCTACCTGAGTTCAGTGCTCTGGGTTTCAGTAGGTCTAGGATACTGTGACAATAATCAATGGTAATGATTAATTTAAGCAGAGAGAAAGACTGGAGGAGCACATAGGGAAGTCATTTTGTTATTATTTTTAATCCTTTCCAGTTAATACAAAACCTTTTTGGTACAAAAACCTCAGAACTCAGATAAATTCAGAAATAAATTGCAAAGTCGCTCTATACTTCCCTCCACACACCCCCACCTGTCCCTGTGCTTGATAGCTCATGGTAGACTGAAGATTTCTTCCAACCTCAAGACTTAATGTGTTTATAAAGACTCAGTCATAGGTCGCAGTGTGAAGATAAAGACCCATTTTTATTCTTTTTGGTGTCATCACCTATTCACCAGCCCTCTCTGACCAACCATGAAGTTTCTTGACCTCTGAGAATAGAGGTTGTGAGTTATAAGACTCTTTAGTTGCTATAGTCATTTGAGCTGTTTTCACATAATGAAGAAATATGTTTATCAATAAGGGCCAGTTCATTATAATGAAGGGATGAGACCTAAAAAATATCTGGCTGTTTGTCCTTTGTATTTACCTCATCTGATCCTGGCAGAAGCACATCAACCATGGTGGCTTTTGGTTCTGTGACCGGATGAACCAATAGAGCACTTCCTGAACAATGGAGAAGAAATAAAGTTGAAAACCACTATTAGTGGTCTGAGAACATCCTTTCTTGATTTCTGACCCCAAAGTCACCATCTAGTTAAAAATTTAACTCCAGCAGTATCACCCCATTTAAAATTTTAGAATTCCTGGAGTGACATCTCATACTCTACCCCACTGATATACAGGAGTAGCATACCACATGGACAGGATGTAAACAAGAAGGCAACCAATCTTGCTTAAGAAAATAGTAACACAGGCTGGAGCAATAGCACAGTGGGTAAGACATTTGCCTTGCATGCAGCCGACCCGGGTTCAAATCCCAGCATCCCATATGGTCCCCTGAGCCCTGCCAGGAGTAATTCCTGAGTGAAGAGCCAGGAGTAACCCCTGTGCATCGCTGGGTGTGACCCAAAAAGAAAAAAAAAAGTAATACACAAGGCTTAACCTGTAACAACATATTAGTAATCTCTTATACAAGAGCTTAATTGCTCCAGGATGAGTTACAACAATCTTCACACAGTTTCTTCTGATAAAATCTTTTTTGATCACTTGAAGTGAATTATTCATAACAAGCAAAACAAAATAGTTAGGGCCTGCTATTGGGGCAGGCTTGGGTGGTGGTTGAGAAAATTGAAAATAAAGGTAGTAATAAGGTATATTGGTGGTGGGATTGGTGTTGAAATATTGAATGTAATAAATTAACATAAAAAGTTTATAAAAATCATCATCATCATCATCATCAACATCATCATTCCGTTGATCGTCAATTTTCTCAAGCGGCCTCAGCAACATCTCCATTTGTCCTAGCCCTGAGATTTTAGAAGCCTCTCTTTACTCGTCCTTCCCAATGGTGCCACATTGGAGGCTTTTTTCAGGGTCAGGGGAATGAGACCCATCATTGTTACTGGTTTTGGCATATGAATACGCCATGGGAGCTTTTCAGGCTCTCCCAAGCGGGCAGGAAACTCTTGGTAGAGTTTCAACTTTCAACCTTATGAGAAATAAAAATAAAAAGACATTCAAAAAATTTTCTTCAAAATGCCAAAGAAAGGCAGGGGCAAAAAACGATGAGAGGCTGCCAAGATGTGACCCCGGAGGCCGCACTCGTGTGCAGCTCCTCCGCAGCTGCACAAGCGTGAATCCAGACCCAGCTGAACCAACTTCAACGTGGGCAGCTACTTGCAGATTGTCTCCAGCCAGAGAACTAAGCCGCGACCCCATGCCTGCCCAGGAGGGGAAAGGTATTTCTCTCGCTCACCTGTCCCTTCCCGGGGATGAAGGGCATGGGGACCGCCATATTATGACGACCACAGACGGGGTTTACAAGCTTGCAATGATCAAATATCCGGAAGAAATCTCCCTGGACTTAGCTGTTACAGTACAGAAATACAAAACCGCTTGGACCTCATTTCTCTTCACAACAGGTCTGACTCTAGTGGGGTGCTCCTAATAATAATGGTGAGGTTTGTGTTGAAATATTGAATGTAACCAAAGTAAATAGAAAGTAAAGTGAAATTTATCAGTTACAAGGCGGGGGTGCGGGGGTGGGCGGGATGGGAGGTGTACTGTGTTGTTTTTTTTTTTTTTTGTCTTCGGTGGTGGGATATGGGCACTGGTGAAGGGATGGTTTTTTTCAGCATTGTATGACTAAGACTTAAGCCTGAAAGCATTGTAATTTTCCACATGGTGATTCAATAAAAAAAAAAAAAAGATGAGAGAACTATTTTAGATTAAGGTTAAAGACCTACAATAATCAATTATAAATTCAGAAACGTAACTGAATTTCTATAGGGGGAAAGAGAAAGTATAAAAGATATTAAGTAGATCCAGAGCTGCAGCGTGAGAAACAGACCCTCTGCTCCTAAAGACTATGACCCGAGAGGTCTTCTAACCCATTTTGGCACCCAGAGCAGCTTCTTACAGAAATGCATCTAGACTGTGAACTGAGCTAAAATATCAGAAATCCAAAACCACGCGGCCGCGACAGCTCATAGACTCTTCATGCTCAGCAATGAAAAGAAATTATTAGATGATGCCTTTTCACCAGGCCTGATTGTTGGGGGAAAATTCCAAACAATAATAGTGAGTTCTCTATTGAAATATTTAATGTATTCAAAGTATAGAGAAAATAAAGTGAAGATCATTAGCTTCTTAGGTGGGGGGTGGGTGGAAGGGGGGTACATTGGGGTTCTTGGTGGTGGAACATGTGCACTGGTGAAGGGATGGGGGTTTAATCATTATATGAGTGAGACTTAAACCTGAAAGCTTTGGGTTTTTTTTCACGGTGATTCAATAAAATAAAAACTTAAAAAAAAATATTAAGTAGCTTCCATATAACCCCGCAATACCAATTCTGGAAATATATCCCAAGGATGCAAAAGAGCACAGTAGAAATGACATCTGTACCTACATATTCATTGCAGCACTGTTCACAATAGCCAAAATATGGAAACAACCCGAGTGCCCTGAAACAGATGACTGGTTAAAGAAACTTTGGTACATCTACACAATGGAATACTATGCAGCTGTTAGGAGAGATGAAGTCATGAAATTTGCTTATAAATGGATAAGCATGGAGAATATCATACTAAGTGAAATGAGTCAGAAATAGAGGGACAGACATGGAGGGGCTGCACTCATTTATAGAGTGTAGGGTAGCATCACATGAGGCTGACACACAAGGACAGTAGATACAAGGGCCAGGGGGATTGCCCCATAGCTGGAAGACTGCTTCATGAGTGAAGGGGAGAAGGCAGATGGAATAGAGAAGGGATCACTAAGAAAATGATGGCTGGAGGAACCAGTTGGGATGGGAGATGCATGCCAAAAGTAGATAATGGACCAAACATGATGACTTCTCAGTGTCTATGTTGCAAGCTATAATGCCCAAAAGTAGAGAATATGGGGAATATTATCTGCCATAGAGGCAGGGGGATGGTGGAAAAGGGGGGGTATACCCGGGATATTGGTGGTAGGGAATGTGCACTGGTGGAGGGATGGGTGTTTGATCATTGTGAGATTGTAAGCCCAACATGAAAGCTTGTAACTATCTCACGGTTATTCAATAAAATTTAAAAAATTAAAAAAAAAGATATTAAGTCAATGGGAAAATATAAATATAGACTGGATTTTATTGGTAACAGAAGTTACCAATTTGTAACGCTAATCTATGATTTTGATACATGTTTTGCAGGAAATAATTTGTAATTATGATACCATGTTTTGCAGAACTCTATTTTTGGGGGGTTGGGGAGAGTGGGAGCACACCCAGTGGTACTGAGTGTTTACTTGTGGTTCTTTTTGCTCAAGGATAAATCTTCATCACCACCATGTTTGGAGACCAATGTCGGCCACTTACAAGTACCTGTGTGTAGGATAACATGGGGTTTGTCCTTTTAGCCTTGCCGTAGGGAACTTAGTTTACTTTAGAGCAATGGCCTTTCTGAAGACAGTTAATATGCTTTGTAACTTGGGAGCTGATTGACTCCAAATATTTACTCCTGGGCATCTGCTTTCTCAACTCAGTTGCCCTTAGTTGCCCTTAGTTCCTAATACCCCAAAAGCAGGTTCCCACGGAATGGACCCACGGCAAGCTGTGAGCTACCCTGGCATCAAAATGGGCCAGGCCAAAGTGCCACAATATTCAATTATAAGTTGAGAGCATGGTCATAGACAAATGCTGTCATGATCCAAAAGTAACGACGAGACTAGGACCCTGCTGGGGTTAGGAAGACCAAACTGGCCTGAGGACTGTGGTCTGGAATATATAGTGAATATCCTCAGGAAGAACCAAACTTTAAGTCTGATATATATCTTACTGTGCTCATACAGAATGACATTGCTAGAAATATTAGAAGTAGATTTACTGTAACTATTTAAGCAGATTACTATCTCACACCCTGACACACCCTTGTTTGGACCCCACCCTTGAGCGGATCTCCTTAGATGAGATTTCCTTAGATGAGATTTTGTTAATCTCCTCAAGAAATGGTCTTACCCTTCTTTGTTGATTTGTTAATGTTAAACCCACCTTTGTGCTACTGCCCTGTGTAATTTGCTATATAAACTAACACAGTGGGGGCACTGACGAGAGACAGAAGAAGACAGGGGTGACAGAAGAAGAAGACAGGAGAGACAGAAGAAGAGGACGACACAAGAGAAGACACAGAAGACACACGGGAAGACACAGAAACAAAGGAGACAACAGAGGCAGAAGAAGAAGACAGAAGAGACAGAGGAGGAGACACACGAGAGGACACCCAAGAAGAACAGAGAATAAACAGAAGCAGAGAATGAGAGAGGTCGGAAGAGACCAGAGGAGAGACTACAGAGGTAGAGACAGAGAGACAGACAGAAGAGAGCACAGCAGCACACACAGAAGCAGAGCACAAGAAGGAGCCATCCCAATCCAGCTCAAGAACACCAAACGTGAGCAGCGTGTGCAAGAGAGAGCTGCCCCGAGTGCCCGAGGACAACAGAACGACACCATTGCTTCATCTCTTGTCTCCCCCTCCCGCGTGCCGCTCTTGTGATTTTTTACACCTGTGTACTATTGCTCCACCCCCATTTTTTTGTTTTTTTGAGGGGAGGTGCAGGAGATTAGGTCACACCCAGCAGTGCTCAGAGATTACTTCTAGTGAAGCATAGGAAACCATATATAGTGACAAAGGATGGGCTACGTGTAAAAGCCTTCTGCAACATCTCAGAAATTTTAGGGTTGCCTGTAATAGTAGTTGTCTGTAAAAAGTTTCCAAATAGTTGAATGGTGAAAAAAGTATGTGAGATGGGATAAAATAAATATAGCAAGATGTTAACTGTTAGATTCAACCGGCCCAGGTATCACCAGATGTGACCCAAAACACTTGGTTCATAGCTGGACCCTGAGCACCAGGAAGGATAATTTCTATGCAAAGAGCCAGGAATAGCTCCTGAGCACTGCTAGATGTAGCCCAAACCTCTACTACTCACCCCACCCCACCCCCCAAAAACACCCTACAAAAAGCAAGCCAACAAAGAAAAGAAATCAACGTGCACTAACAGCACAACTGACCAGTGGCTCAGCAAATAAAATAAGATAAACAAGAAAAACCTTTCTGTTCAGTTGTATGCTTTGTGGTTTATTAATTTATTGAAGCATTTTCTCAACTGAGACATCTCTCTCATTTTTATATTTCAACAGCATGAGGACTCTAAAGCCTAGTATAAAGGAGGCTAGCTAAATAGTCATTATGGGACTTAAAATATGTATATATAACTACATGTTGGTATTTAGAATGCCCACCAACTGGATAGTCCATTAAATAAAATAGTCTTTCATAAAAAAATTAAAGATTCTTTTCTCAAAACACATAATTAAACAGAATATAATTTAAAGTGTACTAACATACAGAAATTCATCTTATAAATGTAGTAATATTATTTGCTTGAACTCCTAGTCTAAAGAGCACACAAATCTATTCACCTCACAACAGGGTCACCTTCTTTGCTAAGTGTTCTGACTGTGTGCTAAGCTTAACTGTTACTTTTGTTTTTATGGGGTTTTATTTTTATTTATTTGTTTATTTATTTATTTATTTATTGCTTTTTGGGTCACACCCAGCAATACTCAGGGGTTCCACCTGGCTCTGCATTCAGGAATTACTTCTGGCAGTACCGGGGAACCATATAGCATGCTGGGAATCGAGCCTGGTCAGCCGGTTAGTGTGCAAGGCAAATGCCCTACCCAGTGTGCTATTGCTCCAGCCCCTATTTTCATGGTTTTAAAGACCAAGAACTGTTTTTTGTTTTGTTTTGATTTTGGACCACCCATTAATAGGTTGGGCATTCCCCAGCTCAGTCTCAGAGGTTACTCTGAGTGATGTTTGGGAAACCTTCTCTTTTCTCTTTTCCCTTTTCCTTCCTCCTTCTTTCCCCCCCGCTCCTCCTCCTTCTTCATTTTTTGGTTTTAGGGACATACTTGGTAATGTTCAAGGCTTATTTCTGACTCTGTGGTCAGGAATCATCCTGGTTGACTTGAAGGACCTGAGGTTCCAAGCATCAAACTTGAATTATTCACATGCAAGGCAAGCACCTTACATGCTGTACTATCTCTATATCCTGTGACCTTATTTTAACAAAAATTTCTAAAATTTATCCCAAAATGGGAGGGAGAAGTTTTAGGGCAACACCTACTTGGCTCTCCATGCTCAGGAGTCACTGCTGGTAGTACCTGGGGAACCATATGCAATACCAGGGAACAAACCAGGATTGACTGCATGTAAGGCAAGCACCCCAACTCCTGTACTATTTCTCTGACCCAAAACTGTGAACTTCATAAAGGTTTTAAGAATAATGAGTCAAACCAATGATTTTCCAGAGATATACTATGATAAAGCAAACAAGTGCTCAAGGGCAGACTTTCATCTAAGGGCATATTTCGTCTTTCCTTAGTTCATATTCATTTAAATGGTCATCTTAAACTTACTTTTTAATGATCTTTCCAGTCATTTTGTATAGACACAGTAAGAGATATATTACTCTTATATACTCTATACATTACTCTTATATTTTATATTACTCAGCCACTCTCCTGGGAACATCTTGCTATAGATCCCAGACTACAGTCCTCAGGCCAGAGTATTGTAACCCCAGCAGCATCCTTGTGTGATTACTTCTCTTTGGGTCATGACAGAATTTGTCCATGACCATACTCTTAACTTATAAGTTTTATGGCACTTGGCCTGCCCCATTTTGATACCAGAGTAGCTCACAGCTTTCCCTGGGTCCATCCAAGTCCCTTCATCCGGACCCTCTTTTTGGGGTCCTAGGAACAAAGGGCAACTGAGTAAATATGACAGATTAAGTCGAGTAAGTACGACAGATGCCCAGGAGTAAATTTTTTTGTTTGTTTGTTTTTTGGGTCACATCTGGCAAAGCACAGGGGTTACTCCTGGCTCACTCACTCAGAAATTATCCCTGGCAGTACTCGGGGACCATATGGAATGCTGGGAATTGAACCCGGATCAGCCACATGCAAACGCCCTAACTGCTGTGCTATCACTCCAGCCCCAAGTAAATATTATTTGGAGTCAATTAATTCCCAAGTTACAAAAGCTTAGAGTTAATTATCTTCCTGTTTCTATATAAAAAGGACATTGCTTTAAAGTAAAATATGCAAAGGACATAAAGGAAAGAGAAAAGCAATATTTCACTTACAAATACAAAATCCAGAGTCCTTAGAAGAATCTGACCTTACAAGTCACAGGGTCTAATTAGGGATATAAGTGATTACAGATAGGGGAAGCAGAGCACAGAGAAGTTAAAGATAAACACAGAGGAACGAGAGTGTCCAGGAGCACTGTGATGGGTGTAACTCAATAAGCCTACACTTCTTGTGGCAAGGGAGAAAGGGCTGAGGCGAAAGGACCAACCAATGTTATCCTACACAAGATATAGTCCTTGTCCTCATGATTTTATAATCAGTCAAGGCATATTAAAGAAAGAAGACAAACTGATTAGAGATAAATACCAAAAAAGCAAAAGTGGAAAATAGAATGAAAGTTACATCATAGAAATGTCTGAGTGAGGCATGTGGAATTAGGTATGAAGAAGCAATTTTGGTTAGAAAAGATTTCTCCAAAGATGGTACTGTTTATATTAAGGTCTAAATATGAGTCGAAACCTACAGAGTTAGTATTTTTATTTTGGGGTTTCCATGACTTAAAAACAGTATTCATCTTTAGAGCAATTTTTTTTAACCTAGCCCTTTCTCCAAATTATAAATTTTAATGTATGAATTTGGTGGTTACTCCATGTTATAAAAGAGGCCACCCCTCTGTAAAAAGCTAAAGCTCGCCGAAGGGCGAGTGTACTCGCGGACTCTCCGGGCGGCTCTGTCTCACCACCTGCGTTCGGTGCTCTGGAACCGCAGTGTGTGGACTGGATTGGGATGGCCGGTGGCCAAGGACTGGCGAAGGAAGAACGAGGACCAAGCTAGTTGCTGATTAGTTACCGTTTATTCAATCTTCCATCTTTCTCATCTCCCACACTCCCAGCTCCAGCCTCTCTCTGGATCTACTGCAGCCTCTCTCGCTTCTCTCATCTCTCCCCATACTTGTCTCTCCCACCTTGCCCTCTAGGCTACACCCAGCCAGGTAGCAAAATCAACATAAGAAAGCCCTTCCTGAGGGCAGGGCATTCCAAAGCCCTTCCTGACTCTTAAGGTTTTTTTCCTTTCCTCAGTCCAAACACTTATTAACATCTTAATACTAGTTATTTTTGGATAGACATAGCAAGAGATACATTGAGGCTTGCAAGGCAGCTCTCCTGGCAACATCTTGCCACAGGCTCAGACCACAGCACTCAGGCCAGATTAATCATTCCTCACCCTAGGAGGGTCCAAATCTAGTTATCACTGTTTGGATCATGACAACATTTGTCCATGATCAAGCTCTTAACTTATAGTTAAGCATTAGGCATTTTGGCCAGGCCCATCTCGATGCCAGGGTAGCACACAACTCACCGCTTGCCCTGGGTCCGTCTTGTCCCTCGTGGGGACCCTGCTTTTGGGGGTGCTAGGAAGTTAGGGCAGCTGAGGCTTAGGTCAAGAGAACAGATGCCCTGGAGGAAAATATCACGTAGAGTCAAATGACTCCAGGTTACAAAAGCACAACATTTGTTAAGTCTTCCTGTGTCCATACAAAAAGGACTTGCTCTGAATAAACTATGCAAAGGACTCAAGAAGAAGAGAAAAACATTATTTACAAGTCAACAGAACACTAAGAAAGAAGCTACAAATAAACAAAGAGGAATAGGAGCACTGTAACAGGAGTAACCCAATAAACCTAAACTACCTGAGGCTATGTTATCCTACACCCCTCCACACTTCTACTTTGCAAAGAAATAAAGTCTTTTAGTCTTTACTCAACCAGCTGGTATGATTTTTCCCCCCTGCTTCCCCTTCCTAGAGTAATATCAAAAGCCGAGAAGTGGCCCAGGGTAATACATAATGCTTAATTAGGTATTTATTCAAATTAACTTAACTTACTGAATTTGAAGTTGACAGACAATATTATGAAAAATGCTTCATGACAACAGATTAGAGCTATAATACAAAAATTACGTAAAAATACAATATAAAATCTAAAAATCTAATGACAGAATTTTTACTATTTTTACTTTCTTGTGACTAGGAATTACTTTTAGAATTCTTTACTAGAAAATACAATGAAAGAATTCAGCATTTATTATAACCATAATTAATCAAGAAATGCTCACCCAGCATATATTCATCTTCCACACCAAAAGTTTCTAATTCATCAGGGAACTCTATCCACAGAGGCCTAGGTGAAGAAAAAAAAAACTTTCATGTCACTAGATGCTATATTATAATTCATTCTTATATACCTGTTTTACATAACATTCAAAGAAATTAGAACAAACTAAAGACCCAAGATTCTTTTTTCATACGAGTCAAGATTTTATGAGCAATTGCTGATCCTTTGCAATTTTTAAGTTGCAATAGTTGCAAATTATGGTACTTGCAATTTCTTTTCTGGTTGCTGTGCACTAAATACCACTCAGATGGGCAGAACCAGTCCTTCATCCAAGTACAAGTGCTTCACATTTTTCACATCAAACAAATCAAATGTTTGCAAAAACATTTTAATAGTGATGTTTAGATCTGTGCTGTTCTCCATGCTGTCACTATTTTTCATGTATTCTTAATCATTACCAATTTAAATTAAAAGAACTGGCTTATTTGTTGTTGTTGTTTTCAAGCTGGAAACATCTTTTGAAAGTTGAGAAACTTGTGAATGCTTTTTCAAAATTGTTATTGTTTACAATGATCTAGGTGGCACTTGGGATTAATGAAAATAACAAAATTGAGGCAGGAGAGATCTCTCAACAGGCTGAGTGCATGCTTTATAGGTAGAAGGCCCAGGTTTGATCCCTATCACTGCAAGGCCCCTGAAATGCCCCTGTTCCTCAGCACTGGGCAAGGGATAGCCTTCGATCGTCACTCAGTGTAACCTAAAACTGAAACAACCCACCCATTTCTATATCTATGTATAGCGTGTAGCACTGTCGTCCCGTTGTTCATCTATTTGCTTGAGTGGGCTCCAGTAACGTCTCCATTGTGAGACTGTTCATTAATATGCATATCAATTTATAGTTCTAGTAATTTTGTTAATTTCATGGGAGGTATTTTTACCCCATAAAAGAAGCCTATAGGGCTGAAGCGATAGCACAGCAGGTAGGGCGTTTGCCTTGCACACGGCCGACCTGGGTTTGATTCCCAGCATCCCATATGGTCCCCTGAGCACCTCGAGAAGTAATTCCGGAGTGCAGAGCCAGGAGGAACCCCTGTGCACAGCTGGGTGTGACCCAAAAAGCAAAAAAAAAAAAAAAAAAAAAAAGAGAAAAGAAAAGAAACCTATTTTCCCTGAATTCACTAGCCTTTGTAATAATATATTCTATTTCTACTAAACAAATGGTAATGAATTAATGGCTTCAGTAAACTTGGCTAGTGTCAAAAGCACTAGGGAAATGTCCAACAAATATAAACTCATGGAAACTATCTCAGGAGAGTCAAAATAGGCTTGGAGGTACGATCTTAGAATCTGTATAGCTTCATTTGGGGGCCACATATGATCATGCTGAGGGATTACTCCTAGTTCATTGCTCAGGTGTGGCTCCTGACAGTGCTTGAGATACCACATGGTGCCAGGGACTGAACATAGACATCCTGCATTGCAAAGCATGTGCTTAGCCCATTTAGCTACCTCTCTGGCTCCTAGAATCTCTGTGCATTTTCTTTTTCAATCTAGATTGGGGAAAAAAAAAGTTTCAGATGATTCTGATCTGAGCCAGAGATAGGAAGTAGAAATCTTGGTTTCTCTATTTATATTATTCTGTAACTTAGAAAGTGTGTGTGTGTGTGTGTGTGTGTGTGTGTGTGTGTGTGTGTGTAATATTCTGCCTTCAAAATAGAATGAAAATGTAACTTATATACCAGAAAAAAAAAATGTTTACATCAATCCTGGAATGGTTTACCCTCAGCAGTCTTTAAACCTAAGGGTTTATTCCTAGGATAAATACTGAGTTCATTGAGGTAACATTCACTTTTTTTTTGAAAAACTTCTTCACTGTTTTTCTATCAAATATTAACATGAATCACAAAATGGCAAGGGATCTAGTTTCATCTTCTGTGATTTCAATAGCCATCACCCTGATCATGTTTAATACTCATTGTGGTGATTGTACTTGATTAAGCACATGGCTTCCTCTCTTTAAATCACTGCTTAATTATTAACTTCATCCCTAGAAGCTGAGGGGAATCTGGCACAGCCTTGTTGCTGGGGCCCTAATTGATGAAGCTTTTTACCTCATGACAGGTTGAGAAGACACATGTGCATGGTAGAACAGAGAATACAGGTAGGGCAGAAGGGTGTAGCGAGCTCTGATGGCTTCTCGGATGAGCCGAGTAGGTTCCTGCCCAAAGAGCCATGGTTCCCGCCTCTCAGTGTTGTTTGTGGCATGTCCACGGAAGAAGGGCTGGTAGGCTCCAGCCTGATACCAACGCACTAGCAGCTCAACCTCTGGATTCCCAATGAAGCCACCTACATCAGCTGATGAGTCAAAGGAAAGCTGAGTGAGGAAACCAGGCTACTTCCAAATAATTCTTACAGCTACATAAAACTCAAATGACAAAATAAAACTGTGGCCTCAAATTGTGCTGTATCTCTTAAAAACCCAGGCTGTGGATCTGAAAATAGGTTCTGTAAATATTTTTTTCCTGTCAAAAGGTCAGAAGTTTTCCTGTGAGATCAACATTCCTGTATGTTCCAAAACTCAGATAATCCCCCAGTTGCAAAATGCCTGACTAAATCTGTTTGGGGGCTAGGGGATAAGGAATTTTGTACCTTTCAAAGAGAAGGAAAATAATAGAGCATAAAAATCTCTTATTTAAAATCTTTGCTATCAGAATCTCTTGTTAAAATATACCTTAAAAATATAAGAGAACTAAGAAAGACAGATAACTAGAATTTAGAATTAGGTGGAATTTAATGTTCTGCTCTTAAGCAAGATATATAATTCCTTCACTTCAAGCCTGAGGACATCATCTTACCTCCACAAAAAGAGATCCCAGTAATGCTGAGAGTGAGTAACATTGGGATGGAAATTTTCAGGTAACTCCATTCTGCTCTGTTGTCCCCTGTCCATACAGCACCTAGGTCACCAGTTATAAAGTAATTAAAAAAAACTATAAGTAAGTTTATGCATTAAATTTCATATGTATGCACCTTACTCATTTGTAATAAACATTATGGAAGACATATATTTAATCTTAATATATACAAATTCTGATTGATGAAGCTCGACTTATTACTTTTTCTTTTATGGCTTATGGTTTTCATGTTGTAAGTAATCTTTACTTGTCTCAAAGTCACAAAGGTGTACTTTGTTTTATAATTTACCTTTGTTTTTACTTACATAATTTAGGACTGCATCCAATCTTTAGTCCCTTTCTTTCTTTTTTTTTTTTTTTTCTTTTTGGGTCACACCCGACAAATGCACAGGGGTTACTCCTGGCTCATGCACTCAGAAATTACTCCTGGCGGTGCTCAGGGGACCAGATGGGATGCTGGGAATCACCGGGTCGGCCACATGTAAGGCAAACACCCTACCTGCTGTGCTAATGCTCCAGCCCCTCTTTAGTTCCTTTTAAATATGATATGAAAGGTCAAGTTACCACCCTCTTCTACATGAATATTCAGTTGTTCCAACACCATTATTGAAAGAAAAACCCTCTCCCTTGAGCTGTCTTGGTGACTTGGATGCAAATTAATTGGTGATAGATGTGTTGACCTATCTTCTAATCTGTTCCACTTATTTATATGCCTACTCTCCATCTCTAAAAGTCTATAAATTGAGGGAGTGGATAGAGTAGATACAGGTAATATAGGGAAGATATAATGGTAGCATAATGTGTTAATATTTATTTAGCCTTTACTGAGACAGTTACACTATTTTCTTGGATTAATCCACTTAATAATCAAAACAATATTATCAGGTAAGTGTGTTTAATTCCATTTTACAGAGGGGGCAAATGTGACAAACAGAGAATATTATATTTTACCTAGAGTCATACTATTACTGAGTGGTAGAGACAGGATTTAAGCCCAAACGGTCAAACTGTAAAGTCTGTGATCTAATTCATTGTTTAATTCTGTGTTTCTCAACCTTTGTCTGACCAGGGCCCCTTCAGACTTTTAGACCTTGTTTCCTTCCTGCATCCCTACCCCACTCTTCTTCTTGGCCTCTAATCTCATGCTGTACCTCCCTGCTCCATTTCAGTGATTTTCAACTGTGGACCCATTAAGGAGGCCTCATTGAATTGTTCTGTTCTAGTTGATATAAATTTATGAAGATAAATTATATAGCTCTACAGGAGGCCATGAAAGGGAAAAAATCCTACTTTACTAAGTCTAGATTATTTCAGTAATATTTTTGTCTTATAGTCTACCAAAATACTTTTGGTAAATATATTTTTATCTTTCTTAGGAATTTTAGGCTGTACTATGACCAGCAAAGAAAATTATTTTCAAGGGACTATTCTTTTAAAACATTACTATAACAATTTCTCCTTGACTTCCAGTGAAATATCTATATAATTATTTTGAATGCCAAATGACAATATTCTCATAAAGAATAAAAGTTCATGTAAACATGCAGATATTTTTAACTTCTTTTGATTGTTTAGTTAGAAGCTCTCTGGCTGTTGATCTTAGCTTAAAAGAATACCATGGTGTTCTCTACAATGGTTCATTCAACATACTTTGGGACAAAACTGATAGTTTTACACAGAACACTGGTGGCTAGGCAATGGGCAAATATTTAAAAGATGAAAGATTCCTCAGTATGTACATCTTTTATATTTTTAACAGTTATTTATAGTTTATCTTTTAAATTTGTTATTTATTTTAATTGTTTAAATAATATATGTAGATGATCAGAAAAACAGAGATAGAGTGAAAATAGAAAATCACTCATGATCAAGATAAGATAGTTAATTTTTATTACTACAAATATATTACACATTTTAATTAAGACTAGGAATATATACATCTAGGCATCCTGTGCTTCTTCTTATCCTGATATCACAAAAATTTTCTACTATAATTATTATCAAATAGTAATTTTTTTCTTTTTGGGTCACACCCAGTTATGCACAGGGGTTACTCCTGGCTCTGCACTCAGGAATTACTCCTGGCGGTGCTCAGGGGACCATATGGGATGCTGGGATTTGAACCCGGGTCGGCCTCGTGCAAGGCAAACGCCCTACCCGCTGTGCTATCACTCCAGCCCTTCAAAGAGTAATTTTAAGTAGCCTTATAATAGAGTATCATACTATACTTTCATAACTATTCCCTAGTTATTATATACTTGGATTTTCCTTTTTGTTTTAGGGACAAAAGTGTCTCTGAATATGAATATTTGTCTGAGCTGACAATAGTTTGTTCTTTTCTAGAGTACTATAGGATGAAGCAGTAAACCTAATTATTCAAAGGTTCTGTAAAGGCTGGACTTTTCAAACTAGGACCTAAGCTCTGCCCAAGGCCAAGGTACTTAAAATAACCTTCTTGCCACAGATGGTTAAGTTGAATTGGATCTGCATTAGCTAGTAAACCTGATACAGTTATAGATGACCCGACCACAGCAAAAGCCAGGTCTATTTTAAGCCATATTTTAAGCCAAGTGGAACAGGTGGTTAAAGGAATGTGTTAAAGCATATTCCTCCTGGTTTTGATAAATCAGAGACAGGATCACAGATGTCCATCCCAGCAAGCAGATATTCCAAATTATTCTTCCAACATCTAAGTGGGAATTTCTTCAGTGGAAAACAAGTAATTAAATTTTATTAAAATTGACTTATTCTATCTAAGTAAACCAGTTTGTTCTTCCGAGTGACAACATACTTATTTTAGGACACAGCATTCTCTATATCTAAAGCCTACAATGGTTACCGAAAAATAAGGCATTGAGAGAGTAGCACTATATACATTAGTCTAATAAAATGGGTTATTAACTTATGTTTTTAGTCTCATCACAGGAACCATCCCTTACCATACTTCTGTGATCCAGCAAAGAAAGAACGTGCAAGAACAAAAGGTCTCTCCCTTCCTTTAGATCTTTTTATTAGTCCTTCTGCAGTGGCCATTTGCTATAAAATCAAAGGATAAACATTTCAAGGAGATTATGGGGTTAAAGCATTGTTTGGATGAACATCTCCTATAAGATTATTTAGCATGCTAAAAAGAAGTGGTGGATGGGAATGTAAAATATTAATGTAGATCCATTTAATAATTTTCATGATGTAATGAAAGAATTAGAAACTCCTCTGTGAGAATAACAGAAAAAATTCATTAATATAGCAATAAAATAATGTAAAATAAGGTGGCAGCTATGTTGTTCTTAATATTGTTAGAAATCTTATAAGATTTTCTCATATAATCTATGCCAGTGATTTTCAAACTTTTTTATCTACATATTAGTACCAGTAATACAGATTGGTAGTGAAAAATCACTGATCTCCTAACTCCTTCTGAGAAACAGATTTCACTAATAAAACCCCCCCAAAAACAAATTTAGTGACACTAAATGACTTGCCTAACTTATTTAGGCATAATAATAATATAATAAACTCTCTAAAACAAGTTGAGGTTAAAGTAGAGTACTATTAGAGAAGGAAACATATACTATAAAAACTATGCTGTATCTAGTCAGGAGCTCCCACTGGAAAATAACAACTGGTGGAAAGACCTTAGGAATGTAGGTATAGTCTTAAAATAACCAAGAACGTAGGTATAAATAAAAATAAATGACTTCTAAGTCTTCTTGGTGTGAGTGGCAACTGAAAGGCAATTATATCATCATCTTTGAGAAAGCTAAATACTTAAGGAAGACTTTCTACACTTAAAAGTATATTTACTAGAATTGTATATTGTAATATTTACTGTATCTTATATATAGTAAAATATATTTACTAAATATAATATATAACAAATAATATATTCTATTTACAAAAACATTAATATTTACTGTATCTTATTCCTTTG
Organism: Sorex araneus; assembly: GCF_027595985.1. Lineage (NCBI taxonomy): Eukaryota > Metazoa > Chordata > Mammalia > Eulipotyphla > Soricidae > Sorex > Sorex araneus. The sequence continues at coordinate 87,616,568 of NC_073304.1, read as the reverse complement.
GTATTAATATAAGACTTTCTACTATATTTGAGCTGGAGCACAGCGGGTAGGACGTTCACCTTGCATGCAGCCGACCGGGGTTTGATTCTCTGCCCCTCTCGGAGAGCCCGACAAGCTACCGAGAGTATCTCGCCCGCATGGCAGACCCTGGCAAACTACCTGTGGCGTATTCGATATGCCAAAAACAGTAACAACAAATCTCACAATGGAGACGTTACTGGTGCCCACTTGAGCAAACTGATGAGCAATGGGATGACAGTGACAATGACGGTGACTACTATATTTAGACATTTGTGAAATCTCAAATCCCTTTTTTTTGAAGGGCTCACACCTGGCAGTGCTCAGAGACTATTCAACCACTCCAGATTGCCTGAAGGGGTGGGAGGTGGTGGGCCTCTCCCCAGGGTGCTTGGAGGGACCATGCAGTGTCAGGGATCAAACCTGAGCTTTGGGCATACAACACATGTGCAAAGAAAATTTTTTCATTGCCTTTATTTATGTATGTGTACACACTGCTTACTTCAAGAAAAGGTGTTTTGGAATAGTACCCAACGCTACTTATTAATGCTCCTGCCAAGTAAAATGTTACTATGTTATTAATCTCACAAATTTATAAATTATAAATCAAATTCATTATAGAAGAAAATGATGCAAAAGAGAAATTTTTAGAAAGTCTCATACTTGAAGAAGCATCAGGTTAAAAATTATATTTATAAAATTTCAAAACAAAAAACAAAACAACAACAAAAAAGCCTCATACTGGTACAACTTGGTAATCATCCCTGTGGTCAAAAATGACATTTAAGGAAAAATGAACAGTATAGTATTATTACAAAGCAGCCCAAAAGGCAGAGCAAATGGATTTGATTGGCTTCTTCCTGGATGCCATACCTGATAAAAACCATAGATGTTGTGAAGTTCTCTGTGCTCCCAATTGCCATGATGAATGGCATTCTTCTGCATAGTTAGCTCTGGTCCTCTAAAAACAGAGGGCTCATTCATGTCATTCCATACGTAGAGAACGTCAGTAGATCCCTAAAAAGCAAGTCATGTCAGAATGCTTCTCCTGTATTTTCAGCTTTGTAACACAGAAGGTGTTTTGTTTTGTTTTATTTTGTTTCCCATTAACAATTCTGCTAAATGAGTCTGTAAGCAGCTTAACAATAGGGAAGTTCTGGTGAGATCTGGTTCAAATGTTGTTTATTTCTTGCTCTAACTGGCTTTCTCTGTCTTAATATGTGGTTCTCTGGGAGTTTATGGATTAAGAGTTCAGTCTAGGAGATAAACAGACCTGAGTTCTAATCTTGGATACACCATTTACTGTACTCCAATCAGCAAGTTGGAAATAAACTTACCAACTTTTAAAAATTGTTCCTGGTCTCTAAAAGTGGTGCTGGGAAAACTGGACAGCTACCTGTGAAAAAATGAACTCCAACCTCTGTCTAATGCCAGGCACAAAAAAATCAGATCAAAGTGGATTAAAGACCACAATATCAAACCTGAATCCACAAGGTACGTAGAGGAAAAAGTAGGCAGAACCCTCCATGACACTGAAGCTAAAAGCATCTTTAAGGACGAAACACCACTGACCAAGCAAGTGGAAACAAACAAAACAAACAGGACTACATTAAACTAAGAAACTTCTGCACCTCAGAAGAAACAGTGACCAAAATAAAGAGACAGGCCACGGAATGGGAAAAAATATTTACCCAATACCCCTCTGACAAGGGGTTAATATCCAGGATATACAAGACACTAGTAGAACTGTACAAGAAAAAAAAACATCAAAAAATGGGGAGAAGAAATGAACAGAAGCTTCCTCAAAAAAGAAATATAAATGGACAAAAGGCACATGAAAAAATGTTCTACGTCGCTAATCATCAAGTAGATGCAAATCAAAACAACAATGAGATATTATCTCACACCACAGAGACTGGCACACATCAAAAAAAGCAAGAACAGTGCTTTTTTTGATGTGTGCCAGTGCTGACGTGGATGTGGAGAGAAAGAGACTCTCATTGCTGGTGGGAATGCTGACTGGTCCAGCCTTTTTTGAAAACAATATGGGCATTTCTTAAAAAACTAGAAATTGAGCTTCCATATAACCCAGAAATATCATTCTGGGAATATTATCTTGAGGGTGCAAAAAGACACAGCAGAAATTACATCTGCACCTGTATGTTCATTGCAGCACTGTTCACAATAGCCAGACTCTGGAAACAACCCAAGTGCCTGAGAACAGATGACTGGTTAAAGAAACTCTGGTACACCTACACAATGGAATACTATGCAGCTGTTAGGAAAGATGAAGTCATGAAATTTGATTATAAGTAGATGGTCATGGAGAGTATCATGCTAAGTGAAATGAGTCAGAAAGAGAGGGACAGACAGAATGACTGCACTCATTTGTGGAATATGAAATATCATAATATAAGACTAACATCCCAGGACAGTAGAGACAGGGTCAGGAAGATTGCTCCATAGGTTGGCAACCTGTCTTATGAGCTGGGGGAGAAGGCAGCTGGGATAGAGAAGGGATTACAGAGTCAATGATGGTTGGAGGGATTGCTCGGGATTCGAGATGTGTGCTGAAAACAGATAAAGGACCAAACATGATGGCCTCTTACTATCTATATTGCAAACCATAATGCCCATAAGTAGAGAGAGTAAGAGGGAAACTGTCTGCCAGAGAGGCAGGGGAAAGGTTGAGACAGGGCAAGGTAGGGATACTGGGGGCATTGGTGGTGGAAAATATACACTGGTGGAGGGATGGGTGTTCGATCATTGTATGACTGAAATTCAAATGTGAAAGCTTTGTAAGTGTAGCTCATGGTGATTCAATTAAAAAAAAATAGGGGGGGCTGGAGTGATAGCATAGCGGGTAGGGCGTTTGCCTTGCACGCGGCCGACCCAGGTTCAAATCCCAGCATCCCATATGGTCCCCTGAGCACCGCCAGGAGTAATTCCTGAGTGCAGAGCCAGGAGTAACCCCTGTGCATCGCCAGGTGTGACCCAAAAACCAAAAAAAAAAAACCACAAAAAAAAAATAGGAAAAAGTTGTTCTTGGTCTCAATTTCCTTATCTTCCAGATTACTTGTTACTTACTGAACATCAGAGGGTTATTATGAAGATAAAACATTACACATCACATGCTTGGCATATAGCAAATAATTTATACTACACATTATATTCAGCATCATCATAACTGGTTGAAACAGTTATTTAGATGTGACTATGACTGCACCAGTGTTTATTTTTCTTTCAATTGCAGTGCTGGGGATCAATCATACAAAGCAAGTGTTCTGCCATTGAACTATATCCCTAGTCCCTATGGCTCTTTGTAAAAAAATAAAATTTTTAAAAGTTTGGGGGGCATGTTTCATGCCCAGGCATGCTCAGGAGCTATTTCTGTGCCTGTGCTCAGGGATCACTCCTGGTGGTACTCAGAGGAACCATATGTGATGGCAGGGATGAAACCAGGATTTTTTTTTAATAGAAGTATAAGTGACATACATTATTTTATTTGTATTAATTATAACAATGATTTGACATTTGACTCTCTGGCTCTTCTAAGATTTAAAATATTAATTTATTGAATAGACTTGGACTGACCTGGGCACTTTGGTGGTAGTGGGGTGCAATAATTTTGTATATAAATGTAAAATATATTAACATTATTATAATCATGTTACCTAATATAATAAATAAATGATACAAATAAGCAAAATAGGATTTGGAAGAATTTATACCTTTTTTTTGTTTGTTTGGGGGACATACCCTGCAGTGCTCAGTGTTTACTCCTGGGTCTTATACTCAGAAATCGTGCCTGGTGGTGCTCAGTAGACTGTATATGGTGCTGGGGATTGAACCAGGGTTGGCAGCATGCAAGGCAAGTGCCTTAACCTCGGTATTATCTCTGCAACTCCTATACCTTTTTGTAATGATACATAGTTTGTAAAATATTTTCACATATATTTGAATTATCTTTAATAAAGAATATGATTGTCTAAACAGTATTTATACAACAATTTGAAAATATAACTTGAAATATCATAGTTCATCATGAGAAGTGAAAATGAAAGTTTTTCTGAATTTGTAATACATATGAATATTCTTATGGCAACATCCAAGTATGTATGTGTTATTTATCAATAGCTCCTGGATGAAGCATAGAAATTCTATTTAATAAACCCTGCCCCCTTTCAGCCTTTCAAGTAACTAGGAAAGATAAAAAGAAAAGCAACAGAACCTGGAAACATCACACAATGGGTAAGATGTTGGCTTTTGAGTCCTGGAATGCTATAAGAGCACATAACCGGGGTTAAACCCCGAGCTTAGCCAGGCATGACCCCAAAACCAAACAAAAGGCAACAAACCTGATAAAAAGAGAAAGCAAAGAGACTTGAATACCACTCTCGGACTTTGGGATCAGTAAAATCCAGGTAAGAGGAGAGACCTGTAGAGACAGAAGAGCAGACAACTTGTGAGTAACAGTGGTCCTGACTGGATATGTTACTTCAAAAACATCCTATTTGGAAACTAGATTATCAATGGGTACCTTATATATATATCAGGAAAAAAAATGTATGTATGTAAGAGCCGATACCAAGGCATGCTCTGGTGAGAAGCAGATGAAGGCAATGACGATCTCCAGGCACAATGCTTTCAACCCAGAGGTCCAGAAGAAATGTCCATAAGTGATAAAAAAAACCACCTCAAACTGTCCCTCACTATAGGTCTAATATAGTCTGAGATATCCTTGAGTGAGCCCTCTCTTCTTAAAAAAGAGTAAAGAAATGTTTCTAAGTGGTATAATCAGAGGGGAAAATGCATGAGGTTTCTCTCTAGCAGTGGTTTCCAATCACTGGTCCGGTCCATGATCTAGGGCTGTTCTGGAAAAATTTTCTGCCTGTCTGCAAAACAATTATTGATGTTTAGCCCCTGAGACACCTGAATCATGTTGTGGAATGCAGCAGGAGTGGAGCAGAGCACTGCTTGCTGCAATGAATATTAATGGTAGTGTGTATATGCTCCCTTTTCTCCTGTTTTCACTGTTCCACGGTATAAAAAAGTTGAAAACCACTACTCTAGAGTGCATGAATTTGTTATGGGAGGCTCTGATATAATAGAGTTGGGATTTCCTTTTATCCTTGAGTTTCTACCAAGAGTCCAATAATTTCTGGAATGAAGAATCCAGAGTTGCCAAGGTATAACTGAGGTCACTCATGAAAGGATGAGAAAGTAAAATTATGGGTGAACAGTGCTAGATTCTTTTTCTTTTTCTCTTCATCTCCTTTTTCTCATTTTCTGGTTTAAAATTTTTATTTCCTTAGGTTGTCACTGAGCTTTGCTAGTTTATTTTTCATTCATTCATTGACAAATGTATACAAGGCAGATTGCATCAGGCATTATGAAACATACAAAGAAAGCAATATCAGCTCTTAAAAGGATTTCAGAATGCATTACAGTATGGACGATTCTCAGAAAACTAGAGGTTGAGCTCCCATTTGACCCAGCAATACCACTGCTGGGAATATATCCCAGAGAGGCAAAAAAGTACAATCGAAACAACATCTGCACATGTATGTTCATCGCAGCACTGTTTACAATAGCCAGAATCTGGAAAAAACCCGAATGCCCCAAAACGGATGACTGGTTGAGGAAACTTTGGTACATCTATACAATGGAATACTATGCAGCTGTTAGAAAAAAAGGAAGTCAAGAATTTTGTAGTTAAGTGGATGGGCATGAAAAGTTTCATGCTGAGTGAAATGAGTCAGAAAGAGAGAGACAGACATAGAAAGACTGCACTCATCTATGGTATATAGAATATCAGAGTGGGAGACTAATACCCAAGAACTGTAGAAATAAGTACCAGGAGGTTGACCCCATGGCTTCGCGGCTGGCCTCACGTTCCGGGGAAAGGGCAACTCAGAGAAGCGATCACCAACTACATTGTAGTCGAAGGCCATGTGGGGGAAGGGAGTTGCGGGCTGAATGAGGGCTAGAGACTGAGCACAGCGGCCACTCAACACCTTTATTGCAAACCACAAGAGCTAATTAGAGAGAGAGAACAGAAGGGAATGCCCTGCCACAGTGGCAGGGTTGGGTGGGGGGGAGATGGGATTGGGGAGGGTGGGAGGGACGCCGGGTTTACGGGTGGTGGAGAATGGGCACTGGTGAAGGGATAGGTTCCCGAACTTTGTATGAGGGAAGTATAAGCACAAAAGTGTATAAATCTGTAACTGTACCCTCACGGTGATTCTCTAATTAAAAATAAATAAATTAAAAAAAAATAAATTATAAAAAAAAAAAACAGGATTTCAGAATGCATTAAGAGACACTTAGAAGAAATGATAATGATGGCCATGAATCCTTCATTAATGGGGACTAAATAAGAGGAAACAGTGTATAATGTGGTTATCTTACCAGGCCAGCATATCCCTTCAAAGTCTCCTCCATCATGATTCCTCACAAAGAAGCCCTGTTCCTTGGCCTTAGCATACACTGAGTAGTTAGGGTCAACCTTGATGTGGGGGTCACTAATGACTACAAGCTGTAAGGACAGAAAGATTTGAGGAGCACATTAGTTTCATATTAGTCAAATGCTCATTTACGTTTCAGCATTGTTCAGGGATTCAAATTTACTAAAGTAACGAAATATTCAAGATCAGTGCTTTCCAATCTCCAGTCCACAGACTATTGCTAATTCACAGAAATTTCCTGCCAATCTGTGAAGAAGTTACAAAACCAGAGGGGACCAGAGAGATAGTGTAGGGGGTTAAGTGTTTGCCTTGAATGCAGATGTCCCCCAGTTTGATCTAGATATCCTAGAAAAGTAGCAGCTAATTTAGCACTTGTATTGTAGCGCTGTAGCACTGTTGTCCCATTGTTCATCAATTTGCTCGAGTGGGCACCAGTAAAGCCTCCATTGTGAGACTTGTTGTTACTGTTTTTGACATATTGAATACGCCATGGGTAGCTTGCCAAGTTCTGCCATGCAGGCGGAATACTCTCGGTAGCTTGCCAGGCTCTCTGAGAGGGACCAAACCTCTCGGAGGAATCAAACCTAGGTCCGCCACATGCAAGGCAAATGCCCTACATGCTGTGCTATCGCTCCAGCCCCGTTTAGCACTTGTATTATTTGAATTAAACATTGTATCTCAAAAGTTCAAGATTTTCTATTCATTGATTTTTTTTCTGCTCAGTTTCTACTTATTTTAAAGTAAAATAATTATAAAATTGTCATTTTGTTGCATTTTAAATGTATTTTATTTTATTTTTTTTTTTTTTTATTTTTTTTTTTTTTTTGCTTTTTGGGTCACACCCAGCAATGCTCAGGGGTTACTCCTGGCTTTGCACTCAGGAATTACTCCTGGCGGTGCTTGGGGGACCATATGGGATGCCGGGGATCGAACCCGGGTCGGCCGCGTGCAAGGCAAACGCCCTACCCGCTGTACTATCGCTCCAGCCCCTTTAAATGTATTTTAAAATAAATTTTATTGTATTGTAAAATGCTATGGTAAATAATGGCATTTTTCCTGCCCCAGAATTCTACAAAACATTTCTAATTTCATTGGTATTCAATGGTAAAAAGGTTGAAAACTGTTGTTTCAGACACAGGTGAAACCCTGTAGCATCTACTGCGCTTGTGGAAATATGCCAAAATTGCACCGATTTTTTTTTATAATTATTACTTCCCAGACATCACATATTCTTAAGAGAGCATTTACTAAGCTTCTGTCTGTACTGCTGAATGCTACACATAAAAGATTTTAAGTAAACTGGATTCTAATTCCCTGGATACCGATAGTCTAAAACAAAACTGACAAAAGCAATAGTAAATAAGAAAATAGCATGTCAAAAAGCACCCTAAACCAAGAGTAGCAGCTTATTTATGAAGGAATATGAGAAAATCTGTCATGATAGCTCGGTGATTAGGCTGTGTTAGCATTTCTCTCTCCGTTCTATTACTGTCATTTTCACTTAGTCCAGGGCCTCAAGGCCATTTTATTTGGCAGAACAATCTTCTAATTTTTCTTCCTCATCTCTATTCAAACCAATTGTGGACTCCATTGTGAGACACACTAAAGTTTAGTTCTGTTGCTCATATTTATTTAAAAAATTTTATTGTGAAAAATACTCATAAATTTTAAGTAATTTTACCATTTTAACTTTTTGATTTTGAGCCATACCTGGCTCTGTGCTCAGGGATCTCTCCTGGAAGAGCTCTGGAAATTATATGTGGGATGTTGGGGATTGAACCCAGGTTGGCTGCATGCAAGGCAAGTACCTTATCTACCATACTATCTCTCTGACCCTATCTGAACCATATTTAAGTGTACAGTGCATTAGTGCTATGTAATTCTCATTGACATACAATTTACCTTCAGAAATCTTCTCATCTTGCAAACTAAATCTCTGAACTCATTAAAGAATATTCCCTTGTTACAGAATGGGAAAGGATATTTACACAATACCCATCAGATAAGGGGTTGATATCAAGGGTATATAAAGCACTGGTTGAACTCTACAAGAAGAAAACATCCAACCCCATCAAAAAATGGGGCGAAGAAATGAACAGAAACTTTACCAAGGAAGAGATACGAATGGCCAAAAGGCACATGAAAAAGTGCTCTACATCACTAGTCGTCAGAGAGATGCAGATCAAAACAACCATGAGATACCACCTCACACCACAGAGACTAGCACACATCCAAAATAACAAAAGCAACCGCTGTTGGAGAGGATGTGGGGAGAAAGGGACCCTTCTACACTGCTGGTGGGAATGCCGGCTAGTTCAGCCCTTTTGGAAAACAGTATGGACGATTCTCAAAAAACTAGAGGTTGAACTCCCATTTGACCCAGCAATACCACTGCTGGGAATATATCCCAGAAAAGCCAAAAAGTATAGTCGAAGTGACATATGCACTTATATGTTCACTGCAGCACTGTTTACAATAGCCAGAATCTGGAAAAAACCCGAGTGCCCTAGAACAGATGACTGGTTGAAGAAACTCTGGTACATCTATACAATGGAATACTATGCAGCTGTTAGAAAAAATGAGGTCATGACGTTTGCATATAAGTGGATCAACATGGAAAGTATCATGCTAAGTGAAATGAGTCAGAAAGAGAGAGACAGATATAGAAAGATTGCACTCATCTGTGGAATATAGAATAATAGACTATAATACTAACGCCCAAGAATAGTAGAAATAAGTACCAGGAGAATATTTCCATGGCTTGGAGGCTGGTCTCTCATTCTGGGTAACTCAGGGAAGGGACCACCAAGTAAAATGTGGTTGGAGGACATGTGGGGGAAGGGTGAGGCGGGTGGAATACAGACTAGAGACTGAACACAATGGCCACTCAACACCTCTATTGCAAACCACAACACCTAATCAGAGAGAGAGAACAAGAGGGAATTCCCTGCCACAGTGGCAGGGTGGGGTGGGGGGAGACGGGTCTGGGGAGGGGGGGAGGGATGTTGGGTTTACGGGTGGTGGAGAATGGGCACTGGTGAAGGGATGGGTTATTGAACTTTGTATGGGGGAAGCATGAGCACAAAGATGTATGGATCTGTAACTGTACCCTCACGATGACTCTCTAATTAAAAATAAACTAATAATAATAAAAAAAAATAAAAAATCAAAAAAAAAATCAAAAAAAAAAAAAAAGAATATTCCCTTGTTTCTGACCTTGTTTTGATCCTGGCCACTGACCATCACCATTCTACATTATATTCCTACGCCTTTGATAACCTCCAGTTTTAATATTTTGTTTTGGTTTTGGAACCACACTCAACAGTGATTAGGGATTAGTTCTGGCAGTGCTTGGGAGACATCTATGGTGCTGCTGATCAAACTAAGGTCCCCCATGTGCAAGGCAAGTACCTTAATCTCTATACCTTATCTTCAGTCCTACTTTCCTTTTAAGGCTATGCAAAATAATATTATTATTCTACGTAATAGCGATAGCCCAATGGGTAGGGTGTTTGCCTTGCATGAGGCCAACCCGGGTTCAATTCCTCTGCCCCTCTTGGACAGCTTGGCAAGCTACCGAGAGTATCTTGCCCGCATGGGAGAGCCTGGCAACTAGCTGTAGCATATTAGATATGCCAAAAACAATTAACAAGTCTCATAATGGAGACATTACTGGTGCCCACTTGAGCAAATCGGTGAGCAATGGGATGACAGTTATACAGTGATACAGTGGTTATTTTATTTTATTTTTTATTGAATCACCATGAGATACAGGTTCAAAGCTTTTGTGATAGGGTTTCAGTTATACAGTGTTCCAACACCCATCCCTCAACCAGTGTACATTTTCTACCACCAATATCCCCTGTATCCCTATTGCTACCTCCTCCCCAGACACAATGATCTTATGCAGACAATTTCATTTGTACATAGTGAAATGTAGACACCATGATTTATCCTTCATCCATCAGTGGACACTGGGTTGTTTCTACACTTTAAAGGTGTTATGATTAATTCTGAAATAAATTTGGGTGTAAAAATATCTACTTAAGTCCCTGCTTTCACCATTTTTGGGTGAAATCCTAAAAGTAGGATTGATGGATCACATGATATGTTTTAAATTTTTTGCTTTCCATAATGATTATCTCATTTCACAGTGCTAAAGTGTCCTAGTTTCTCTTTATCTTCATCAATATTTGATTTTTTCAAAAAAAATTTTTGAAAATATCTATTATAATAGTATAACATTATATCTTATTTCCTTGATGATTAGTGATCTTGAACATCTTTCACATATTGGTTCATATTCTTCTTTCTAGAAATATTTATCAAGTTCTTTACCCATTTTTAAATCACACTAGTGTATTGTTGATCTAGAGTTATAGAATTTCTTTGTAGACTCTGAATAATAATTTCTTTATTCAAAACCACTTAATGTCTCCCAATCATACAGCCACCAACAAAGTCAGACTGAGAGCACCCAAATCTTGGGCATGCCTTTTTCCCTATCAAATTGATTCTGCTGCTTTCCAAACACCTCCAGGTGATCTAGTCTTTGCTCACTTGTGCTCCACCCCCACATCCCTGCTTAACTACTAGTTAGGGAAACATCCTCAGGGTTGTGCATCTGGGAGGTACAATATGCCCTATTTCGCCCAACCGGATAAACACTTCTTTCTCTTGATATACTACCCTGACCTACTTTTAGCCATTATGTTACAGCCCTGTTTTGAGGTTGTTGTAAACTACTTTTTCCCCATACTCACTATAAGACCCAAGGGATTGATCTCCACATTCTCTTTAACATTAGCACAGCAACTTAAACCTATGAAGAACTCCGTCAATAGATGCAGTTTCTGGAATAGGCAAGTCAGAGTTTAGATTTATGCCCTGCTACTTATTTACTGTATGCCTTTGTTCAAAATATGAAATCTTAACCCTCAGACTCAGTTTCTTTGAGAACCAGGATAAAAAAGTCTATCTCATAATTTTGTAAAGACTGGATAATGTGTTTTATCATAGGGCCAAACCCATAATAAGTGTTTCACAAATGGTTGTTCCATACTGAGAAATTAGAAGTTAGCAGAGTTGGCTCAGGTCACTTGTGAAAGGCCTGGGGATCAAAGGAATGGACTGAAAGGCAACCTTCTGCAATGGAACCCATTTACACAATATGTATGCTCCATGATACAGTCCCTTTCCTCTCCCCTTCTCTCTGTTACTTTCATGTTCTACCTCTTTTCATTATTACTATTACTATCATTATCACTTCTGCATTACACATGAGAAGGGGTTCTCTTCCTCCCCATTTTCTATTTTAGTGCTTTCCTTGACCATATTAACATGTAGGACTGACAGATAAATCTATAATGGAAGTGATGTAGGCAGGTAGACTGGGAAAGGCCCTTGGCAATGAAACCTAAATCAACAAAATTTCTGGGAAGGAAAGTTCTAAGACTGGCCCACCTTGTGGATACAGAAAGCAAGACTGGAGATAAGACCTCCAGCAGTGGACCCTGAGGATATTGGATTCCTCCCCAGAAGGAAATCCCTGGAATACCCTTGGGCCTCTCCCTGAATCCAATTAACTTTAGTGATTCAGCCCAGAGAAGATCCAGCAGGACCAAAGGTCAAGAAAAGGAGTTTCAAAGGCTGTACCCAATTCTACCCACTTCGCAATAGACTCTTAACTCAGTAGAAGCCCCACATGGGGACAGGCTAAAAAAACCTTATAAAAGCCACCTTGACCAAGGGGAGAGCACAAATATGCTGCCTGAGCCTATGTGCTGCTTGCACTCACACGGCCGAGCACATGTACTGCTTGAGCACATGTGCCGCCCACATCTCCTCCTGAGATGTGTACTTTCATGCTTTCATGTCTAATGCTGGGATGTATGTAGGGGCTCTCCTCACCCTTGGAAACGCCCATGAGTGCACGTTACTCTCTCTCTCCCTCCCACCCTCTCACCCTCTCTCTCTCTCTCTCTCTCTCTCTCTCTCTCTTTCTCTCTCCACCCACCCACCCACACCTTCAAGAACCCTCCAAATAAAATCTGTTTTACTTCACTGCTTGTCTACTCCTGAAATTCTTTTCTGTGAGGTGAGACAAGAACTCAAAAAACCCTGGGTAAGGCCTGGGACTGGTTTCTCCTTTCCTGCAAAGAGCAAATTCTCATTCCAACCTGAGTACATGGCTCCCCGAGAAATCAGGTGGTGGGGAATCAACTCCTGTGCCTGGAAGACTAAGAAGACTTCAAGTGTCTGATAGCCAACTGGTGGGGCTGGTGGGGCTCAGGCCCATGCCAAGCAGGGGCTCACTGCAGACTTCATCAGTCCTAGTCTTCCCAGTGGGTCCCAGATGGCAGAAGTGGACTGGGAGAAGGTGACCATCTTTCTCTCCTCCCCAACTCACAATGAGCCACTCATGGGGTCCAACAACATCAGAAGAATGTAGAATAAATGATCAGAATATGTTTCTCTATTTTAACTATTGAGTTTTCAAGCCCCACCATTCCCTCCTACTCTTCTGCTCTAGCCACCTGGGCACTGTTGGATAGCATTGGGGTGTCCTTGCTCCTCCCGCAGGGAGCTTAGGTTTATTGGGTCACTCTCCACAACAGTGCCCCTGAGGCACACCCAATTCCATCATGCACTAATAATCCTATATTGCTTTTCTCTTTCCTTTATGTCATTTGCATGGTTCATATAGCAATGTCCTTTTTGTATAGGCACAGGAAGACAGTTGATGCTATGCTTTTGGGTTTTTTTTTTTTTTTTTTTTTTGCTTTTTGGGTCACACCCGGCGATGCACAGGGGTCACTCCTGGCTCTGCACTCAGGAATTACCTCTGGCAGTGCTCAGGGAACCATATGGGATGCTGGGATTCGAACCCGGGTTGGCCGCGTGCAAGGCAAACGCCCTATCCACTGTGCTATCACTCCAGCCCCAGATTCTATGCTTTTGTAACACGGGAGTTAACTGTCTCTGAAATAATATTTAACTCCTGGCATCCATATTTACTTGATGTAAACCTCAGCTGCTGTTAGTCCCTAGCACTCCAAAAGCCAGGTCCAGATGAAGGGACTGGATGGACCCAGAGCAAGCTGTAAGCTACCCTGGCATCGAAAGGAGACAAACTAAGCACCATAAGTATAAGTTAGAGCATGGTCATGGAACAAACTCTGTTGTGACCCAAAAAGAAGTAACTGCTGGGGTTAGGAAAGATTAGCCTGGCCTGAGGACTGTAATCAAGGATATATAGCGAGATGTCCCCAGGAAGAGACAACCTTTAAGCTTAATAAATCTCTGTGTTCATAAGAAATGACTAGAAATATTATAAGAAGTTTACTATGATTGGTTAAATGGATTACTAGCTGAGGAAAGGATAAAGCAATACACCCTGGATGGAATCCTGCCCTTGAGTGGATCTTCTAGAAATCTGGAGTGCTGATAAGATTTTGTCCTTGAGTTAATCTCCTAGAACTTCCCCTGAAGGAGTGGCTTCACCTCTGTTTGTTGTTATGATAACGTTCAACCCCACCTATGTGTACCCCCACCCTTCATGATTTCTGTATGACTATGCTATAAGGGTAAAGAGGAAACTAGATGACGAGGACTAGACTATGAGAAAGGGAAGGACTAGATGAGAACCAGAACAAAATGAGGACTAGAAGGGGAGGACTATGAAGACGAGAATGAGGGAACTATGATGACAGTTCCAAAACTATGACCAAAACTACAACTATGATTGTGCTGTAAGGGAAGAAACTGGACTACGCTGAGGAGGAGAGAGAGAAATAAACTGACTACCGATGAGCCTGGAGCTCTATTTCTCCATTTTCCCTGTCCTTCATTCGTCCGTCACCATGGGCTGGCCATGGGAACAGTTCTCAGCTACTAAATGTTCGAGTGTCACGTACCCACCCCCCACCCCCCAATTTCTCTGGAAACTCACAGGCATGCCAACAAGAAAAGCCTTGTTGCTTTCTCTGTTGATGCCAGCAAGAAGTCTAAACCACATAATCCTCAGAACACACTCTGTCTACCATAAAAATCAGAGCTCATCCCTTTCCCAGCTCTCTCAGATTATTCTCAAACCAGCTTGGAGTAAGCCCAAAGAGTTTCAATATCTGACTAATTATCTCATGTCCTCTTGGTACTGGTGTGCCATCATTCATCTTATATAGAAACCAAATTGTGTGTGTGTATGTTGATGGGGATACAGCACATCATTACAGGGTGATCACTATGAGTGGGGCTGAATGCTGGGTCCCTTAATCCTTGTGGGAACCTACACAACTAAGTCTAGGAAGGATGGGGTCCCCATGATTTCACCATTGCTTTTATGTTATCACAGTTACAATTACATTAGAAGGTAGTCTTCATGGCATTTTAAATCAGACATTTAAATCAGACATGGTATTTTAAATTATCTATTAACATGCTCAGGAAAGTTTAAAAAATTGAAAGAAGAAAACCTTTGTGATTGAAAGGTTCATAAGTGTTAGCTTATCTCACCTTTCGATTTTTGCTTCTGAGTAGTTCTTGCATCCTCTTGGGGTTTGGAAATCTTTTCTGATCCCACGTGAAGTACCTTTTGCCATTGGTGTGCTCTATGTCCAGCCACATGACATCATAAGGAATATCATGTTCATCAAATCCTGCATCTACTGCGTTTACATCCTGCTCATCTTCATAGTTCCAGCGGCACTGATGGTATCCCAGAGAGAAAAGGGGAGGCATGGCTTGTGTTCCTGAAAGAGGAAAATAGCAAGTGGGCCAACTACCTCTGAAATAATCAGAATCTGGGAATCAGTTTTTTCTTTTAAGAAATATGACCACAGCAATTTTGATAAGGATTGCAATTAATCTGTCATTTCTTATGGTAACTGCTTATGGTAGTTTCATCATCTTCATAAAATTAAATCTTCTAATCCATGAACATGGGTGTCTTTCAACTTTTGTTCAAATTTAGAAATTTTTAATTTCTTTCAGAAATGTTTTGTACTTTTCAGTATACAAGTCTTTCATTTCCTAGTTAAATTTATTCCTAGCTTTTTTTTTTTGAGCAAGACAAGATATTGTCCTGTAGAAGATAAGGTGTATTAAAAAGACATAACAATAAAATTAACAGACTTTCTTCCCTCCCTCCCTCCCTTCTTCCCTTTATTAGTATTTTGCCAGACCTAGCAGTGTTAAGGGCATACTCCCAACATGATGCTCCAGTTAACTCCTGTTAATGATCGGGAGAAGACTATGCAATGCCAAGGATTGAACCCAGATTCCTGCATACAAGAACTATTTCCCTTGCCCTAAGAGTGTTTTCCTAAGATCTTTATGAATTGCTCTTTGCTAGAGTACATTCAATTGGTTTTTGTTCATAGATCATGTTCCCCATAACTTTGCTAATTTGTTTACTAGTTCTAGTAGATTTTTAAGTGATTTTTCTATTTTTATAACATGCAGGATCATTTCATTTACAGAGATAATTTTTTTCCTCCCTTCCAACTTTGATGCCTATACTAAAGTTTTCCTACCTAATTGCTCTGGCTAAAACAAACAATACAGTGATCATCAGCTATGGCTAAAGCAGGCACGCTTGTCCTGTTTCCACTATTAGGGAAAATCATATAATATTTCACCATTGAGTATGACATCAGTAGTAGATTTTTCATAAATTCTTTTTATCACACTGAGAAAATTTTCTTCTATTCCTGGTCTTTTGACTGTTTAAATATGAAATAGTATTGGATTCTTGCAGATGCTTTTTGTGTATCAATTGATATCTTTTATATCTTCTAAAGATAAAGTGTTTCAGTGTTACAGTGGTATATTTTAATGAGGAAAAAATAGAAAAGTTCACAGTGGAATATAGGTCAACTGAGATAAAGGTAGAGAAAATGCAGAAGTTTAGTGTTCTAGGGAGAGAAAACGGCAAGTATTAAGGAATACAGAGTGGTATTAAGTTCGAGACCATAATGTCTAATTGTGTTGAATGGGGACAGAAAGCTTCCTTCTTAAAAAGACTTGGTGAGTTGTTCATAATTTTACATGGTATAATTTATAATAAATACTAACTTACAAGACAAATGAAGAAGAAACATGCTAACAATAAACTGGCACTTTTACATGAAAGTACCTGTAAGGTATGAGTACTGCTTGAAGACATCAGAAGGTGTGGGTCCTGTTAGCAGAAAAACATCAATGATTCCACTCTCTGACATCCAGTGTACATTAGTTCGAGATCTGACCTTTTGTTTAGCAGCAACAGGGTCTACCTGGGGCTGTGTATATTAGAAAAGGAAAGGAATGAAAGTCTGAAAAGTTTCTCTCTAACCCACAGCACCCACGCATATGGAATTATCTGTCTCTTTAGTAATTCATATTGACAGTCACTGATTTTATTACAGACTTTGTAGGCAGTGAGCTGCCACAACAAAGCTAAAAGCTTTGACAAAACTACACTGATTTTATTGTGTTTATAGGTGTGACATGCAGCCCCATGCACAGCTCACCTCTGCTGCAGGCTCCATATTGATTTCCACTAGTGTTTCTGAGGCATTCAGCCAGAAAATGCCCAACGTCCTGCCTAGTTTGTGGGCTAGGAGATAAGGCACTGAACCATAAATACCCATTTTGTCATGTATTTTATATCCATATACGTCCAGATTATAAAGACGGTAAGCATCTTCATTACTGAAACACAAAATAAGGATTATCCTTAATTATGTCACAAATATATTATTAATGGTTTATTCTCCTCTTCAAACACTTGGGTCCTATGCATCTCCTAAGGCTCAACTTCCCCACTTCCCTAAAATTTTCCTAATCAAACCTGGGAACCTATAATCCTCCTCCTTTGAATTATTTGGTATCCCCTTAATGGACAGATGGACAGTTGGCTTGCATAATCTCATTAAATATATATATATATATATATATATATATATTTCTGACTATCTCTTGAGAAGGAGGACTGTTTCCTGTGAGTCTGCTATAATAGCAAGTATGCAATAC
This sequence comes from Sorex araneus, assembly GCF_027595985.1. NCBI lineage: Eukaryota > Metazoa > Chordata > Mammalia > Eulipotyphla > Soricidae > Sorex > Sorex araneus. The sequence goes on along the minus strand of NC_073304.1, from coordinate 87,599,070 downwards.
AATAAGCATATATATAAAATACTGTATATATATATATGGTTTATATATTTAAGTATATATATATATATAATACTGAAAAATATTGTGAGTACTTCCCTGCCACTAAGACAAAACGGTGCTATTCTGACATGCTTGATAGTGCTGAGGAGGAAAAGGATCAGGAACTGAACTGGGGTAGTATACACAGAGCTAAGGCTGGTGTGAGAACAGCAGAAGGTTGGTCACTGGTATACCTGCTGCAATGCCCACTCACTAAAAAGTTTTTCAACTTAGTAAACTTGATTCTCTTTTCTTGGATTTTTTTCCCACTTAGTCTGATGTATTTGGCATTTATGAATAATGTTAATTTGAAGCGATCTCAAAAGAATCAAAGTTTGAGATGCCAAGCTTTTCCATTTTCTGGGGCAATATCTGGTAAAATTTATTTTATAGGTTAGTGTATTTTCATAGTATTTTATCCCAGAGTTCCACAGAAAACCTTGAGAAATGAAAACAAAACCCACAAATGCGATGTGATAAAGATCTTCCTATTCCAATCACAGCAGCTCAATTGAAAAAATTACCTGTTTTCCTATACTTTTAGATTCAGTACTGTGCTTTTATTCTTATCCTTTTCCACAAGTCCACTACTCCGAGTGATCATTCAAGTACAATTATTAAAGTTTCATTTGGAGTATCAAAGAGGAATAAGTCAGGCATTTATTAGTACTGACACAGACATTTGACATACTTTCTTTTAAAAAAAATTCCACCCAGAAACCAGAGCCTCCCATACAAACGTTTATTTTCACTTTACCCAGTATTTTTAAGTTGGTGTGATTCTGCATGTTGTGGGATCCCATAGAGATGTTCAAATCCATGCAAAGAGAAATCCAATCCAATGGATGTAGGACCTGTTGGAACCAGAAAACAGGCTGAAATTTGCTTTTCAGTGAGAAAATCAAGTAAGGAGACTCAGTTAACTATGCTCATAACAAGATAAATAGAAAATGGACTAGAAATAAGAATTTCATTTTCCCTGAAAATGGCTGGGACTTTTTCTAAAAGGTTGTATTTGGTGTTATAAGATACAAAAAATACACAAGGCAAAATTCTAGTCAGTTATTAGTATGTTTCCTTTGTTGTGTGCTGAATCTTTGCATTTTCATTTACAGTAAAATCCCTTTTATATCTGTAAAATATGGCTACAGTTTTAGATTACTTCATAAACTAAATTTTTATAAAATATATTGCATCCTTCTTTGCTTTAGGAAACAAAGGATTCTGGATACTTAGAATACTTTTAATTTTTCTATCTGTGTCTTTTGCTTGATCATTAAATCTTACTGTGTACAGGACTGTAATGTCAAAGAGACCAGGTCATTGTCTCCTCAAAATATCCCTTGCCTATGATTAAAGATCACATTTCAAAGACCCTAATCAAAGACAAAATGATTACATTAAAGACAAATTCACTTTTAGGTAAAAGAATCTGACATTAAATAGTTGTGTATTTGAAGGAGTTTATAGAAAGGGGATCTATAGAGAAGATGAAAAGCATTATACTGTTACAAAAAGGAGTATGTGAAACCCCCAACCTGTAAATTTGGGACATGTCAATTCCGATGTTAAGTGAGGTTGTAGGTGTAGATGCTAGAACAGGAGCTCTTCAGGAATTATGGAGGGTTTGTAATTATATAGAATAAGGAAGAAGAAGAAGGAGAAAAATATTCTCCCCCGCATCATCTAAATGAGTCCCAAATATCTGAAAGTCATCTCTTACAAAAACAAACTGCCTTGTTATATCCCTGGCTCTAAATCCAGTGGAAAAAAGTCCCACACGGGCATACACTAACCATGTGAATTAAGGGGGAGGCTTAGAAAAGGTTGAAAACTACTGGTTTGGAATGTTAGAGCTGATTAGAACTTCGTAGACATCACTTGTATCACTTCACTTGTATCACTTGTCATCCCATTGCTCATCGATTTGCTCGAGCGGGCGCCAGAAACATCTCCATTCATCCCTGTTGCATGCGAGTGTAGCCCAATTTTTATCAGCGGGCAGACATTACTTGAACCAAATAAAAACTAGAACGCGGAATTTGAGGCTCTCTGACCTACTGACAGGACAAAGTATGTGGACTTAGGACCCTCATGAGATCATAAGCCCCTGAGGCCTATATGACACCTACATTCCACAAAAGGCCTATAATCACCACTCTCTTTTGCAATGTATTGAAGAAAGAGGGATTCAAATAAGAGATTTCTATTAATCTTTCAGAAGTACTTGCTTAGGTGATAAGGCTCAAAGGAGTTTCATACTGTAACATTTAGTCATTTTGGAAAGAGCTGTTTTAACACTAAACCAGTTTCTATTTTACCATTAGCTTTGGTATCCACAAATTCCCCAAATTTCTCTTCCCATAGGCCTAGATCTTCTTGATTTTCCTGTTGGTACAGAAAAAAGGAAAGCAAACAGATTTTATAAACTGCAACAAAGTTTGTGACAATAGCATATTTTGTGTGGGTTATTAAAAAACTAGCCTGAGAAAATTAATTCATCTTTTAAAAGATAGATGAATTTTTAAAAATTATAGCATTTTTAGTAAATGATTATGTTCTAAATTAATTCTAATAAACTTCCTTATAAACTCAGCTGAAACTGAACTCTATACACAAAGGTAATAGCTTCGCAGGCTGTAGTGATAGTATAGTGAGTAGGGCACTTGCCTTATATGTAGTCAGCTTGGGTTTGATCTCCTGCATCCCATATGGTTTCCTGAGCCCTACCAGAAGTGATCCTTGAGTGCAGAGCCAGGATTAAACCCTGAGCACTAGCAGAGATTACAAATGGCTCCCATGTCATTTGACATCAAAATCTTTATATCTTTTGTATCTTTACAAAATGGTACAAAAGCATTTTGAAAAATGTAGTCATAGAAGCAGGAGTGTATACAGTTCAACGGTAGAGATTATGCTTTGCATGTCTGAGATCCTGGGTTTGACTCTGATACTATAATTACCCATCCCCAGAAAAACATTTATATATAAATGACTTATAAAATTGTTTTTCTTTTTTGTAAACATGTGCAACGAAACATATAGTGTTACATAATTTAAATCTGTTTTCAGAGACCCTAAGCAAAGGATTTATTTTGGCTGAGATAAATACTTTCTCTCCTTGACCACAGCCAAGTACTGGTTATGGTCTTACTTTGGCTTGATAAGCCAAGGGATGAGATGGAAATTGCTCAGGACCATAAACTTATGATCTAAATCATATACTAGGATGACGAGGGATTATAGCTCAGTGGTAGAGCACATGCATGTTTCAAATCCTGGGTTCAACCCTGAAGCACAAAACTAATTGTTAAGAGTTGCAAATCTGTTTTACAAAAATCTGTTTTTCTCTAGTATCAAAAAAAATGTTTTTAAAGTTGTGTAAGTGAAATGTATAGATTTTGAAATGAGTCTTTCACTCATTTTAAAGTTGTTTCTGCCTAATGAGAGCTCAGTTAAGTGTGGCTATCTTTTTTAAAAAAATCATATCTGAAGGGTTGGAGCAATAGCACAGCGGGTGGGGCGTTTGCCTTGCACGCAGCCAACCCGGGTTCGATTCCCAGCATCCCATATGGTCCCCCGAGCACCGCCAGGAGTAATTCCTGAGTGCATGAGCCAGGAGTAACCCCTGTGCATTGCCAGGTGTGACCCAAACACCCAAAAAAAAATTTAAAAATCATATCTGAATTCTTAATGTAGAAATTTTATCTTGAGGTATACATGACTATGTAAATTGGTTTGTAAACTCCTTCAAACAGTATGAGATGGTTTTTATTTACAGTAATATAGCTTTTATCAGAGGGCCTGTGACTCAAAAACACTAGAGTTAGCAAATAAAAGGTCTCCTAAAGCAGATTTGACATGTTGTCTCAAAACTGCATATAGCAAGGCCTTAGTTATCCTAAAATTTTCTATTTGAAAATGGTGATGTCAGGGCTGTGACTCAGTGGTATAATGCATGCTCTTCATGTGAAGCTCTGGATTCTATCCCTGTTACCACACCTAAATAGAGGGGAGGTAGTTCTTTTTCATAGTCATTACTGCAGGGCAGCAATCAAAAGAAAAATATTATTTGTCTTATTTCTCTTTCTCTTGTCCATATTAAACTGGAACTTTCCCCAGCATTCTTAGTGATGACAGCTACTGTTATGAGCTCCTTGGTAGATGCTCTTGGTTTTAAAGAGAAATTTTATAGAGGGTCCATTCCTTATAATCTAGTCAAATTATTATTATTATTTTGATTTTGGGGTCATATTGCAGTGCTGGGGACTACTTCCAGTTCTGTGCTTGGGATCAGTTCCAGCAGTACCAAGGGGACCATGTGGGATCAAACCTACCCCCCCAAAAGCAATGCATGCACTCAGCCTGTTGAGCTATCTCTCCACTCCAAATTGAGCTTTAATTTTATTTATTTATTTTTGTTTTTATTGGTCCACACCAGATGGTGTTCAGGGTTTTCTCCTATTCTGTGCTCAGGGATTACTCCTGGTGAGGCTTGGGGGACCATACAGAGTGTCAGGGACCATACCCATGATGTCCAATGTAAGCCCCTTATTAGATATACTATTTCTCCAGCTCTCCCAAATTAAGCTCTTTTAAATTCAGAATGTTAATTTTATTTTATTATCATTATTTTTAATCATAATAGATACAGTTACAAAATTTTCCTATTTTAGTTTCAGTCATACAATGATCGATCACCCAACCCTCCACCAGTGCACATCTTCCATTACCAAGGTCCCCAGTATCCCCACCACCACCCCTCTCCCTGCCTGTATGGCAGACAATCTCCCCCATATTCTCTTTTGAATTGCTTGTTATAAATAGCATAAACTGTTGTGTGGCTGCATGCTTCTGGAATTCTAAACTTTTAGATAATTAGGGTCTGGAGAAATCTCTGCCAGCAAGTTGCTTGGTTCGAAGATTCTTTTGTGTGTGTGTGGTGGGGGGGGATGAGAGGGACTGGCCCATCCCCCATCTCTTGAGGCCTGGAGTTTGCCATCACTGAACCCATGTATCTGCACTTCTCATTGGGTTCTGGAAGTTGGTGGTTGCTGGGGTATTTTAGGAGGCAGATGGAGGGACGACGACTGCCTCCATCTGAGGCACCCCGGTGAAGTCCACCTGGCTTAAAGTTCAGAGGCATCTCTGAAACTGGCTGCTCAGTTCGGAGATTCTTTTGTGTGTCTCTGGGTCATGGCACTTGTTCCCATCTTTTCAAGAGAAATAAACTACTGGCATATGCCCTGCAGGGTGCACCCGCTTGCCTGCAGTGCACCTCGCTGGCCCTAACTGTGGCTTTTGATCTCTTTAGAAATTTATGGGTCTCTGAAATAAGGCCAATAAATGAGCTCAGCCAATAGCTGAGCTGGAGGTGGTTTGTGGGTTTGGCCCCCACATACCTAACTTTTGGCTGTTTAATTTCTTGGTGAACTTGGCCCCAAGTTGTTGGGGTCTGGCCAAAGGCACAGCAGCAATTTTGGGGTATCAGGAAGTATAAAAGCACCATTAGGCTACTGATGCACTTGCCCCGCAGGTACAGGTTGACCTGCTGGTGGCACCATACCCCCAATTAAGTTTTTTAAAACAGAAATAAGGCATGCTCTTCAAGCTTTCAAGCACGTGTTCTCCCTTGAATATGTATCTTGCTTGCTTGTCTCTGTCTCTTTGCTTGCCTATTTCCACTCTGGACACACACACTACTCCCTTTCTCTCTCCTCCCACAAGCATAACTTGATCTCCAATACCACATGATCCCCTTATTGCTGCTGGATGCGATCCCAAGCACAGAGCTGGGAGTAATCCCCAGCACTGCTATATGACCCCAAAACTTTCGGAATAAGTTTCAATACAAACTATCTTACTTCACTCACACACACACAGAGACACACACACACACACACACACACACACAGAAACCCCAATCAACAGAAATTTAAACCAAGTATCTCTGCTTTCTAACACTGTAACTGTTTTAATACTGTTTTTATACAGTTCTCCTTTCCTCTTAGGATGTAGTTCAAAAAGGTTAACATTGTTTAGAAGAATGATTCTGAGGGGTTTGATCGCCAATTCTTGAACAATGTCTGTTATATTGAAAGTGCTCAACAATTATTTGTTGAACAAAAGAATTATTATAAGACTACAGAATTATCTCTACCTATCACATTCCTGATACAGAGCACTCTTGCTGTTCACCTGTTAAAACCAACAAATAATTTCCTCATATATGCTCCTTTTACCTCAAGATCTTTGAAACAGAAACTTACTATATCTGGAATATGGAATAATTTTAATAAAATTTTCTGATTTATGTATCATCATGCTCCAACTTTAACATTATTACCTGCAGGGCCTCTTTCCCAACACTCATCTTGGTAAATTCCTTGTATTTGTCCCTTTTGTTAACACTCCTCATACTTCTTTTTTTTTATAACAATAAGTTTATTTTCCCCACTTTATACATCCTTGAATACTATCAAGGATATTCTAATATGTCTGAATTCAGATTAGGCCTATGAAATAGAAACATATTAAAGCAATACCTGTCCGTTACAGAACTGGTTGCTGTATTTGAAAATTTGGCAGTATTTTTTCAGGATTCATTCAGAAACAGGGCAGGAAAATTTCAAAGTACTCATTCTTTTTTATTTTATTTTATTTATTTATTTATATTTTTTAATTTTTTAAAATAATTTATTTATTTTTAATTAGTGAATCAACGTGAGGGTACAGTTACAGATTTATACATTTTTGTGCTCATGTTTCCCCCATACAAAGTTCGAGAACCCATCCCTTTACCAGTGCCCATTCTCTACCACCAGTAAACCCAGAATCTCTTCCACCCTCCCCAGTCCCGTCTCCCCCCACCCCACACTGCCACTGTGGCAGGGTATTCCCTTTTGATCTCTCTCTCTGATTAGGTATTGTGGTTTGCAATAAAGGTGTTGAGTGGCCATTGTGTTCAGTCTCTAGTCTATATTCGGCACACATCACCCTTCCCCCGAATGACCTCCGACCACATATTACTTGATGTTCCCTTCTCTGAGTTGCCCAGAATGAGAGACCAGCCTCCAAGCCATGGAGACAACCTCCTGGTACTTATTTCTACTAATCTTGGGTGTTAGTCTTATAGTCTATTATTCTATATTCCACAGATGAACACTCCTCATACTTCTAATTAGTGTCTTTTTTCCCAACATAGTCCAAATTTTATGGAAAAGGCCAGTTCTTATTTTTTATTACCAATGTTCCTTGCCTAGCATAATTTTCTGTGCCTGGATAAAGTTGTCACTCAGCAATGATCTAACTTATAAATAAATAAATATGTGAATCAATGAAATAAGGCAAACAAGAGGTAAATGGTCTGATATATAAGGACAAAGCATTTAACAAATACTCATCTATGAAAGAAGGGAGAAACATAGGCCAATATATACCACATAAAAATGATAATGGTGAAAAATACTATAAAATGCTAGATTGCTCAACATAGATTACCTGAGAGGTATTGGCTGATGCATCCTCTTCATTTTCTTTGGTAACTCTGTATTAATATAAATAAAATTATTTCACTCATGTAAAAACAGAATTTTGCTTAATAAAAAATATTTTCAGGGCTGGAGTGATAGCACAGCGGGTAGGGCGTTTGCCTTGCACACGGCCGACCCAGGTTCGAATCCCAGCATCCCATATGGTCCCCTGAGCACCGCCAGGGGTTATTCCTGAGTGCATGAGCCAGGAGTGACCCCTGTGCATCGCCGGGTGTGACCCAAAAAGAAAAAAAATTTCATTTCTGTTTCAGACTCCCTTTAACTAACTATATGTTTTAGTTTATTAAAAGTAATCTCATTAGAAAATAAAATTAGGCTCATGAAACAAAAGTAATTCAACACTTGATTTTCTACAAAGGATTTCAAATTTCTTATATTTTTCTTTTTAAATTTTGTAAAAACACATATATCATCTTTTAAAATTATGAATGTAATACATACTTAAAATATTTAAACCAAAAATAAGCAAAGTAGAACATATATCTTTTCACCCAATGTTACCCCAGCCCAGGGCAATTTAATGTACTGTCTTTCAGAATGATGACTGACAACTTATTCTATCATTCAGAGTTGTATTTGAATGCTTATTTCTCCCCATTTGTAACATATTGAACTTTACTAATCTTTTGAATCTAAAAATTTAGAAAATATATATGGTACATATAGTACACTTCATCATCATCATCATCATCATCATCATCATCATCATCATCATCATCATCATCATCATCAGCATCCCGTTGATCGTCGAATTTCTCAAGCGGTCTCAGTAACGTCTCCATTTGTCCTAGCCCTGAGGTTTTAGAAGCCTCTCTCTACTCATCCTTCCCAACAATGCCGCATTGGAGGCTCTTTCAGGGTCAGAGGAATGAGACCCAGCATTGTTACTGGTTTTGGCATATGAATATACCATGGGGAGTTTGCAAGGCTCTCCCACGTGGGCAGGAAACTCTCGGTAGCTTGCCAGCTTCTCCCAGAGGGAGAAGTAGGCTATAAGATGTCTGAGACTGCGAAGCTGCTTCGGGGAGCTTGGTTTTAAGTCTCTGGATGTTGGCTGTTGGTGGGATTACATGATCCGAGCAGGTTTGGAGGTCTCAGTCCCGGGTCCCACACACCTGGGTTCCTCTGCTGGTACCTTCATGCATGAGGCTTGTCCGAATGTGTGGAGAGGGGCCTTGAGCATGGCTGTGGCTAGGCTCCGAAGGTCTTCGGCTGAGGGAGCTCTGCTCGGGGCGGGGAGGGAAGCTGAAGCCCACCCCCTCTGAGGCGCCCCGGGGACGACAGCCAGGTGCTCAGGCAAGAAACTATAATTTAGTACACTTAAATTATAAAAAACAGTAACAACAAGTCTCACAATGGAGACATTACTGGTGCCTACTTGAGCAAATCAATCAACAATGGGATAACAGTGATGACAGTGATGATGACAGTGAAATTTATGATAATTCATCATGTAGGTTACCTTTTATAAATAAAATAATTTCTTCTGTGAATTGTCTATTCATATCAATTATACATTGATTTTTTCTTCATTGTAAAGCAGCATAAAATAGTTTATGTATAAATTTTAAAAATTAATAACTTATTAATTAAAAAATAATAATGAACAAATATGAACCTATCTATGAACAAAAGCAAGAGAATGGACTGTTCCTTTGAAGTTGCTGTATGCTTCTCTTTAGATGCATTTCCCTTCACCCTTCAACCTTCAGAGATAGCTACTAAATTTTGGGTGAGATATTTCCTTGCAGTTTTTTTTTTTTTCTTTCTGGGTCACACCTAGGGATGCACAGGGGTTACTCCTGGCTCTGCACTCAGGAATTACCCCTGGCGGTGCTCAGGGGACCATATGGGATGCTGGGAATTGAACCCGGGTCAACCGTGTGCAAGGTAAACACCATACCCACTGTGCTATTGCTCCAGTTCCTCCTTGCAGTTTTTTTAAACAGTATTCTCACTTGTGCAATAATCCCCAAACATATATCATTTTCTCCCTTTAAATATCTTATACACACATTATTTGTGATATTTAAAATTTGAATATTAGGGGCTGGAGAGATAGCACAGCGGGTAGGGCGTTTGCCTTGCACGCGGCCGACCCGGGTTCAAATCCCAGCATCCCATATGGTCCCCTGAGCATGGCCAGGGGTAATTCCTGAGTGCAGAGCCAGGAGTAACCCCTGTGCATCGCCAGGTGTGACCCAAAAAGCAAAAAAAAAAAAAAAAATTTGAATATTAAAAATTGATATCCATATTAATTATTGTATTAATATGCATTGTTTCAGGGTGTACCACCCATTTTTTGCTAGTTTTTTTAAAAAATTTTATTTTATTGAATCACCATGTGGAAAATTACAATGCTTTCAGGCTTAAGTCTTAGTCATACAATGCTGAAAAAAACCATCCCTTCACCAGTGCCCATATCCCACCACCGAAGACAAAAAAAAACAAACAAAAAAAACAAACAAAAAATAACACAAAAAAACCCCACAGTACACCTCCCATCCCGCCCACCCCCGCACCCCTCCGCCTTGTAACTGATAAATTTCACTTTACTTTCTATTTACTTTGGTTACATTCAATATTTCAACACAAACCTCACCATTATTATTAGAAGCACCCCACTAGAGTCAGACCTGTCGTGAAGAGAAATGAGGTCCGAGAGGTTTTGTATTTCTGTACTTTAACAACTAAGTCCAGGGAGATTTCTTCTGGATATGTGATCATTGCAAGCTTGTAAACCCCATCTGTGGTCGTCATAATATGGCGGTCCCCACGCCCTTCATCCCCGGGAAGGGACAGGCGAGAGAGAGAAATACCTTTCCCCTCCTGGGCGGTCATGGGGTCGCAATTTTTTGCTAGTTTTTAAAAAATGTATTTGTTCAAGTTCTTTATATGTTGTGTATATTATTTTTAATGGTTAAATATATAGTTAAAGTTTACTTATGCTTATACACAGTAGGTCCAGGGAGAGAGCTCAATGGGTTGGGCACATGCTTTACATACAGGAGGCCTGGGTTTGATCCTCAACACTGCAAATGGTGTCCCAAGCACTGCCAGGAATGATCCCCAAGCACCAAGTCCAGAGTAGTCCCTCAGTACTGTAAGGTGTGGTCTAAAAAAACTGAATTTCAGTGGTATATTGCTTTTTAATTAAAATTTCTTTGTAGGGACTGGAGCGATAGCACAGTGGGTAGAGCATTTGCCTTGCATGCAGCCAACCTCGGTTCGATTCCCAGCATCCCATATGGTCCCATGAGCACCGCCAGGAGTGATTTCTGAGTGCAGAGCCAGGAGTAACCCCTGAGCATCACTGAGGGTGACCCAAAAAGCAAAGAAAAAAAATTTTCTTTGAGAGAAATTTAGGTTCATAGTCAAATAGAAAAGATAACATAGTTCTCATATACTCCCTGCTCCCAAAAATCCCTAATTTTCTCCATTGTTAACATTCCACAATAGAATGATACATTACAACCAGACTCCATAATTTACAGGGGGGTTCACACTTGATACTATATACTCTACTGGTTTTGAAAAATGTATAATGCCTTGTATCCACCACTATAGTACAGATTTTAAAAAAACTTCTGTTCTCTACATAAACATTTTTCCATCTCCCTGGCTCCTGGCATCCACTAATTTTGGAGCCAGGATTTCCATGGTATTCGATATAGTTTAATAGATAAAATATATAGTCTTTATCAGGTTGGCATCTTTCACTTGGTAGTACATTCAAGATACTTTATTTTTTCAATGCTTGATAACTTGCTCCTCTTTTCTATTTTATGAGGGGCCTCCCAAGCTGTGCTCAGAGGGTCCGGGACATTCCTGGTGACTCTTGGTCAACTGGACTGTCAATGCTAAGGCCCAAGGATGCATTGCTGCTTAGGCCCTATGGTGCTAGGAAATATCAGGGCCATACGTGGCAAATCAGTTTTCTATGGTTGAATGATATATTCTTTCTCTATGTGTTTAACATCAATTAAATAGATATAATCTTGGTATTAGCTATTTACAACCTACTGCTCACAATCATGTTTTCTTAAGGTTTTTATCAATCTAGTACCATAAAGAAATACCTTTGCTTTAGAGGACTCTGCAGGTGTTCAAAGTATAATTGGCCCAGGGAGTTTATGCTGATCACAACCTCTTTTTCAGACACAAAGTCTATCTTGAATGGGTTTTCAAAGACACGACACTTCAGATCTCCTTTTCCATCTGCCAATACCAGATTGCCTGTATCCCCTGAACATGAAGTCAGCCTAGAAAACAAAGCAGGAAGAGAAAAATTAATTGCCATGCGTTTACATAGCTCTATGCAATTCTCAAATGCAAAGTAATTAGTAAATCAATGTTAGTGTGAATATAGGATATAGGTATTAGAGAGTTGTCACTGAAAGCATAGGTTTTGGTTTCAGAGAGCTTGACTTGAACAGAGCTTTTTACATGCACTATGTACATAAATATGGGCAAATTAATCTTTATATTCCTTGGTTCCCTAATATTTGAACTGAAATTTAAAAAAGCAGAAACAAATTGGAGTTTTTAAAGGAATAAACAAGATCATGAACTTAATGCAGTTAGCACATAATAAGCACTTAACAAATGTTAGCTGTCATCACCATTATTACCTGGGTCTGGACAGTGTAGCAACACCTTAATACATAGAATCTGAACACTTGCTTTTCTTTCTCATTCCAACTCTATATTTAGAAACTGAGGAAATAATATAGGTTGGATGACTGACCCACTGAGTTCAGAGAGAGACAGAACTAGGTCACTCTTTTATCTATTTATTACCTGATTCCTACCAGGTTTCAATTTGACAGATTGATAATATGCTTTGGATCTTCAGGAATTATATAAGCTCAGAGGCAGCATTTACAATGAAGGGTCTAGTTCTTTTTTTCCTTCTGCTCTCAGCCTGGTAAATGATCAGAGCCCTCTTTAGGGAAGGATAGAAAATATGGCCTACATACTTTGTTGTGGTGGTGGTAACAGTAGTGTGCTAGAAGTCACACTCATGGTATTTTGGATTTTACTTGGTTATATGGTTGTATTGGGGATAGAACTTGGGTTCTTATATATGCAAGGCCAAGTACTTTACTGAGCCACATCTTCAGCTCACTAGCTTGTGTCTTCACTATATCCTTACACAATCCTTCCCCATGAGTTTTAGACTTCCTCTTTAAAATACAGTCAAATAGCAAAAATTAAGTCTGGAGTTATTGAAGAGGTCATGTAATTCACTGTTTTTCAAATCTATGTAGAGATATTTTATAAAAAATATTACTTCCTTTATATATATATATATATATATAAATATATATATTTGCTTTTTGGGTCACACACACCCGGCAATGCACAGGGGTTACTCCTGGCTCATGCACTCAGGAATTACTCCTGGCAGTGCTCGGGGGACCGTATGGGATGCTGGGAATCAGACCCGGGTCGGCCGCATGCAAGGCAAACATCCTATCCACTGTGCTATTGCTCCAGCCCCCCCTTATTAATTTTTTGAGATGTAGTGTTGGGATGTGTATTGATACTCAAGGCGTCATATACTTGTATTTGTGGTGCCTGGATCATACACAGTGATAAGAGAATGGTGTCAGAGGTCAAATTCACAGCCTCACATATGTAAGGCATGAGCTCTACTACTGAATCACATTATGGGCCTAAACCCATATAGAATTCTCTTGATTATATCATTAAGTAGGACTTATGTCCTTCCATTTCAGAGAAGACCATTGATCTGGTGGTAATACCATAATGAGGGCTACATGCCTCCTGTCACATACTATAGAAATACCTACCATGTTTTTCACAACTAAATGTTACCACTTTGATATGGCTTTCTGGAGATTTATCATTTCTCCAAAAGCATCATGAAGCCTATTTTAATGGAATCATTTCCCACTATTATATCCAGCCTACACAAAATGCTCACTATAGTGCTACCCAGTTGTTCCCTCACACGTTTAACTTTTGTAATAAAAAGAGTATTTTTCTGTTCTTCTTTGATGAAAGAATTAGGAATTAGTTGCAAGTGATAATCTACTTAACATCTTTTTCTCTCTCAATCTATAAATCACTTATGCTGTACCAAGAAATTCTGGTATCTTAGCTTCATTCAGCAGAATTCATAGCTGAGTACAGATTATAGTTAATAACAGAGCAAACAATTCAAACCACTTCTAGCTTTCCAAGCTTGATTATCAAATCTAGATTATTTGATACACAAACTCATGTCAATAAACTTAACATGTTCTAAAATAATGTTCATTTTATGGTTAAGAAACCTCTCACAAATAATTTCCATGCGAATTTCACAGTTTTCTTTTTACCAACATAAAATCTTATATTTGTTTAGGTATAGTGGCTTTCAAGGCATTTTGAACTCTGAATGTGATCTTGTGTCTGGAGTTGGAGGGTAGGTATAAGGAATAAGGGTGATTAGAATACATTTTATAACATATCTTGCAAGGTAGGATCAGTTCTGTCAGACAGGTAAGAGGAATTTACTTCTCTGGAATGTAAATCTCTGTGAAATTTTGAAATCTGGGATTTTCAAAATTATTGAGCTCTTCCCAGATGTATCTATTTTTAACTTTTCCTATTTAGTAGTGCCCAAAGTAGATGGACCAGATAAGGCTGTGAATTTAACTAATGACCTAATTTAGAAAATCAATGCATCAAACTCTACATGATTTTTTGGCTACAAGAGCATTCAGTTACAAATGATATGAGAGGCTTTTAGGAAGTCAGTGAAGTTAGTGGCAATCAGGCTGTCACAGAGTTTTGCATTTTGCCTGATAATCAGTTACCATTTAATCTGCCAAAGCTGTGACTCCAATAGGCACTTTAGTTCAACTGACTAAAGTAGTAATTATAGCCATTCTATCACTGAACTCCAAGGTTTAGTACCAGTTATGTTAGTTTGCTTAGTATTCTCTCTTTTTATCTGTGTTGTAATATCTCCTCTTAAAAATATTTTTGCTATTCTGAGGATTGGACTAAAGGTCTCATACATGGAGACTAATCTTTCTTGTAGGCTAGCTAGTTGTACTGATTTATGGTCTACTTCATTTTTAACATATTTATTTCTTCAAAGGTCCTGTTTTCAAACAGTCACATTCTGGGACAGGTAGGGAAGGTACAGAAGGTAAGACACTTGCCTTGGAGGTATATATTGATCCCCAGATCCCATATTATCCCTCTGAGTCCTACCAGAAGTGACCCTTGAGCACAGAGCCAGAAGTAAATCCTGAGCACGACTGAGCATTCAAGACACTAAATAGTCACATAGTTTAGTTCAAGGGGTTTGACCTTCAATATATGGAACAGGGTGGCAGGGGTGGGGGCATAATTCAGCATAATACTAATCTTGTTCTCTAATAGTAACCAGGTCCTTACTGTCTTAAAATATAATGTCTGATTACCAATCTCACATTACTATTCTAGAAGGGCTGTTGCTAATACTCACTATAGATACTAATCATCCAGTGCTCAACAGACAACAGAAACAATTCTGGCAGTTTTAATCATAAATTAAATGACTTAATATTGAGAATCCAGAGTTTATGGCATGGTGGGAAGGCTTGAGATATCTGATATTCCTAACTGGTCATCTGGGAATGACCCCTAGAATACTGCATGACTATACAGCCAGTGGAACTTCCAGTTAGCAAAACCAGGAAGTTGGATACTAGGAAGTCAAGGTGGTGAGCTCCAGACCATACAGCTTTAGTTGCAATCTGAAGATCAGAAAAACATTCCCTTAACTATAGCCCTAGAACCATAATATGCAGTTGTCAAATCAATGCCAGCAACACGGGAAGCTCACATATGAAATAGATTCCTATATGTACATCTGGATTGTTGGTTGTTGGAACTGGAATTACTCCAGAAACTAGTTAGTGGTGTGGAAAATACACAAATATAATTTGGAAGCTTTCCAGCTACTATAGTAGCCAAAGACCCTCTAAAAGAGAGGTTAGAACAGAGCCTAACAAATACACATAACAAATATTTACTACATTAAGCTAATATAGCCTTGATCTGAAAACATGGCAAGGATGTACAGGAAAGAAAAAAATGTACAGACTATTTCACTTATGGACATAAAAGTAAAAATGTTAGAAGTAATAGAGGCTCTATTCTAGCTAATCTCCAAGATAGTAAAAACACGTCATATCTGGGGCTGGAGGAATAGCAAAGCGGGGAGGGTGTTTGCCTTGCACGTGGCCGACCCGGGTTCGAATCCCAGCATCCCATATGGTCCCCTGAGCACCGCCAGGGGTGATTCCTGAGTGCAGAGCCAGGAGTAACCCCTGTGCATTGCCGGGTGTGACCCAAAAAGCAAAGCAAAGCAAAACAAAACAAAAAACACGTCACATCTTTATGCATATATATGTTCATCTGGTACAACCCTATATTCCCTTAGTGCAATATAACAGGCAAAACCAAGCTGAACTATTACTGAAAAGTGTGGTGAGGATCTAAAAGATTTTACAGGGATATTAACAATGCTTCAATCCCCAAAGATTTTTTTCACCTAGACACTGATTATTAATTTAAAACTGACTCTGTCAAATTATACGTTGGACTTCTGAGACTACCCTTAATTAAAAACTGCAGCAGTCTACCTGTATAAATTATAGTAAGCGTGGGAGTTAGGTTAGTGTATTAGATCTCTGGGGCCCTGCTGAAATCAGAGGGAGCAAGTTAAATCACTTTCTTTCTATTTGCTTCTCAAGACTGGTTAATAAATCATTTTCTTTGTGAGAAGGAAAGCAAGGATCAAAAACACTGCCTTTTTCCCTAATTAATAAGTTCTGATAAGTCAAATGGTAGATAATGGGGAAACAGAACAAATACAAACAAAATGGATGTATTTATATGACCCAGGTTTGATCCCCAGCATCCCATATTATCCCCTGAGTCCCACCAGAAGCGACCTCTGAGCACAGAGCCAGAAGTCAGTCCTGAGCTCAACTGAGCACTCAAAACACTAGATACTCACATAGTTTAGTTCAAGGGATTTGACCTTCAACATATGGAACAGGGTGGCAGGGGTAGGGGTATAATTCAGCATAATACTAATCTCATTCTCTAATGATAACCAGGTCCTCACTGCCAATTCTGTAAGTGAATGTAGTTTTGGATAAATAAAATGTGAGGCATATACAAAATCCACTACTCAAGGCATGATAACAGATATATTGAGGGACTGGGATGTGTCTCAGCAGTAGACCACTTGCATAGCATGGGTGAGGCAATTTGATTCCTTTCACAGAATACATGTGTGTGCCTGAGCGCTTGGGACACACCTTGTCCTTTTGGCTTACCTTATAGTACTCAGCTTGCTTGTGAGGACATCAGAAACTTCATACCTAGGTTTCAGGGGAGTCTCTTCATTGATTTTAAGCCTGAAAATATTCCCCTCTATACCATAAAGTTCAGCTATGAGAGGACTCTGGAAACAGACACATAGAATTAACTTCATCATCTTTCTCCAGTTTTAGAGTTTAACATTTAGAGGGCTTTTTTGGGGAGAAATAATGTTCATTGCCTTACACAGAAAAATTAAAATGATTAGAAAACTATTTTAAAATTATTATAGGCAATAAAACTGGAGAATAATGACAACCATAAAGGAAAAAAAGCTCCTTGGCCTATGTATGTACTTGCTTGGCTAGACCTATGGTAGAAATACTTTTTCATATGTTAGATGGCTCTGTTAATGTTCAAATGTTCATAATTCTACTGGTTGAGAGTCATAAATGTATGGTCACTGTGCCTATGACAAACTATGACATATATTCAGAATAAGAGTTTTGGGACTGGAGCGATAGCACAGGAGTAACCCCTGTGCATTGCCGGGTGTAACCTAAAAATTAAAAAAAATATATGTATGATCAATGAGATGATGATGATAACAAATATTCCATCTTCTGAGCTACTTCACAAGCAAATAATCATCTATTTATCTTTCACTGTTCTAAAGTCATTGTGGTTTCAACACCAAAACTCTTATTCTTTTTTTTGGGGGGGTTTTACCCAGCAATTCACAGGGGTTACTCCTGGCTCTGCACTCAGGAATATTTGTGACGTAGTTTTTAACTACATAGTCTTTTTTACTTTCTTCCTGCTCACCTGCAGGCTTCGGTTTGAATATGCAGTGAATCTGCATGTTTTCAGATTCCAAACACTGTAGCATATGTGTAATAGTGACAGAAAGAGTACAGTTGCTTGACAGGCAACAGAAGTAAATGAAAATTATGGTTTACTAGTAGTGTGACTTTGATCAAGTGAATTTTTAGACTTCAATATCCTTATTGGAAACTTGGGATAATTTTTTTTAGCTTTTTTTGGGTCACACACGGCGATACAGAGGGGTTAACTCCTGGCTCTACACGCAGGAATAACTCCTGGGTATGGCCCACTACCTGCCCCCCAGTTTATTTTTACATGTATTTTACCTATTTTTACTATATTTTATATGTAGCCTTAATTAGCCCTTGTAAATTTACTTAACTGAACCAAAATTAATAAGGAAATAAATTCACTGGAAAATTCTTTGATCTTACCTTCATTGTTTCACTGTTAATTTGGAACCTGGTGCAGTCTTTGCCTGTTGTGACTGATTCTAGTGATGCCCGGTAAGTGGACTTCCTGGACTGCCAGAGTTTCTGACGTCTACAGATACAAAGCAGACAGATGACCTAAGAATTAGGTGCCCAGACCTAAGAGACTCTATTACAATGTGGATGTCAATAAAATTTCCTATGCTAATAAGTGAATAGAGCACACATATCATTAGTACTCTAATAAAATACTAACAGGAGTACTATTTTCAGAGTGCTAATAAAATTAGTAATAATAAAAAGAAACTAATAAAATTGTTCAATGTAACACTGCTCAAGGATGGTATTTTGTTCTCTTTATTGAAAATTCCATTTATCTATTTGAAAATTTATTGAAAATGTGGAATAGTTTTTATGGATGACATATATGAGCTAATGAATTTCCCTCACTCTTTGCATGAAATGTATAATAGAAATAAAGTAAGTTCTTGTGGAGAGTCAATATAATCTAGTGGTTTAATAAGGTGATGGAAATTTATTAAAGATTTCCCTCTAAGACTCTGTGTGTTAGTATTCTGGGGAAATAGCCAATATCATATAGTAATATAGTGAGATTACATAATTATATAATCCTTATTGAGGGCTATCAAGTAAAGTTGGAATTTCATAACCATTTGCTCTTTAGTTCAATAATCCCATTCTTGAAAATTTAACCTATAAATACATATTAGTGTACAGAAAATTTTATATGTATTATATAGCTTATGTGCTGGTATTATTATAAAGCAAAAGACTAGAAAAAAACAAAGGGTGGGCCCAGAGCACTTGTATAGTAGGTAGGGCATTTGCCTTGCATGCAGCTGACTAATCTCTGGCAGCCCATATGGTTCCCTGAGCATTGTCAGGAGTAATTCCTGAATACAGATCCAGGAGTAACCCCTGAGTATCGCTGGCTGTGACCCAAAAAGAAAAAAAAAAGGGTTTAGCAATAAGAAAAAGATATGTAAATTATAATACACCCACACAATTGAATAATGTATAGATATAAAAAAAAAAGAGAGAACAATTTCAATGCATTCATATGTACAACGAATTACAAACCAGAAAAGAGGTTCACTGCAGCTTATATAGAAAATTACCTGGTATAAGAAAATTGGTTACATAATATATGCAGTTATGAAAGGAAATATTGCACGGGTAAATAATCACTTAATAAATATGGTTACTTATAGTGACAAGCTGTGAAATGGGTTGGAAAAGACAGAAATGAGAGTAACACTTTTAACTATTACTTGATTTTTTAACATCATAAAATTGCAATCTGTTCAAAGACATTTAACATTAAGGGGGCTGGAGATGTGGCTCTGAGGAAGGGCATAAACCTCTTATGAATGAGGCTCTGGGCTTAAATCCCTAATATCACATACTAAAGTCCTTTCAACATTAGTTTTAAAATACTTTAACTTTAAAAATAAAATACCTGTTAATTAAACAAAATTACAGAGATTAGTATATAAAATTAAGGGTAACTATCTCTTGTCTGATAAATTCTCTACTCCCTCACAATGAGTCTTAGTCAGTCAGGTCAGCAGTTTACTGCAAGGGTCCAAAGATGGGTTTAGCTCCTGAAAGGCAGGGAAAATAGACAACAAAATGGGCTGTGGAGGAGGGAGAGAAAAAGGATTTGTCGGACTCCATGGTTGGAGCTGACAGATTTCATTGTCTGGCAAGTGCAGGGAGTAAGGGGGACTTTCAACAAGCAACAAAGGCTGACAGGGAGAGTACTGAGAGCTTTCACACCTAGGGCTGCCAGGAAAAAAATGCTTTACCAAGAATGGAGATATCCAAGATATGCAAGAACAGATGCTGAAACACATGTCAATCAAAAGCAAGAGCTAGTTCTGCTGTGGTTTCAAAGTTAACCTCTTAGCGGTCTTGGAAAGAGCTTGTCTAACAGCTTGCTCCATTCTAAGAAAATGTCAGATTTTCCCCAGAAAAATTAACATATGAGCAAGTCACTGCCCTTTTTGGTGGGATTGTTAAAGTCAGCAGTAAAAGAGAATATAAAAAAGGGAGACTACTGTGGATAATTTGCCTAGACCCTCACCTTCCTGCTCTGAGGGTGTTTTAGACTTAATAAACACTATGTCTGCTGCCTTTATAGCCCCCACAAATTTCTTCCCGAGGATACACATAGACCAGACATCTTCTGGTTGTGACATTCAGACCCTGCAATGATAGAAATTACCCAGGCCACTTTCATGGTACACAGAACCTCCAGGATCATTCCTAGTGATGGTTGGGGGCTTTGTGCTACATCTGGTGATGCTTGGAGGACCATGTGGTACAAGGATTAAATCAGGGTCTGCTGAAAGCAAGACATATGCCTTAAAGATCCAACTTTCTCTCTGACCTATAAATAAATTTTCTGGTAATTTTTTAAAAAGGGCTCTAATTTTATTTTTCTTTCTGTTGTGCTGAAGACAAACCCAGCACAATACATGCACTAAACCACTGAGCTAAATCCCTAGATATGTATTCTATCACTGAGCTAAATCCCTAGACTCTAACTGATTCCTTCTTCATAAAGTCTATCTGCTTTCAAAAAATAAACATCTATTTTGAAATACTGTTAGAAATATTTTAAATCACTCAGAAATTATTTCCTTTACTTACCTGTAAAAAGCAATGTTGCTGCAGTTTTTGAAAATGCTTTTATCAACAGCTTCATCTTCAACACTAAAAAAAGACATTTTACAAAATTTACACAGGGTTTGTGAATCCGATTTTTATACCTTCTTGCCAATATATGGACATGGTGAATACCTCTGCAATGCAAAACTTGTATCACTGCCACAATAGAAGCTGACAACACGTGTGCTGCAGAGTGACATGCTGTATAAATCACCCAAGGAAAACAACAGAACATTCTGGGGTAATCTGATGGTAACTCATAAAGGGCACTGCCACTTATGAGGAACGGTTCTAAGAAAACAATGATGGAAGGCTATGGTGACAATAAAATGTAAAGGAGCAAAAAAAAAAAAAGCTGTTTCAAATTAAACAAAAACAACTCACACTATTTATTTATTTAATAAACATTTTTACAATAATTTTATTTAGTGCTGGGCTGGACTGGAGCGATAGCACACAGCAGGTAGGGTGTTTGCCTTGCACGCGGCCGACCCGGGTTTGATTCCTCCGTCCTTTTGGAGAGCCCAGCAAGCTACCGAGCGTATCCAGCCTGCATGGCAGAGCCTGGCAAGCTAGCCGTGGCTTATTCAATATGCCAAAAACAGTAACAAGTCTCACAATGGGGATGTTACTGGTGCCCGCTTGAGCAGATCGATGAACAACGGAACTACAGTGCGACAGTGCCGTGCTGGGTTCTGAAGAACAATTGCATCAGCTTTCTATGATTTTTGAATCAACAATCACAATCAACCTTAAAATTGCTTTAAAAGATGCATGTGGAGGGCTGGAGCCATAGCATAGCGGGTAGGGCGTTTGCCTTGCACTCGGCCAACCCGGGTTTGAATCCCAGAATCTCATATGGTCCCCTGAGCACCGCCAGGAGTAATTCCTGAGTGCAAAGCCAGGAGTAACCCCTGTGTGTCGCCGGGTGTGACCCAAAAGCAAAAAAAAAAAAAAAAATGCATGTGGAAGGTGTCAAAATAGGAATAGAAACATATAGAAGTAAAAAGCTTTCGCTTTTTAAAGACAATTGTGACAATCAAAGGCCCAGTATTTCAAAAATGTTTCTAGAAGATGTTTCTAGAACAGAATGTTAACAAGATGTAGGTAACTGCCACTTGCATTATGTGGTTAAATAATTCAAGTGGCATAAATATAATTGCAACAGCCAGCAACTATAAAAAAAGAAAAAAGCATTGAGGGTCCGGAGAGATAGCACAGCGGGTAGGGCGTTTGCCTTGCACGTGGCCAACCCGGGTTCAATCCCCAGCATTGCATATGGTCCCCCAAGCACCGCCAGGAGTAATTCCTGAGTGCAAAGCCAGGAGTAACCCTTGAGCATCGCTGGGTGTGACCCAAAAAAAGCAAAAAAAAAAGCATTGTTTTTTATGCAGAGATGTTGCTGAATATAGCAGTAGTCAGTCCAGTATTTACGTAGACAGTTATAGCTGAATAGCAATTTCAAAATATAATGAAAACAAGCCCAAATGGATTTACCCACACTAAAAAAACCCAGAGGTTTATCATGAAAATAATAAAATTTCTTCTGGACTCAATCTTTGTCATGGTTTCTTCTAAACAAGTGTGCAAAGGTCAGAAAAATCTGTGTTTTATTCTTTTGTGCTTTGAGAGATGAGTTCTACAGTGATACAGGAAAAGATGGATATAGCTGAATTTGGAACTCACAAATGTTAAGATTTAGAATCATAGCTATTCCCTGACTTTTTAAAAAAAGCATCATGAAGTGGAAAATAAAAGTCACTGGGGTGAGGTGGGTAGCACTGTAGCATTGTCCTCTCGTTGTTCAGACCCCAGTAACGTCTCCATTGTGAGACTTATTACTGTTTTTGGCATATTGAATACGCCACGGGTAGCTTGCCAGGTTCTGCCTTGCCGGTGGGATACTCTCAGTAGCTTGCCGGGTTCTCCGAGAAGGACAGAGGAACCAAACCCGGGTTGGCCGCATGCAAGGCAAACACCCTACCCGCTGTGCTTTGACTCCAGTCCGGAGTGAGGTGATTAGTGAAAAAATTTTAAAAGCATCATAAAATTACTGTATGAGGAATTTACTATTAATATCAACGAAAGCACCGGAAATCAAGATAAAACCCAATTGTGTGCAACACCAACATGCAAAAAAAAAAAAAAATCAAACACGAAATCTTCGTTGCTTCCAGTTACTCCCAGATCTCACCTCCCCGCCCTCCGAGGTCCCTGCCGAGCCAAGGAACTTTTACCTTATTTCCTCTTTCTCATCTGCTGCCATGGCTTCCCAGTCACTTCACTGGTCGTACTCCCAGCGAAGATCCCGACACACTCTTTTGAATGATGTTTGACTGTCTTTGTTTACTTCTAACTAACACAGCACACAGTAGGGAGTCAAGTTTCTGGGAAATGGGATCCCCTACAGGTCCCAAGTAGTGACAAACTGACTCTTGCTCCTGGGACTTCCAGGCCCCGACCACAGCAGAATTTCTACAGGGATTTGCTTTGTGAATTAGTGGCTGAGTGGACACTTGCTTTCCTTAGGAAGTGGAGTTGTCTTTGCAGAGCGGGATGCAGCGAGGCAAAGAGCCGTTGCAAGGGAACAAGGAAGTTCGCAGACGGCCTGCCAGACTAGCCGGGGTGAAGATTCTGAAGGCTCATCTCAGACAGGTCGGGCACCTATTTTGAAAACGGAGCCACTCCTTCCTTGCACTTTCAGTTTTCAGTAGGAAGTGCCAGCCGGGTTTTTGTGGAACTTTGTTCTCCGATCAGACTCCCAGTCATCTTATACTTTTTTAGGGCTAAAGGGAGGTTATCTGTGACGGGATTCAGTTTAGGAATCGCTGGCCATCACTGCCAAACGCCATTTTTTGTTTAAATACCTCCAGAATCCAAGAACTCACTACGGGACGCTGAGCGGGTAGTTAAAAGTTCCGCCTTATCCCAGGACAGTTACTCCGGCTTCTGACTGGGATTTACAAAGGATGAAGCACACTGAGGCGAACGGGAGCGAGAAGCCGAATGAAAAAGCCAGGTGCATGTCTGGTTTGCCAAGCCCTTTAGAGACTGGACGAGCGAATAAATAAATGACCTAGGGCGAGGGTGTCTTTGGGTGACCACGCCAACGCTGCAAGGTGACACGGTTCTGACAGGACGACGCCTGCGCAGGAAGCTCGAAGCCGCGCCAGCAGTGACGACTAAGGGCGGGGCTGCTGCGTCGCAAAACAAACAAGCCCCGCGAGGTTTCGAGGCCCCGTCGGCCCGCCCCCCGAGCAGAGCCGGAAGAGGGCGGGCTGAACCGGAAGAAGGTGAAATGCTTTCGGTAGGCATTTCAGGGCTGTGAAGATGGCGACGGCTGCGTGGCTTCAGGTGCTGCCTGTCATCCTTCTGCTTCTGGGGCCTCCGCCGTCTCCACTGTCATTTTTCAGTATCGGGCCGGCGCCCGTCGCAGCCGCTTACCGGTCCAAGTGGCACATTCCGCTGTCGTCGGTGAGTGTTCACTTCGGGAGCAGCAGCCCTGAGGGCTGAGGAGGTGGGGCTACGGCAGCCTTAGGGGTCCATGAAGGTTCCGCTCAAGCCTGCTTCCCCGGGCGGGGGCGGGATTGCCGCCCGCGTCCGCGTTGCCGCGAAACCCGGATCCTCCTTCGGGGACGGGGAATCCCCTGCTGCTTCTGTATAGGGGCAGTTTGAGCCGGGAAAGTCGGGGGGCAGCGTCTGGAGCGGAGCGGGCTGCTGCAGTGGGGTTGTTCGCAGAGCCCGAGAAGAGGCTTATAAACCTGACGTGCAGGTGCAGAGCGGCTTCTCTTTCAGCTCAGGTTTCAAGAATACAGCGGGAAGGACCGTTCTTTCCGAGTTTGCAAATGCCGCCTCACTTTTTCGTTAGGAAGCATTTATGCTTCCCAAGTGGGTTGGTTTCTTTTTGGTTTAGAACGTGGAAGGGGTTATTCCAAGCTTTGCCCTGCCACAAAGGAGCGTCGGCGCTTAAGACCTGTACGGTCTTAACCTGAGAATGGCCATAACGGGAAGAAAGGGGATGCCACAGCGTTGCCAGGTTAGAGCCAGCCTGTCTTTTTGGACAGTGATTTGGACCTGCTTTGCTGTGCACGGACAAGTCCATGGGAGGCGGCCAGTGTTGAGACGCCCCCTAGCCCTGCGCTAGCCCCAGCCGCCCGTTCTTGCTCTTCTCTGCTCAGTGCTTGCAGTTTCCAAATGTGATTTGAGCTCTACTCTGGCCCGCTCTGTTTATTTAATAAGACTCTTAGGTTGTTGTGGGCATTCACTTACCCCCCAAATCGGTTTCTACTTAGAGCTGGCTACCAACTTGCAAAGTAGTTTCTTGGAAGAGTAAGGAAATGAACTGGTGAAGGAAGTTGTCAGGCATTGAGGATTGAAGTTGGGATTTCTTTTTTTTTTTTCTTTGGGTCACACCCGGCAATGCTCAGGGGTTACTCCTGGCTTTGCACTCAGGAATTGCTCCTGGCAGTGCTCGGGGGACCATATGGGATGCTGGGAATGGAATCCGGGTCGGCTGCGTGCAAGGCAAACGCCCTACCCGCCGTGCTATCGCTCCAGCCCCGAAGTTGGGATTTCTAGCAGTCTTCATTCTCGAATACTAGCTTCGTGGTTCGCACCCGAGGCCAGAATCCATTCCGTCCAACCAAACTGCAAAATCCTGCAGGTTAGATGGGACTGAATCTTACTAAAAGAAAAGATGCTGATGTCTTTTTTTTTTTCTTTTGAAGAAAACATGGACATTTTATAAATTTAGGGTTTTTACTCCAGTAACAGACTGTCTCGGCAGTTACAACCACTTGATGTTAACTTTCTACCCTTTATCTTTACAGGGGAAAAATTATTTTAGTTTTGGAAAAATCCTCTTCAAAAATACCACTATTTTCCTGAAATGTGAGTTTTGTAATTACGAAGTTCTTATTGGCGTTTTGGAGTGATCTTTATACTTTAAAGTTACATTTTTTAAATACTTGTAATGTGCTTTCATTCATTGAAGTTGAACCCAGCGTGTATGATTCTAACATAAATTTTGAAATTTAATAGTCCTGCGCTATCTAACCTAGGTAGATAACTAAGGTTCTTTACGTCAATTTCTGAATACTATGTGGGCTTTATTTTAGTTTTTAGTTCATTGTATTTAAAATACACAGACAAATTATGATGGCTAATTGCCTGCATTTAAGTGGTAGAGATACCACCAAGTTTTGCTTTTGTGTGCTTGTTATATATTTATTGAACACATAACCTAGATTTGTCTGGCTTTTGGTACTGAATGAATGTATTCAGTAAATCTTTTGTTTACAAAGAGTATTTACCACCTGTATCTTTGGAAGAGGAAGCTCAACATATCAGGAACTAAGGATTATGTAGAATAAAACCAAGCTATCCAGAAGGAAAAGCACTGTGTCTGAATGCCCAGATACTCTTCAGTATGTGAAAGGAAGCTTTCTAAGTTTCTGAAAATGGCTTTACTTTAGAGAATAAGTCATAGTGGGCAGCTTCATTTCACAGTGAGTGATAAAAATCCAGATTGTGCTTCTATACATACCTCTCCTTATGAAAGTACAGAATTGTTTTTCGGGGTGTGGGGTTGGGGACCACACCCACCTCAGCTGTGCTCAGGACTTGCTTCTGGCTCTGTGCCCAGGTATCACTCCTGGCAGTTATCCAAGGACCTTATGTAGTGCTCCTGACTTCGCCTCATGTAAGCAAAGCACCATACCTCTGTAATGTCTCTCTGGCACTGGAAGTACAGAGTTTTAAGTCAGAGTTCCTTATCCTTTTGATCATTTAACAAATGATCATTGGCAGTGCTTGAGGGACCACATGCAATATCAGAGTTCGAGACCAGGCCTCCTCCATGAAAAGCTGTTTTCTAGCTTGTTGAACTTTTTTCTTAGGCTCTGTTTTTTGTTAAGACTCAAAAGTACATCTCTGTGAGGCCCTGGGGCGAATCCCTGGCTCTGAAAAAAAAAAGTTACTTAATACAGTCATTGTGTCTGTCTTTGCTATATTTGTATAAAGTAGATATCTAACTTCTCCCAGGTAAGATTGTTAAATCAATCATGTCAGATTTGTGCATCCCAATTCTTCAGGCTAATGCTTGGTACACTAGATTATGGTGCTTAATATGTTTATTATGGTTAATATGTATAAATGAAGCGTTTGTGATTTCACTAGGTTTCTTGAGGTTTTGAAAAGAATCTAATATTCTTTTTTCTTTGCTTGGGTCTGGGGCTGTTAGACCAAACTCAGAGATTCTTGGGGGTCTACTCCTCGCTTTGTGTTCTAGGATTACTCCCAGTGGTGCTTGTAAGGGCCATGTGGTGCCAGGATCAACCCAGTGTCAGCTGCATGCAAGACAATCACCTTAACCTCTGTTTTCTCTGCTCCTGCTTTGCTATTAAAATCCCCACCCAGGTTTGCTGTTCATAGTTCCTTCTGTCCATTCTTGATGTCCAAGATGTCCCAAAAAAAGCCAGACATTTTTTCCCTCTGTGAAATTATTATTTATACTGTCTTCTATTTGTTTTTGGGGACACACCCGAAAGTACTTTGTGCTCAGTAAATACACCTGGCTTTGCTTGGGGGACCGTATTAGTACCAGGGATTGAATGCCAGTTGACTGTGTGTAACATCAGCACCTTACCCACTGTACTGGTCACTCTAGCCCTTTATGCTGCCTTTAAAATTATCTTGTGACATTCCTAATGTTAATTTTGTATCTTTATGTAGCCTTTTGAAGGTGTTTGGTAATTTATTCTTATTTTTGGCCAATATTATTTTGGGGTCAGTATATTATTGTACACTTAAGTGCTCTGTTCATTAGTTATATGAGAATCAAAAATCAGATTTTAGAGCATACGAATGGCTACATAATTTCAAAGTTAAGTAGTATTTCACTGCTCCTCTTACTTGGGTGGGTAGGGTTGGGTAACACCTCAGGAGGTAATCACGAATCAGTGAATCTTGACCAACCAGGCTTTCGTTTTAGCACATCTTGAGGATGCAATGCTGCTCGCCCCAAAGGGCCCAGAATACCTGGACCACCTCAGCAGTGTCAGAGGCCTCCAGGGCCGTACCTGGTGATGCTGGGATGGGGTGATCATGTGGAGCTGTGTAGGAATCTTGGTCAGGTGCATGCCTGGCAAGCCCAGCCCTTGCTGCTCCTCTGTCTGTTAATAACAATAACAGTGAAAGTACACAAACTTTACATGATTCATATCCAATTATTTTTGCATATATTTCTTCATTAACTTATGTTTGGAAAAAGGACGGTCTATAAATATTTAGTAGCAGACAGTGGGATTTGGGATATGAGGAAAAGAGTTTAGAAAATATGCTTTGCTTAAAAATTATCTTTTATTCACACATTTTTTT
This sequence comes from Sorex araneus, assembly GCF_027595985.1. Lineage (NCBI taxonomy): Eukaryota > Metazoa > Chordata > Mammalia > Eulipotyphla > Soricidae > Sorex > Sorex araneus. Next base: position 87,570,818 of record NC_073304.1, on the reverse strand, counting down.
TTAATAGTTGACGGAGAACCATGTGATGCATCTTTGAATATAACCTGGTATCTGAAAAGTGCTGACTGTTACAATGAAATCTATGACTTCAAGGTAAGGGACATAAAATTACAGAATTTATTTAGACTTCAGCTCTTTGGATCCCAGTCTCTTAATTTTATTGAGAAAAGATACATGTATAATATTTGTATATTTCCCACTATACCTCCGATATTTAAAAAAGTCATGTAAAGGTCAAGATTTAATAGCATTTAATAAATTTTACTACTTAAAGATGCTCTTTTTTTCCCCCCACCTAGTGGTGCTCAGGGAACTGTGCAGTATTGGACACCTGGTGATGCTCAGGGTTTACTCCTGGCTCCTCTCAGGAATTACTCCTGACAGTGTAATGGGGGACTTTATGGGATGCTAGGGATTGAACCCAAGACAGCCATGTGTAAGGCAAATGTCCTAGCTGTACTATTGCACTGGCCCCATGGAATCCTTTTTGGGAAAAAACTTCAAGTTTGAGACTGATGAGTATAGTCACTACCAGTACATTAGGTTCCACTACCTTGTTCCTGCTAAGTGACAATAATTTTATCCACTACAACAAGGTGTCTAACTATATAGTAATTATAATCAGTTTTGGTCTCAGACTCATGAAAGAATCTACAGATCACACTTTCAGAATTGAGCTACTCCAGGTGTGGCCAAAAAACAAAAATCAGGACCCCTATAATATTCCATACCTTATAATCTTTGAATGGTAGAAATCTTTGGCTCCAAGATGGAATTTACACGCATTTTTCATTTCAGGTTTGAAGTTTCTCTAGAGTTCTTGAATTGTTTTTCCCAAAGATAATCTGTATTTTTTAAATTTCCATCATCTGGTCAAGTTGTTTTTTAAATACTGTCCCTTTGTCATTTCATTTTCACTGCTGAGATGTCAGGGGTTCTGCATATTTGTTTATATACCTTGGTGTAGTACTCTCCAGGGTTTCAGCAGAGGAACCGGCAGAGGAACTCCAGGGTTTCAGCAGAGGAACCGGCAGAGGAACCCATATCTGTGTAAACTCCAGATATGGTTTTAAAATATTGTTATTTTCTTATTTATTTTTTGTTTTGGGGTCACACCCAAACAGACAGGAGCTCTGTCTGACTCCTGTCTTTTTGCTCTGAGCTCACTCATTGCAGTGTTGGGGGGCCATATAGGATGCTGGGTGCAAGGCAAGCGCCCTATCCACTGTACTATTAACTCTAGCCTCTTGTTGATTATTTTATCAGTTGAAATTATGCTTAAAACCTTCATACATTTGAAACCTCTGATATGTTAGTCAAAAGCTAGGCAGCTCCTTTGTCCATAGGTAATACAAATAAGCATCTAAAAAATATTTTAAATTAGCACAGTACAGTTACAGAAATGACTCCCACGTAGCAGAGATGTATAACTGGACCTTAGAGAAAAGAGGGCAAGATTAATGATAACAGGTGTAGGAGAAAAATCACAAAACTTATAAACAGTGAACTGTGAGTGGCTGCAATTTTTTGTTTTTTCTTAGCCTATTAGCACCGTGTGACTTATTTTTTGGTAGTGTTAGTTTGCACATGTAACTTTTGTAAATATATTTTCTTGTATAAAAACCTTATAAATACTGTCCAGAATTACTAGATAACTTCTGTGAACTGGTGACTAGAAACCTCTATTTTAGAGTTAATATATTAGTATCTTGGATACTTTTATGTAGAATCTTTTTTTTTTTTTTTTTTTTTTTTGGCTTTTTGGGTCACACCCGGCGATGCACAGGGGTTACTCCTGGCTCTGCACTCAGGAATTACTCCTGGCGGTGCTCAGGGGACCATATGGGATGCTGGGATTTGAACCTGGGTCGGCCGCGTGCAAGGCAAACGCCCTCCCCGCTGTGCTATCGCTCCAGCCCCTTTTATGTAGAATCTTTATCTTACACTATTAATTTATTATTATTGGGATCATAGGCTGTGCCTAGTGGTGCTTAAGAGCTGTTCTTTGCTGGGAGCCCAGGGGTCATTACTGGTGGTATTTGGGGGGTCATATCTAGTGTAAGAGTTAAAACCCAGGTCAGCCACCTGTGCCTTAACCCTGTACTATCTCTCCTGTCCCTATTTTTATTTTTTTATTCTTTTGTCAATACTGTACAATTTTAGTTCTGGCACACCCCGGTTGTAGTTCTCCCCAGAGGATTCTGCATCATTCATGTGGATGCCAGGGGTTGCCCTTGGTCACAGACAATAGAGCTCCTAAGAGTTAAAGAGCAGAGCTGCCAGCACAGCACATGTGTGGCACAGGGGTGTCAGCTCTTTGCAAGGAAGGTGTTAGAACATCCTTCTACCTTTTTTACTCCTGTGGACAGCACCAATCTATGGACCGAAGGTTGAACACCTTGGTTTTGAGACGTTGAGCTATTCCCCAGCCCCAACTTGATATTAATATTTAAAATAGCAACTTTCAAGCTAGATTTGTACTACAAGCAATCATTTATTTTCTAAACATCTTATTTGTGGCAGGTAAATTAAGTTCTGTGTATTTTCTCTATTTTTTTTTCCAGACAGGAAACCAGGGCACACATTTGGACTCTTTTAGAAACAAAAAAGGCTTGTCTGGGAAATACCAGACATCGTCAAAATTGTTCCAGAACTGCAGTGAACTATTTAAAACACAGGTAATGTTTAATAGTTGGAGGGAAGTAGAAGAGGTGAAAAATGAAATGTTTGTCTATTTTGTAACGTTGACTTCCCCCATTCTCTGACAGAAGTAAACTAGAAGCATGTTCTAACAAGTGAAGAGTTAACTATTTACATATTCATTTTAACAAAGAGAAGATTTTTTTTTATGTTTTATTTGCTTTTATTTCACAGATGTGTGAAATCATACAGTATCTTTTTTTAATAATTTATTTTTTAATTAGTGAGTCACAGTGAGGGTACAGTTACAGATTCACACATTTTCGTGCTTGCTTTCCCTCATGCAATGTTCGAGAGCCCATCCCTCCACCAGTGTCCATTCTCCACCACTTATGAACCCAGTATCTCTCCCGCCCCCCCTATTCATCCCCCCCACCCCTCTCCACCTCTGTGGTAGAGCATTCCAATTTGTTCTCTCTCTCTCCTTTTAGATGTTGTGGTTTGCAATAGGGGTATTGAGTGGCCATCATGTTTAGTCTCTAGTCTACTTTCAGCATGCATCTTTACATGTAAAAAGTACAGTCCTAGTCATTTCTTTTCTTTCTTTTTTTTTTTCCGCTTTTTTGGGCACACCCAGTGATGCACAGGGGTTACTCCTGGCTCTGCATTCAGGAATTACTTCTGGCAGTGCTCAGGGGACCATATAGGATGCTGGAGATTGAACCCGGGTTGGCCGTGTGCAAGGCAAATGCCCTACCTGCTGTGCTATTGCTCTAGCCCCCATTGATGGATCATTTAAACCCCAATTTTGGCTACTGGAGAGATAGTACAGTGGATTAGGCACTTGTCTTGCATACAGCTGACACTCAATTTCAATCCCAGGTACCACATAAGATTAAGCTTTACCAGGAGTCTTCCCCGAGCACAGAGCCAAAAGTAAGCTCTGACTCCTGTTGAGTATATCCCAAAGCCAAAAAAATAGATAGAAAGCTCTCCACTTTTTGTCCCATGGAGATCGAAGCCAGGTCTTACCATACAAAGCATACACTGTGTCTCTGAGCCACATTCTTGGCCCCAGGCCCCAAAAAGAATATATCCCTCCACCCCAAGAGAATTTTTAATTCTTTTGTTGCCATATCTGATTGGTATGCCTCCAAAAGTGTCAACATTTTTGGATTTTACTGCCATTTTGAAACAAAAGGTTTGAATTTCACATCTTTTGTGAGTGGTGGCATGGGACCTCCTCAACCTGGAGTTATTTGACCAACAGGGTCAGACACTTAGCAGTGCTCTGTGAGCCATACATTGCCAGGGATCAAGCCTAGGATGTGGTACAGGAAGAGCATTCACTCCAGTCCTTCATGCTGCAGTTCCCAGACCCAAGTCTTTAAAATTCTCTTTTTAGTGGGTTGGGGTGTGTATTTGGGCCACATTTGGTGGTGCTCTGGGCTTATTTCTGGCTCTGCTCAGTGATCACTCCTGGCCACGCCTCAGAGTACCATATATTCCGCTAAGGATTTAATTGTGTTAGCTGCATGAAGGCAAATACCTTATCTGCTGTACTATCTCTCCACCACCAAATCTTTTTTTTTTTAACTTTTTTATGCCTCCAAAGATCCTTACAAAGAGATAGATCCTTATAAAGCTGTTCATGATTGGATTTCAGTCATACAGTATCCCAACACCCATCTCTCCACCAGTGTACATTTCCCAGCACCAGTGTCCCCAGGTTCCCATCCTTCACACCCCCACCCACCCCCTGCCTGCCTCCTGCCTGCCTCTATGGCAAGTGCTTTTCTTCTCTCTCTCTCTCTCTCTCTCTCTCTCTCTCTCTCTCTCTCTCTCTCTCTCTCTCTCTCTCTCTCTCTCTCTCCCTCCCTCCCTTCCTCTCCCTCTCTCTCTCTCTCTCCACTCTCCCTCCCTGTCCCCCTTTCCCTCCCCTTTATTGGCCTTGTGGTTTGCAATATTAATACTGAAAGATTATTAAGAATATCCCTTTACCTACTTTTTAACACTCAATTCTTGTCCCGTTTTATCATTTTCAGCTATTATTGTCATATCGGTCTCTTCTCTATCTTACCTATCCTCAGCCCCACACACACTTGTGGTTAGATCCAACCATTGACCCCTCCTCCTAACCCCTGTTTTCCCTGGCCATGAATAAGTAGTCTTATAACTATATATATTTTTATATACCACAAATGAATGTAGTCATTTTGTATCTGTCCCTCTCCTCTGACTCATTTCACTATCCATTTATGGGCGAATTTCATGGCTTCATTTTTCCTAACAGCAGGATAGTATGGTTAGGATAGTATGGTAGTGTAGATGTGCCATATTTTATCCATTCATCTGTTCCTGAGCACTCAACTTGTTTCCAGATTCTGACTATATTCCACCACCAATTCTTAAGGAAATATTGAGTGACACGTTTTAATACTTTTTCTTCTATTTTAGGTTCTAGTAGAGTTTTGATTGTGGTTAACTGAATACCTTTGTTAAAGCCATATTATATTTAATATGCTCTGCTCTGTTTTGTGCATCTTGAGATAACTTTTCTTTAATTTCAGTTTTATCTTTTTTTCATAGAGCTTTACTGCAGATTCTGTGCATCGCTTGCCACTTTTAGGAGAAAAACAGGAGGTAATTATCTTCCTAGTTAGATATTTCTGAGAGCAAAGTAAAATTTCTGAATTAATTTTCTCTCTCTCTCTCTCTCTCTCTCTCTCTCTCTCTCTCTGTCTCTGCTTAAAGGCTAAAGAGAATGGAACAAATTCTACCTTTACTGGAGATAAAATTGTAAGTATTTGAGGAATTCGGGAGCATTGAACACAAACTCTCAGTTTTCTTATGTTTGTGTATTGAATTGCTATTTTGGTATGATAACATTTAAAAAGAAATAAGAATAAAAGTTGCACATCAAAATGTTAGCATGTCTTATAAGTGATTTTTGTTTTATGCTTTGTGTTTCATAGATTTTTCCATGTTACTATGGTCTCTAGATTCCCTACTTTTTCAGCTATGGGTTGTGACCACATAGAGAGTTTTAGAACCTAAAACATTTAAGATAATTTTTTTTATTATTATCAGTGTTTGGCTTGCATACATATTATATGTACTTTCATACCTAGGGTTGTGTAAAACTTTCTCGGGTGAAGAGGGATTACAAGTGGCAGAAGTTGAAGAAGCCTGCTATAGAGGAGTTTTAACACCCTTGCTTTGTTTTTGTAATTATTAGCCCATAAATACTACTTTAAATAAGAAGCTTTTAAGAAAAAACTTTGCATTTTAACATTATCATGTGATAGAATAAAATGAGGAAAGTTTAGAAAATTGAAATAAAGTTGAAATCTATAAATATGCCTTAAATCTTCATAATTCACAGTAACCAATCTTTCAAAAGTTTACCAGTTAAAAATAAGGAGGAACTAAGATAGTTATCCATATTGGAATAGAGTTTTCCATATTGGATTGTGACTTTACAAAGTTAATTAAGGTTTTTAATTTTAAACTTTTTATGACATACTTCTTAGATTTTACCCTTTTAAAGCATATAATACAGTGATTTTTAGTATTTTCACATGATGTTTAACCACCATTGTTTACTTCCAAAACATCTTTACTTCAAAAAAATAGTTGTGTATTTTTTTTCTCATTCTTCTTCCTAGCCATGGGCATCTATTCTTCTGTTATTATAGATTTGCCTATGTTCTTTATTTTATGTAAGTGAATTCATACAATTTGTAATCTTGTGTCTGGCTTCTTTCATATTTAAAACTATCTCTTAATATGCTTTTTACATGCCCAAAGCCTTAAGATTTTCCAGAGGTGATATGCCAAAGGTAAATGATAAAGACTTCTCAGGTCTTTCTGACATGTGCTACTTCTGCACATACCGAGACAGCCTGCATGTACTCATGGCCTTTTAGGTTTCCAAAAATATTTTAGTTTTTAAAAACCTCAGTGGACATATTTCCAATTTTTCCTTTTAAGTTTTTAAAAATTAGCCTCTGTATACCCTTACGTCGGCATCTGTGATCTGTCATAACTGCTGCTGATGTTTTTGACAGTGCCTTTGAATCCAGGGTCTTTTCTACTGAAGGATCTCTGAGTCAGGAGATAGAAAAGATATGCTCTGAGAATGGAGTTTTCAGCACCTGCCAGACAGATCTAGCAGTTGATTTGGGTTTCAAGGTGCTTGGAAGAGGGGCTTACGATTAGGATGAATAAACCCCCTCACAGAGTTTTTTTTTTCTTATTGAAATTCAGCTGTTTTTCTGAGGAAACAGCTTACAGGATTGTCGTGACTAATTTCTAGTAGACCAAATGTTAATTTTGATAGTTTTTGCCCATCTTTTTATAATTTACTTTTACATCAGTATGAAATTTTAAAGTGATTTACATATTTTTTTTTTTTTTTTTTTTTTGCTTTTTGGGTCACACCTGGCGATGCACAGGGGTTACTCCTGGTTCTACACTCAGGAATTACTCCTGGCGGTGCTCAGGGGACCATATGGGATGCTGGGATTCGAACCCGGGTCGGCCGCGTGCAAGGCAAACGCCCTACCCGCTGTGCTATCGCTCCAGCCCCGATTTACATAATTTTTGAGTTTTGTTTTGGGGCCACTTTGGTTCATGTTATGTATATGAATGTAACTCTAGGATGTAAGCATATAATTTGGGACTTTAGTTGAAGTTTTCCTTTTAATACATAGGTTCAATATGACCTTTTGCCTATAATAAGATGCAAAATGTTAAGTCTCCTAGTAATTCATAATTTACCTACTTTATTGTATGCCCTGTGTATATGTTTGTTGTGCTTTACTGTTATAATGAATGAAAGTGAAGGACTCTACCATGGATTTAGTCATAGGTTAGGTACAAATTTTTCATGTTATGTTTCTAACTTCATAGAATTTGTAGATTTGATGCCTCTTTTTCCTCTCTAGGTAATGCATGAACCATTAAAAACTTGGCAAGATGCACCATACATTTTTATTGTACATATTGGTATTTCATCCTCAAAGGAATCAACAAAAGAAAATTCACTGAATAATCTTTTCACTAGTAAGCTCATTTTGTTTCTCTTTAACATTTGTTTTAATATTTATCTGTGTCCTATGTGGTCATTACCAGTCAGAAATTGCTTTAAGAATTAGAAATTTTTATTTAAAATATTATAAAGCAGAAAAATTAAAGGTATATATTTGTACCAAATATATACCGACATGCAGTTTGTAGCACTTCTCATATGATCACTGACATATTGCAAATATTATATTGTCTGAATTCTGACACACAGTTGTCTGTGTCACTATCCCAGGGTGACCGGCATCTCGTAGTGCATTTGGGGCCACGACAGTCTTTCTGGCCAGTGGACGAAGGAATGGGCCCATAGGTTGTTAACCTGTGGCCCTTTCTTCAAATCTACCAGCATTATCTGATTGGGAGATATTTGTGACTAACAGGAATAGGAGAACACAAAGGGGAGGTTAAAGATAAACACAGAGGAATTAGGTGTGCCTCGAATTCAATTAACCTCACTAAGCTCTCTGCATGAGGAGAAAGGACAGCCTGATGTTAAACCTAAAATGCTTCAAACTGTAATCCAACAATACATTTCATTTTCTTTCATTTTATTCTCCTGCTTTTATAATTTTGGTTATTTGGAGGTCTTACCGGGTGGCACCACGTCTTACTCCTGACTCTGCTCAGGAATCACTCCTGATTGTGTGTGGAGTACCATATACAGTGCTGATCCAACTAGGGTTTGCTATGTGCAAAGCAAGTGCCTTACCCCATGTATTATTTCCCTGGTTGTGCCACACCTGCCTGTGATCACATTTGGCAGTGCTCAGGGGACCCTATGTAGTACCTGGGATTGAACTCAGGTCAGTGCCTTACTCACTCTACTATCTCTCCAGCCCCACCCTTTAAAATTTTGAGTTAGTATTTTAAATTTACTAAATTAAAATTTTAATTTTGTTGTAATTTTTTTTTTTTTTTTGCCATGCCTGGCAGTGATCAGGGGTTACTCCTGGCTCAACATTCAGGAATATATTCCTGGTGATGCTCAGGGGACAATATGGGATGCTTGGATCCAACCTGTGCTGGCCATGTGCAAGGCAAGCGCCCTACCCTCTGTGCTATCACTCTGGCCCCATAATTTTGCTTTAAATTTTTAAGTTAGACTTGTACTGTCAGTATTATGAACTAGGCATTATTAAAACTTGGCTGCCAAGTCGAAACTTGGAAATTTTAATATTGATATGATAATTTTTTAATGTCTCAATTATTTCTTTGTGTTCTCCTTTGCCCTCCTGCTGTTGTATTCATGGAGTCATCATCCCTTACTTGGAATGTTGTGATAAACTCCTAGCTGACTTAATTTACTATAGTTTGTTTTTGTCATCCTTTTCTTTTGTAATCTTTCTCTGTTAGAATATTAATTTTTTTATTTTGGGGAAAGAGAGTGCCTCTCCTAAGCAGTGCTCAGGGGGCTACTAGGTACTAGGACTGTACCTAGTATTGGTTGTGAGACCTTGTGGTATCAGGAATAAAACAGGTCAGGTACCTGGGCTGTGCCCTAAAGACTGTACTGTATCCCAGACCCAAGAGCCATGACCTTCCTCACCTGCCATCCTCTCCCCCCTTCCCTTCCCTCCCCTCCCCTTCTCATCCCTTCCTTTCCATTCTCTCTCCCTCCCTCTCCCTCTTCCCCTTCCCCCCAGGGGCCCTAGAGCCATGCCCAGTGATACTTGACTGACTGGGCTGTTCCTGGCAGGCCACTGGGACCATATGGGATGCCGGGGATGGAACCCAGGTCAGCCATGTGCAAGGCAAATTCCTACCCCCTGTATTATCGCTTTGGCCCCATATCCAAGTAGTTTTTTTTTCTTAGTGGTCATAGGTTAGAGTTTAGTAAGTAAAATATGTCCTTCAAATTCTCGTTAATACCTCGTTCTATGTTATTTAATTTTACTATAATTAAGCACCTTCTAAAAGTGATATGTTAATGGTAGCACTAAGTGTGGCATTATAGCATAGCTATAAAATTGAAGTAGGAAAAAATAGAAAGTTAGAGAGAGAGAGAGAGGACAAAGAGCAATGGAATGAAAGAATAAAGTTCATGCAATGAAGGAATGGAGTTCTATACTTTTTAGAGTGATATATTGTTACAGTAGTTCCAGTTGGGCAGCTCAGAGGAGGATTTGTACAAGAAATATATCAGTCTCTGCTTTAAAAGATATGAGTATGAGTATGGAAATTAAGGAGTTTTTCACTTCAGATACTGGCTGTAGTAGAGGCATGTGTGGGACACAGTTTGAACACTTCATGAATTTCCACTTGTTCTACGTATATAATGTTCACACAATTAAAATGGCTAAAACTAAATGACATAATGGAATTTTCATTTATTTCATCAATCATTCAGTGTTTTTATTTAATTTCTGCATTCTTAATAATTCTGAGCACTGTTTTTGGCAGTGACCGTTGAAGTGAAGGGGCCCTATGAATACCTCACTCTTGAAGAATATCCATTAATGATTGTAAGTTCACTCGTATTTTAAATGGGGTAGGGAGCGTAGGGAGGGTGTGGGGTGTGATGCTGGGGATCAAATAAGGGGCCTCTAACAGTTAAGGTGTTCACTTTACCACTGAGCTGGATCTCTAATCCTTAAACGCATATGCTTTAGCTTCAGCATTAGGTGAGTTAAGCTTGCCTGTATCATGTGGCGTAATTCTTTGATGGTTATTGTCCCCAACAAACAGTATAAAAAACACTGTTTATAGTTTCTTTATTTCTTACTAAAACATAGCCTTGGGAATGTCAACAGATCTGTGTCCCATATTTTTTATATTTGTAAAAACTTATAACTCAGAGTTTTAGAGTTAGAAAATAACCGCATAGGTCACTTCTCATATTCTCTTTAGGATCCAAAGAGGGGCATTTCTTATAACCTTGTTTTATATATATATATATATATATATATATGATGTGTATATATATGTTATTGTTATGTATTTATACTATTCTCCCATTTTTTGTTGTGGTATGATAGCTGGAGAGAGGATCATTACACACATAGTTTTGATCACACATTTTGTTGTCAATGATTGCCTACTTCAGTCACGGTGCTCACACACTTTGTTAAGCTTTCAGACCTCAAATTCGAAGCTTCATGCCCACTAGGCAAACCACTGAGCTATCCTCAGGCCCAGCACTGGTTTCTGTTTCCACTTCAAGTATTTCAATGATGAAATTTCCTCCTTTTCAGTGTGTATATATGTGTATCTGTTCCTGTGTATTTGTCTGGAACTATCTTTACAATAGTTCAGATTTTCAAGTTCCTAACTTTTCTTCATTTCTCAAATTCTGTTTTCCCACTTTGTCGTGTTTCATTACCTTCAGAAGTTACCTAATCCTGTCATTACTTAGCCCTGCCGTGGCTTTTTCTATCTTCAGTTATCTTAATTTTAAATTTTAGATTGTGAGTTCTTTTAAAGACGAAACAGTCCTTGGTGACAAGTCCTTAGCCAGTCTCTCTCTGCACAGGAGGGGACAGTGTGTGTATGTGTTCGTGTGCGTGTGTTTGTATTGAAATCCAAACAAATAAAAAAAATTTTTCAACATAGACAGTACAGTGTGTATATTTATGGCATTTAAGACTGTGTACTGATTCTAAAATGGCTCATGGTCTCTTTTTGTTTTTCTCCCCCTACTTGACTGACAGTTTTTCATGGTAATGTGTATTGTGTATGTCCTGTTTGGCGTCCTGTGGCTGGCCTGGTCTGCCTGCTACTGGAGAGATCTCCTGAGAATTCAGTTTTGGATTGGTGCTGTTATCTTCCTGGGAATGCTTGAGAAAGCTGTCTTCTATGCAGAATTTCAAAATATCCGATATAAAGGAGAATCTGGTATGTAACCAAAAAGTATTTGTGAGTGATTGGCAGGTGAGATGTGGCAGTTTTTCTAAGTTCACAGTTACTGAGTGATGTTTTTGTTCTGTGGGCGGGGTGCCACATTCAGCAGTGTTTGGCGGCTATTCTCGGCTCTGTGCTCAGGTGACCTTATGGTAATGTGATCAGACCTGGGCCTCCTGTAAGCAAAGCGTACACTTAGCCCACTGAGCTATCCTTTCGGCCCCTTTTGTTTTCATTCTCATAGTGGATTTAGTAATTTAAGAGTAGTTTTACTGAAATATATTTGCATAAGTTGCAATACTATGGACATTTTGGAAAAATTGCAATCATTGAATCTCAGTTGCTGTTGATTGATAAATATTGTGTGTGGCAAGGGTGCGGGATCTAGGACTACTATTGAGTTTTAAGGTACCATTGTCCTGTGCATCTAAGAAGTGAGGTGAACACAGTCAGTTTGATTATAAGATACCATTAGTTGTAAGATATGCCTTGATCTTAAAGATCCACAAATGTGTGTATAAAGAGAGTGCATCTAAGAATTGTTAACACTCATTAGAAGCAAGAAATTAGAAGGATCCATATGTTCATTAAGGTGAACACATCGTGACAGAAACTGTCATATATTGAAGTTTTTTGTGATAGCTCCGGTTCTCTTTTATCTGATCATTTAATTATTAATCATTGTTGCAAGACATGCTGATTAAATCTTTGTCTAGTCCTTAAAAAGGCTTTAAAATAGATATGAAAATAATTGGAAAATATATGTCTTTTGTTTTCTGCATATAGCTATATTTTAGATTATAAAATCTTTCTCTAGATCAGTAGTTTTTATAGCTATACATCTTATATATAGATACATAGATATGTATATCCAATATCCAATACGCATGGGTAGCTTGCCAGGCTCTGCCACGCAGGCTCGATACTCTCAGTAGCTTACCGGACTCTCCGAGAGGGGCAGAGGAATCGAACTCGGGTTGGCCGCGTGAAAGGCGAACGCCCAACCGCTGTGCTATCGCTCCATTTGGATATTGCTCTGTTTGGATATTGGATATGCCAAAAACAGTAACAGTAAGTCTCTCAATGAGAGACATTACTGGTGCCCGCTCGAACAAATTGATGAGCAATGGGATGACAGTGACAGATATATATGTATATATATATCTGGACCGGTGAAATTGGAAAAATATTTAACAGAAAAATTTTTTATAATGTATTCACTTTTATTCAGTGTTATAAAATGAAAATTCTGGATTCAATCATTGCATCTTATTTGGTCCCTTAAACACTGCCAAGAATGATCCCTGATCACTGCTTGGTGTGGGCCAAAAATTGAAATAAAATAACTAGGAAATTGGGGCTGGAGTGGTAGTTCAACAGACTACAGTGCATGCTTTGTACACAGGAGTCCCAGGTTTGATCCCCAGAACTATTTGGTCCCCTGATAACTGCCATGCGCAACCCTCAAGCTCTGAGCTGGGATTAACATTTGAACACAGCTGGGTGTGACCTAGTTAATTGAAAAATAACTAGGAACCAAGCAATAATTGAAATTCTGATAATGGAATGTTTTTGATAATGGAATTTTTGAGAATGCAATATTCAGTTCAAATAATGTCAGTGTAAAATCTGCTGCTGCTAGAATATTCAGTTTTCATGGCTGCAGCATTGTTTCAGAGAGACTGAGGGCTGCATTGACATCCTTTGGTGTCCCTGTTTTTTTTTCAATCACTGACAGGTTTTAAAAGTTAAGTGACAATAGGTTTCCCGTGGATCGGCATGCAATTTTTGCAGACCATACCAGCTCATAGACCTTGCGTTGAAAAACACTGCCCTAGCTACTATATAGGGTGAGGTATTCTGCTGAAGGTTTAAGAACATGGGGAATAAGGAGGGAAGGGATATTGAGCGTATCCAGATTGCAGCACAAATGAGTACGTCCTAATAGTTTATATACTTGGTAGAAGTTGAGGAAGTAGTATTTTTTAGTAGAACCATACTAATGCTTTTTTTTTTTTTTTTTTTTTTTGCTTTTTGGGTCGTACCCGGTGATGCTCAGGGGTTACTCCTGGCTCTGCACTCAGGAATTACTCCTGGCAGTGCTCGGTGTACCATATGGAATGCTGGGAATCGAATCCGGGTTGGCTGCATGCAAGGCAAACTCCCTACCTGCTGTGCTATCACTCCAGCCCCTTACTTTGAAGAGTTTTAGAAATCTAGATTCTACTTCTAGAATGCCTTTTCCAAACTTAGATTACAGTACCCCTTTTTACCTTTCTTTATAGTTCAAGGAGCCCTGATCCTTGCAGAACTGCTCTCGGCAGTTAAACGTTCACTGGCTCGAACCCTTGTCATCATAGTCAGTCTGGGATATGGCATAGTTAAGTAAGTACTAACTTTCTTTGTGGAAAAGCAAATGAAAATGTTGATTGTATTGAAGCAGTATTATAGGTTCCTAATGTAGTGCACAAAGAGTTGATATAAGGAGTATGAAATGAGAAAAAATATTTAAATTTTGTAGATTTGTAAAAGTTGAAAAAAAAAGGTTTTTATTTCACTTCTTAGAACTTAAGAATCAGATTTTAGTGGGAAGAGTTACTTGCTCTAAGAGCATGAAAATAATTTATTTCTTATTCAAAAAATTTCATTAAATGCCTCTATAATTTGAAATTTTATTCTAGGCCCTGGGGGATGGCAAATAAGTAAAAGATAGTTTTGTGAAGGAAGAAACACACAAAAATAAGTGGAGTAAGGAAAAGGTATAAAAAGTGCTAGGTAGACTTGCTCGTCAAGCTCAGGCTCTCCCTTCAACACAAGTCTCGCTTGCTTGTCTCCATCTTGCTTTACTTGCGTATTTCCACTCAGAAGAAACCTGTGTTGTCTCTTGAATATGTACTTTTCCCTCTGTTTTCTCTCACATCTTTCTAAATAAGTTTCAATAAAAATTACCTTGCTTCCAAAAAAAGAAGCTAGGTAGGCGGTGAAGCTTACAATTATATATATAGGTGGTCAAGAAAGATGACCTTTAGTATTTATGTACACATCAGGAGAAGAGATAGTAGCTTGTGGTCAGATTCTGTATATATTTTCAAGATAGAACCAATGATATTTACAGATAGATCAAATGTGACAGAAGAGAGGAACCAAGGATGATGTCAACCTTTTTTGGTTTGTGAGTAGAATAAGGAAAGGATTGTGAGTAGATTAAGTTTGTAGTGGTGGTGGTGGCGGGGGTAAGCTAGCAATTCAGTTTGATATCCAAATAAAGGGAGAGAAATGAGGGCAAGGATATAAATATGGTAATCATTGGGGTTTTAATTTTTTTTATTTTTTTAATGTTTAGGCCATACTTTGTGGTGCTCAGGGCTTACTCCTGGCTCTGCTCATGGCTCACTTCTGGTAGTCCTCAGGGGACCATATGTGGTGCCAGGGATTGAACCCAGGTCGGCCTTATGCAAGGCAAGCACCCTGTCCACTATATTGTATCTGGCCCTGGTAATTATTCGTATTTTGTGAATGAATATAAAGAATGGGTCAAAGGGCTGAACTCTTGAATATTTCTTATTATTTATAAGTCAGTAAGTTAAAGTAGAATTGGAGCAGAGGAAATTGAGGAGTCACCAGTGCTATGGAGATCAAACTTGAAGACTGTTTCAAGAGGGACATGGTTGTGTCAGATAAGAACATAGAGAGTCCATTATTGGATTTTGTTGACTTTTTGGGCCATACCCAGTGATGCTCAGGGTTTACTCCTTGCTCTATGATTCAGACTCACTTCTAATGTTGCTCAGAACCATATGTAGTACCAGGGACTGAACCAGGACAGCCCTGTGCAAGGCAAGCTATACCCTTGTCCTATCTTTTCATACCTCATCATTGGACTTTTAACTATAGGGGACATATTAATGATTTTAACAAGAATGGTTTTGGTCAGGTAATAGAACAAAGCCCCTTGGAATAAGTGTAGGAGAGAGTAGGAAGAATTAGAGCTATAGATGTAGAAACTATTTGAAGGGATTTTGCTTTAAGTGAAATTAAAGAAATGGGGGCTTTTAGTTATTGTAACTAATTTAAGTTTTGCTTTAAATTGGACAGGGAATTGGAGGCTTTAATTAAGTTTATTTATTCACTTTAAAATATTTGAATATTTCCTTTATTCTGTGAAGTATTTTAGTTTTCTAAGGTATACCAAGTCAGGAGAAAAATTCCTACCTATATTAAACATTTCTGATGTATAATCAAAAATACAAGAATAAATAATGCTAAGGCATGATTTGAGGCAGTGCATTTCAAATTATAATATAATGTTAAACTGTAGATCCTAATTCAGTTGCATTTGAAGATTGGGAGTCTAAGAATTCCTTTAAACAGAAACTGCTCGAAGACTTCAATTTTTGTTGGATTTTTGAGCTTGGAAATAAGGAGTTTTTAAAAAGGACATTTGATTATATTAAAGAATACTGGTTTTTCGTTTTGTTCTGATTTTACACTTTTAAAAAACATATAAGAAAATCATGTAGTGAAATACATACAGCTAAAGAATATGTCTAATGTTTGCTTTAATTAAATGGGAGAATGGGAAGTGAATGGTTGTGCCTGGGGTAGGATTGGTGATAGTTTATTGGGATGGGATGGTGTTGATATGTTGGAATTCTTACATTGTTGAATATGTTACAGAATTCTCTATAATAAATATAAAGTTGGTTGTTTTATTTTTTAATGTGGTAACCAGGGACTTGCTCTCTTAAGTATCTGCTATCCTATTTTCTTTTTTGGTGGAGGGTGAGAATGTTCTGGTTTTATGTAGGGGTTATCTCCCAAGTGGTGCTCTGAAATTTTGGGGCACCCCCACAGGTGATTCTTGGCCAGCCAAGCCATTGATTCAGCACACGAGCCTGAGGACACAGTGCCGTTCAGGTCCTGCTGTGCTGGGTATACCCAGGCCATGCCAGCAGTGCTGGGAACCTCTGAGGCTACACTTAGCAGTGCTCAGGGGAACTATGTGGTTCCAGATCTTGAGCCCAGGTTGAGTGCTTGTGTCCTGTACTATCTCACAGACCTCACTGTCTTGTTTCAAGACCCTATGTTCTTTTGAGTTTTTTATCCTCTTAGCTAAGTAAAGTATCTCTCTCTTTTTTTCAATTTTTAAATTTTATTTTCATAAAGTTTGTTCACAATAATTGATTACATTCAATCTTTAAACACCAATCCCACGACCATTACTCTTCCCCACCACCATTATTTCAAATTTTCCTACCACCACTCCAGCCTGCCCCATAGGCAGATATGAAATAATTTATTTTGTATTGCTTGTTATGAATAGTATGAGATGTCTGGTGGCCACATGCTCCTAGAATTCTATAATTTTTAATACTTGGGGTCCAGAGACATTTCTGCAGCAAGCTGCTCTGCTGTCTTCCGAGATTCATTTGTGAGTCGCTGGTTCATGACTGTTAATACGCTTTAAGTGTTTCCCAGAGGCAGTTCATGGGCATGACTGTTAGGACCCCAGAAGGGTGGGGAGATGGGAAGAGGTACCCATTCCTGACCCCTTGAGATCTGGAGTTTTCAGTCACTGGTCCTGCATAAAGTATCTCTATTAAATACTGCTATGTTTTGGCCTTTGTGATTGGCTTTCTGTAACAGTCTTGGGTTTATAGTTTTTGACTCAACTATGTTTTCCCTCTAGGCCTCGCCTTGGAGTCACTCTTCACAAGGTGGTGGTAGCAGGAGCTCTCTATCTTCTGTTCTCTGGTATGGAAGGTGTCCTCAGAGTTACTGGGGTGAGTATGCCTTAGTTCAAGTTTTTGTGTTCAATGCAAGAGTATCATTTAGATTTGAGTATTTGAAAGTGTGACTTGAAAGTGTCTGTGGGCTTTATTGGTCTTTTTTCAAAGGCACCTTTGATTTTTGATTTTCAGAATGCGAACATAATCATTTTTCTTTTTAATCTCATTGAACTTCATAAATCTAATGGATTACTGGTAATGAACACTTTCCCATGTGTTCCCAAATTGATCCTTTAGTTCTTCTTCTCATGGACTCTCATTGTAAAAGTGGTAAACATTGGAATCATAACTTATTGCTAATCTTAGTTTTTATTTCAAAGTAACAGTGCTTTTTTTTGCTTAACTTGCACTGGAATGTCAAAGACTTTCTTAAAATATAACTACATTAAATTTACTTTTTTTTTGAGGATTCATACTTGTAATTTTTGCAAGGGAAGGACATCAAAGCACTGAAATATAAGTCATAATGAAATTTATATTCAGCTGGATTAATGTGAAAAAGTGAACCTCTCTAGGTCATTCTGGTGTATTTTAAATACATTTTAAAGTTATTCTATAAACTGTTAAACTCATGGTGGTAAGTGCTATAAACTTGACTTTGCCCTTAGTAGAACTGGGTTCAAGTAAATTGATCCTTTACATAACATACTTTATTGATACAAATCAATCACTCTGTCCTGGATAGAGTTTTCTTAGACTTTTAGCAACTTTAACCCTCTGTCAATTTCATTTTCTTTCTTCTGTAGTTTTTTCCTTATTCCTTGGCTGTGATTATAAGCCTCGCCCTCTCAGCAATTGATGCCTGTATTATATTATGGATATCCTTTGAATATTACTCTCATAATAGAGGATGAGGATTATATATAGAATATAGAATATCATGTATATAACTGGTAAAAGTGAAGTTTTGGGGACAGATACTTGCTTTACATTTTATTTTTAGGTGAACACATGTTTATATAAAACTATCATAATTCTGCAATTCATTATTCTTACTATGTTAATAATATATTAATTTAAAAATTGAGATGCATCTTGTAAATATAATCAAATGACAGAAAAGGATGGGACTTACAACACTTGTGGATTTTTTTTAGGGGGATGTGGTCACTTCTTAGCATGGATCTTAGCTTACTAGAGACCCTGGTGACTGCCTCTTAATCGTTAGTAGTATGTTTCATTGTGTTGAGATTATGATTCACAGTTTGTTCAGATACAGTGTATGATGGTTTATCTAAGGGAAGAATAAAGTGGGTGTCAAGTATTCTTTTGTTTTCTTTCATTTTGAATGCAAAATCCTTCCAGATGATTATAAAATATGCCAGAATCATGTGGTAGTTTCTTCTCTGTGCCTGTCTAGACATCTAGACATCTTTTTTTCACTACTTCTTTTTCTTTGTCTGCAGGCCCAGCCTGATCTTGCTTCCTTGGCCTTTATCCCCTTGGCTTTCCTAGACACTGCCCTGTGCTGGTGGATATCCTTCTCATTGGCTTGTTTGATGGTGGTTCATTTTTTTTTTCTTGGAGATGGGTTCCATTGATCTTTCTGCAAAGTGTTTTTGTTTGTTTGTTTGTTTTTTTAAAAACGGTTTTGTTGATGTATGTCTTAGCCTGGGGAATAAGCTAGTTTGTGTCTTAACAACCTGATGGTTCAGGTAAGCAATTTTTGATTTGTTTTTAGTTTTCAGAATTGCACCCAAAGGTTGGTGACTATGGACTAAGGACAGAAGAAAATTTTCTGGCATTCCTTTTTTTTTTTTTAAATGGGGATTCCACCTTGATATTTTTTTTTTTGCTGTGTCCCCTACCTAGTGTTAGAACCACTGGGTGATCTGATTCTGCTTTTCTTTCAGCCTCTAACAATTATAAAATGCTTTGAAAATTGTGATTTTTTTTTTTGATTCTTAAAAATGTGGCATTCATTATGTAATCATATATAAGGTTGTGGGCTCTATGTAAGTTGAGCAGATTTTAACCCTTATAGGTTAAGTGTTTTGTGCCCTTACTCAAAAGGTGACTTGAGATTGTCTGATGACTTCTACTCTTTAAAATAATATTAATTTATCTACAGGCAAAATCAACAAGCAGATAACAAGTTCTACTTCAGTAATTTTTTTTTCTGTTAAAATTAAACATTTGTTTACTAGAAACTTAGCCTTCTGGATGAAGGATTTAAGCTTGTGAACTTCATTTTGGGGTTATTTTGAATTTATTTTGATTTTTGTGTATTTAGTGTGTTGTGCAGTTTTACAAAATTATTATCTTGATAGACTATATAAAAGGCTGAATGTAAACAAAATTATAATTTTATGACTATGAATGGATTGTCATATATCAAACATGTTTGAAATTGAAATGTTTTGGGTTCATATGACCAGAGCATATCTGGGTTAATGTATGTCAAGTGCGCTTTGTGAACCTCTGCAATAGAGAAGAGTGGAGAGAAGGGTGAGACTGGACATCGTGTGCGAAGGTAACCTGTGAGTAGGTAGTAAGGCCTCCGTCAAAGAGGAGACCAAACTCCAGCTTACTTGCTTTCATATCTGCTGATTTTGAAAGTTAGACATGAGAGTAGGTACCATCTTTAGTAGTCATCACTTTTTCTGTGGCAGCTTTTACTTGGGAATAATGTTCTGAAAATAAAATCATTGTTTGTAGTTCCTGTCAGCTAGTGTAATTGTGTAGTCCTTTCATCTCAGGTTAGCTCAGACAGTTTAAGCAGGTTCCTTAGCATGGCATGACTATAGAACTTGAGGAGAGGGAGGCTTTATCCCAAGTCTATTTATACCCCTACACAGACATCGCATGAAGAGTCAGGATAGAAATCCCCACCTTAAAGAAGAGGGACATTGATTCTGGTTCCTATTCCTTTGCCTTTTACTCATTTTCATTTCCTTCTCTTTTTGTCTTTTTTGTTTTGTCTCTATCTAAATTTCCTTTCTTTTTAATTTATTTTTTTATTGTTTCCTTTTAGGGTATTTTCTTTTTTTCTTCTTTTTCTGTCTTCACTGTCTCACAGAAAAAGTTTTCCTTATTAGTCACAATGATGCTTGAAGTGTTTGTTTGTTTGTTTGTTTGCTTTTGGGTTCACATCCAGCGATGCACAGGGGTTACTCCTGGCTTTGCACTCAAGAATTACTCTTGGCGGAGCTTGGGGAACCATATGGGATGCTGGGAATCTAACCTAGGTTGGCCGTGTGCAAGGCAAACACCCTACTTGCTATACTATCGCTCCAGCCCCACTTGAAGTGTTTTAAGACAAGAACAAGAAAGCTATAAGGGTGCCTGGATCCTTAGCTTTATCAGTGTGATCCCAGATTCTCAAATTTGACTATTAATTTGCTCGCTGATTATATTTTTCTGAATGTTGATTTCCTTGACTTGCAAACACATATTTATTAGCTTGACTCAAACAATGAAGCTGTTAAAACTTCGGAGAAACATTGTAAAACTCTCTTTGTACCGACATTTTACCAACACACTTATTATGGCAGTGGCAGGTATGTTGGGGGGACTTTCTCTTGCTGTTTAAATACAGTTCTTTAAGAACAGATTCTTAATGGTTAAGTACTTTAAGAACAGATTCATAACTCTCAACTAAAAAAATGCTGGGGATAGGCTCTATAATTACGTGACAAATTTTATGTGTTCCATTTGGAGGAAAGGACTTTAGCTTTGTCAAATAATCAAAGGGTCTTCCCCAAAAAAAGATTGTGAGCTGCCTATTTTCAAGATCATAGCTGAAAATCAGCTGTGTATAATTTGAACTCAGTATATCCATCTCCATTCTTTTGTTTGTTTTTTGTTCTTTGGGACCATACCGAATGGTATTGTGCTGGGAGGCTCCTCCTGGCTCTGTGCTTATGGGTTGTATCTCCAGGCCAGGGGACCATGTGCTGGGAATCGAACCAGGGTTCTCATGTGCAGCATGTAATCAGCCCATTGAGCTCGCAACTCAACTCATTTCTGCCCCTCCATTTTTATTCTAGAGACAGATTAGCTTGGCTCCAATTTTATTCTAGAAAACAGATTAGCCTGAATGCCATGTAGCATGTAGATATCATTTAGAAGACTTTAGTACTTATGTTTTTGGCTTTATTAAAGAACATTAGATCAGGTTACCTTATTGCTTTTACATATCACTAAATATGTATGAAATAACAGACATTAGGTAGACCATAGCCAAAACCTTCCTTCTGGCCTTGGTACCAGATCTGTTCTGGTGCCACACCCAGTGGTGCTCCAGGCTTTCTCCCTACTCTGCAGTCAGTGCTCAGGGATCACTCCTGGTGGGGCTCAGGAGTCTCTATGGAGTGGTAGGAATCAAACCTAAATCTGCTATGTGAAGGTAAGTATACTGTCTCTTAGGCTGTGGTACTAGATCTGGTATATAATTGAAACCAACTTTTCTGTTTGTATTTCAGTCATTGAACCTTCCTAAAGAAAAATAAGGAATGCTATTAAGGATATATAAGGGATATTTATAACATACATATTATTAAGGGTACATATAAAATAAAAGGAAGAAATTATATTGATAACACTAGTCATATTTACAGTACTTTATAATTCTTAGGGTTGCTGAGTGGCCAGATTGTACACAAAACTATTCTTTAAGTGAAGAGAGTTGATAAACATATATCTTGTTAAGTAAACTTGAATTAGATAAATTTGTATTAAATAAACTGACTCATTTAAGATTATTGTGGGGGCTGGAGCAATAGCACAGTGGGTAGGGCGTTTGCCTTGCACGTAGCCGACCCGGGTTCAAATCCCAGCATCCCATATGGTCCCCTGAGCACTGCTAGGGGTAATTCCTGAGTGCAAAGCCAGGAGTAACCCCTGTGCATCGCCAGGCGTGACCCAAAAAGCAAAAAAAAAAGATTATTGTGATGTATTAAGGGCCACAAATATAGAGGATACCAGTTAAACCGAATCAGAAAATGTAGGTAGGAGGTATAAACAGCATTATGTTCTGATTGTATTTTTTATTTTCTGCTAGCATCTATTGTGTTTATCATGTGGACAACCATGAAGTTCAGAATAGTAACTTGTCAATCGGTAAGTTATAAATAAGCCTGTGCTTTTACAAAGTGTGTTGTACTGTGCACAAATGATATTGACCACAGTGGTAAGATTTGCTCCATGTAAGAAGGTATATCTAGATTTAAACTCTGAAGACTAAAGGTATATTAAGATATAAGCTCTGAAGGTTAGAATGCTTCCCTTATCCTGAGTATTCCATACTATAATTTTCCTTTATTGTATGATTTCGTAGCTCAGTGGTGAGGATATAAGTAATAGTCATAGTCTGTCATAACCCAATTTTACCTGAACTAAAAGTTCTTAAGAAATCCAGAGTCCTAAACATTAAATATATGTAGATGATGCAAATCTGAATAGATGCTATCTTCTTAAGAGCTGTGGATGAAAGCTCATCAATAGCATATCTTTGGAGACAGCTAAGCTAGTCTTTGGTAAAAATGAATATATATACGAAGCAGGTAGGGTGTTTGCCTTGCATGCAGCCAACCTGGGTTTGATTCCTTCGCCCCTCTCGGAGAGCCTGGCAAGGTACCGAGAGTATCTCGCTCGAACGGCAGGTACCCAAACTGGTCAGCTACCTGGCAAGCTACCCGTGTCGTATTCAATATGCTATAAACAGTAACAAGTCTCACCATGGAGACGTTACTGGTGCCCGCTCAAACAAATCGATGAGCAATAGAATGACAGTGATACAGTGAAAAATTACTTTAAAAAAATAACAACCTGGGGCTGGAGCAATAGTACAACGGGTAGGGCATTTGCCTTGCATGCGGCCGACGCAAGTTTGATCCCCAGCATCCCATATGGTCCCCTGAACACTGCCAGGAGTAATTCCTGAGTGCAAAGGCAGGAGTAACTCCTTTGCATCACCGGGTGTGACCCAAAAAGCAAAAAAATAAACAACAACCTAATGTTATTTTCTCTTACCCCTGTATAAAATTTCTTCCGTAAGGATTTTCATAGCTATAATGAAATATTAAAATGTGCTTTATTCAGTTGTCAGTAAACAATAAAACCCTACAAGGGAAGAAACTATATATTGTTGCTCTGTAGGCCAGCCCTTAGCACAGAGTTTCCCATACAGCTGACGCTGAATATAACTTGAATGTCTAAAAGGTGATTCGTGTTCCCTGCCAAAGGTTAAGCTAGTGTATGTAAATGTACTTTTTTTCCCTTTTGGTAGGATTGGAGGGAGCTGTGGGTGGATGATGCCATCTGGAGGTTGTTATTCTCCATGATCCTCTTTGTCATCATGATCCTTTGGCGACCATCTGCAAACAACCAGAGGTAAACACGACTTATTCCTAACATTTGAATGATTGTACTTAGCTAGTTTGAAGGTTGATTGTCAGGGTCACATCATAAAGTAGAAGAGACTTCATTATGTCTGGAATCAAGATAATTTGGCTTGCATGTAGGAGCCTCTAGTTCAATCCCTAACCTCGTGGTCCCCAAGCACTGCTGGGGCCCCATGTGGCTCTAAAACAAAAAAGTGGAACAAAAAGATAAAGTAATAGAAAATCATTTTTTATGTACATAGGAGTGCTGTTAACTTTTAGTTCTCATATTCACTAGCCCTCCTACGTTATCTTCTAAAATTTTATAGATTTTTTTCATTAAATTGATTTTCTAAATGGTGACAGTGTAATTGCTTCCTTTCCAAATAATCTTTCTGTTTCTCACATTGCCCAGACCTTCTCTGTGGTTCTGGATAAAGATAGCAAAGTGGGCCATATTATCTCAGAGTTTAAAATACTTTTCAAGGGGCTGGAGAAATAGCTTAGTGGATAGGGTGTTTGCACACAGCTTACACCTATGGGTTTTTATTCACTAGCATCCCATATGATCTGCTGAACCCACCAAGAGTGATCCCTAAGCACAGAGCCAGGAGTAAAGCCCTGAGCATAGCCAGGTGTGGCTCAAAAAAAAAAAAGTTAAAGTAGCATCACTAATTTTGATACTGACTGAATTTTTTTTTTTCTTTTTGGGTCACACCCGGCATGCTCAGGGGTTACTCCTGGCTCTGCATCTCAGGAATTACTCTTGGCGGTGCTTGGGGGACCATATGGGATGCTGGGGATCAAACCCGGGTCGGCAGCGTGCAAGGCAAACATCCTACCCGCTGTGCTATTGCTCCAGCCCCAGACTGAAATTTTTTTACTGAAACAAATTTTCACTGAGATTTTATAGGTTGTAAGATATACCCTGCTATTCCTAGCTTATACGAATTATTTATCATGAGGAGGATAGAAAATGGAAAAAGTAAATTGAGTTCAAAGCTAAAAATGTTCTAGGAATTATCTGCCAGTTGCTGAAGATATTTGAATTTAAGGTACACCAGAACAAACTTTTATCCTCTTTAGTGCCTAACTTGCAGATCTGAAGCACACAGGATCCAGACTTTCTTTTTTTTTTTTTTTTTCTTTTTGGGTCACACCTGGTGATGCACAGGGGTTATTCCTGGCTCTGCATTCAGGAATTACTCCTGGCGGTGCTCAGGGGACCATATGGGATGCTGGGAATCGAACCCGGGTCGGCAGCATGCAAAGCAAACACCCTCCCCGCTGTGCTATCAATCACTCCAGCCCCCCAGACTTTATTTCTTAATTACTGATTTGAAGACTGATATTTTAAGTTACATGAGAATTTACTTACCTCTTACATGCTTATAAATTGACATTATTGAATATTAGCTATGTGTCAGATATTGTTCTTAGCACTTTATTTGAAGTGACTTTTTACAAAACATGTGAGTACTGTTTCACTGTCACCCTCATTTACAGAGAGAATAGGTAACTTAAGATCACAGGTTATATGTGAATGAGTCTACATTCATAAGTGTGATACTTTCTGTGGCTCCCTAATTAAGTTGGCAATTGAGAACTTTCTGAAGGAGAATTATTATTCTCTAAACTGATTTTATGAAGTCTATAACTTTGTTTTCAGTAATTATCCCTGAGCCCCAGTGAGAGCTCAGTGGCAGTGCACCTGCTTCATGAGCATGAGACAAGTTTGACCCTTGGCACTGCCAAGTGTGGGATACAACCGAATTTTGCAATCTTAGCTGCACCAGAACCAAGTGTGTGAGAGTATGCAGCCAAGTGAAGTATGCAACCTCCAGTCATTGCAACAACAGCCAAGGAGGTTGGGGATGAAAAAGCTATCTCTTGTTTAAAAACAAAAATTATAAAAATAACCACCCCTATAAAATCCAGGCAGTGGAGCAAATTTTATATTTTTCTAATTTTATTCCTTTCGTATACCTTTGTCTGCTCAGGTTTGCCTTTTCACCATTGTCTGAGGAAGAGGAAGAAGATGAACAAAAGGAACCAATGCTGAAAGAAAGCTTTGGTAGTGATAAAATTCACCTTTTGTTTGTGCTTTAAATAACCCTTTCTTGTTTTTATAATTAAAGTAAAGCATGTTAACATTTGGGAGTATCAAAATCACTAAACTACTTTAAGTAGTTACATGGTTTATGGTTGTAGAGCTTAGTATGTGGTAAAGTTTGGGGAAAGCGTATTTGTTAAGGGTTTGGATCTTAAGATGAAACCGAGGTAAATACGTAAATAATTGCGCACCAAATGTGCAGTTTTTTAGCTAGAAATGAGCTATGAGTTTGATTTTGAACTTCTTGACATAAACATAATGATGGGAAGTATATGCTGCTTTGAGTAACCTTTTGCAGGCAGTGCTAGTCTATTGATGTAGTTAACCAATCCACTCTTTTTTTCCTCCTACAGAGGGAATGAAAATGAGAAGTACCAAACAGGAACCAAATGGAAACAGTAAAATAAACAAAGCAGTAAATATGACTTCTTTCCTTTCCTTTTTGTACTGTACTTCAGTTGTTGGTAGAGCTCAGCAACTATACACCTCAACGATTAATTTCTTATGCTAAAATTTCTTTTGCTTGCTGTATAAATCTTTTAATATATATTACGTTTACCTTATTATTGGGGTGGCGCTTCAGATAGTACTTATGGACCACCAAGCTATACTTGACAGTGCAAGGTGGTACAGGAACCCATAATTGAAGTCACACCCCCAATAATAGTCAAGTCAAAATTTCTTTCCACTCAAAGAATTTTAGAATTTTTCTATCTTAGGAAGTAAATTTGGAACAAAGCTTACATAATGGCAAAAATCTGTGTAAATAATTAAATTATTTTTATTTTGCTATCAGTGGTATCTTTTTTATGTGAATACTTTTTCAGTGACAAAAGGTTAAAATGCAACAAGATTTTAAGATCCCCATAGATGCTTTCTTGTGATGATTTATTTATGAATTTTAGTGATGACTTTTAACTTGCATATTCCCAGCAGGAAGATGATTTGAAGTGGGTAGAAGAGAATGTGCCTTCTTCTGTGACAGATGTGTAAGTTTCTAAATCATAACCACAAAAATCCAATTTGAAGCATATCTATTATTGAATTACTTGGAGACTACTGTAGGAGAATGCTTGTAATTAACTTTAGAATTAAGAGATGAAGGCCAGAAAGATTGTCGGGAGGTAAAGACACTTGCCTAGCACATGCCTGATCTAGGATTGATTCCCTGCACTGTGGTCCTCCAAGCCCCAGCCAAGAGTAATACCTGAGCACAAAGCCAGGATTGCCCCCAAAACAAAAACCAAGAGATCAAATTACTTTGCCTATTAAAAGACATTTATTTATTTATTTTTTGTTACTGAAGGCATGTTTTTATTTTTTTATTAAAGACATTTAAAGGCTATTAAAAATAAAGATTAGAAATAATAAGGATTATTCATTCATATGACATTTCTGCTTAAAAAGATTTAGCGAGTCTTCATGTGAGCAGTGTGCTACATAATAGTTGAATTAGCAGTATAACAAAATAGTAATTCTGCCAGTTTCCTTCGGACAGTTTTATTTAGACTGTTCAGATGAATTAACAGAGTAGTACATCTTTACAAACCAGAACCTTACAAATAAATACCTGGTTGTTCAGGTGTTTCTTATTTTATGAATCTAGGGTTATGAAAAATGGTGTCTTTGAGAGACATACGTAGTATTACATTAATGGTTGAAAGCATAGGATTTGGGGTGGTATCCTTGGATTCAAATTCCAGCCCCATAATATGTATGTTCTGAGACTCCGAGACATCTCAGTCACTGAGCCACATTCCCTATTCTCAAAAGAGCAGTAACAAGTCTCACAATGGAGACGTTACTGGTGCCTGCTCCAGCAAATCGATGAACAACGGTACGACAGTGCTATTGTGCTACAATGGATTTCTTTAGTTTCTTCCCATGGCTAATCTTTTATTTAAACTTTAATCCTATGTAATGGAGAACATGTTTTTTCTATACAGCTCCAGTAACAGATTCTTATTTTTCATATTTGTGCTCTTTCTAGTTCCCATAACACTTAATGAGAGGCAAATCTTCGCTATTAAAAATCTTTAAATTGATTCTACTGAATCAGCTGTCTATGACTCTGTCTTACATTGTTCATTTTGGTGTTTTTCTCTTTGCAGAGCTCTTCCAGCCCTTCTGGATTCAGATGAGGTTAGTAATCAAATCATGTGCATATAGTGTGAGTCTTATGACTTTATTGGGAGTCACAAGTTCGGTGTTGTAGGGGATTTTTTTTTATTCAGTAATAATCTGAAAAAGTTGGTTTAAAGATGGATGGGACTAGAAATACTGATATGAAAACTGAAATGTTCAAGGAATTTCTTACTGTATACGTCCTTGGGTTTTTTGCGGTGTGGGAAGGGTGCTTTCAAGCAGTGTTCAGGAGGGTTAAGGACTACTCCTATGCTGCAATTCTTGGGCCTATTGTGCAGGTTGGTTCCTTTTGATTTCTGGTTTGATACCCAGAAGTGTAGAGATTTGATTCAGTTAATTGCAGACTTTTGTATGTTTTACTCTCTTTGTGGGTTGTTAGAAACCATTGTGCTAAATATTTAATAAGTATAAAAACCTGTGGAAAATATATATACATTACTTACATGGAAACTATTCAGAATATAGACCATTTAAAATGGATATTTAAAGTAAATCTTTTCCCCTCCTCCCCAGGAACGAATGATCACACATTTTGAAAGATCCAAAATGGAGTAAAGAAAGGAAATATCTACAGTTGAGATGCTGGTATGGAGGAAGAGATCAGCGTCTGTGTCAGTTGTGTGCACTGCTTTGTGGGGTGAAAGGAGGCAATGACATCTTGATCCGTTCCTCGTCTTTGTGCATTGAAGCTGGCAAAGGTATCGGAACAAGGAGATACATCTTAATGGAAACAAGTCCATAGGATGAGGAAAATCTACAAGTTTCTTCTTTACAACTTGATGCCCTTTTCTCCCACACCCTGACATGGATGTTTATTCAACTTACGTGTGTTGTTCCTCAACTTCTTATAATGTTTCGATTGTTGAATCTGTCAAACTAAAAAGTTTAACATCTTTTAAAGAACTATGACATCAACACCATAATATGTAATCTCCAGGAGCAGCTGTCTGTAAATTTTATTTATTTAGGGAGTTACATATGTGATGGGAAAATTGTTAATTATCTTTCCATTTCCTGGGAAGCCAAGATTACATATTGCAGAGGTATTTTTAAGGGGGGGAAAAAGAGTCCTGCATTAAGGAGCCATGGTTCTATCAATGATTAAAAAAAGGAAAAACTGTTACAGTGTGATTCAGATCATTTTTTTAAAAAAAGTAAAATCAAGTGCAATTTTGTTTACAAATGGTGTATATTAAAGATTTTTCTATTTCAGATGTACTTTAGAGAGAAATATTAGTTTAACTCTTTTGACATCTGTTACTGTGACATATCCCATTGCTGGCAATGTGGTGCCCATTCCAGAACTTTTGACTACTGTTTTGTAAGCCTCCAGGGGCAGCATTGTGGAGTCCTGTAGGTAATCCTTTACCTTCATGCCATTCACTGGGTGTTAGTACTAGATGCAGAGAAGCACTTCATCTTCTAAGTGCTTGTGACTGAGCGAGCACCCTGCGAAAGAGACTATGATGCTTCAGAATCAGGAGCTAATACAAAAGAAACAGGTCCTTCTGGCTTAATTGAAACAATTTTTCCTTCATGAAGTGGTATGGAGACCCAGTATTGCTGCTCATTTTTTAGGATTGACCTTGTATCTGGTGTTGGTTTAGAAACTGTTAATGAGAGAGATCACAGGTTATGGGATTCATTTGAAGCACTATTTCTGTTAATGGTTTTATCCAATTTTGCCTTCCCAAGATTTTTGTTCTACATAGAAAGTTCATGCCACTTTTTAATATAAAAAAAAATTTTAACAAACTTATGGTTCTCAATTGTTTCTCATTTATTTCCCTCTTCCTCTCCCTTTTGTTATTGCTGTGATATCTGGGGGGTCTAATACTTGGTTATGGTGCACCCACACTTTATTACACTGCTCACTGAGGGCCACACATACCGTCAGTGGATGAGCCATTAGGATCACCCTCGTGTGATGTGAGGTCATCCTGGGCTTTGAACCAGACTCTCACTCAGCCAGTTATATTTCTTCTTTTTTAGACTTATTTTAACAATCGCTCTTTCAAACTCTTATGGGACTTGTTCTTTCTTAGTTTTATTTACCACCTTATTTTTTGTGAAAACCAAGGATCACAGCCTTTCCTCACTCTAACTTGCGGGGAAAGTGTTAACATTTATGTAACATTTCACTATTGCTCTTTGCTGTGGTGATTTAAAAAAATTGCCCAAGCAGTAGTACTTCCAAAGAACACTTTAAGAACTATAATCTTAGGTTAATCTATTAGCAAATGACTGGTGTTACTATCCTTTGTGTCTATTCGTTCATGATAAAACTTAACCAAGTGATAATAGTTATAATGCAGCGGGACATTAGCCAAATATATTTTGAGACTAGTTAGAAGTTGACTTGGGACTAGGAAAATAAAACAGCATTGTTTCAAGGTAAAAATTCTGTAGCCTGGGATCTAATCATTTTTTTTCTTGTGATTTCTTATGTTACAGTGATTTTGCTATATAATCTTAGATTCAGAAGGAATTCGTAGTATCACATCGCCTGTTTTTCGTTAGAGTTTACATTGTTTATTTTGGTCTTGGTCTGCCTAGAACTAAATGGACTTCTTTGAGCACAGCAACTAGCAATTTCAAAATTTTAAGGTGTTCAGCTTCTATGATGACAGATTTGTTTAGCAAATTTGTCACTTTCTTAAGACCGGGGTGGGGGGGCAAAAATACCTGTTAGATGGTCAGAAATAGTATTTAGGGTAAAGCTTAGTGATAGAACACATTCATTACATTATACATAATAAGGCCCTTTGATCACTCCCTGGCACCAATCCTCCTCCCACAAAATAAAGTCAGAGAAAGCATTTAGTAAAGATGTAACAGAGTTCCTAATTGACCAATTACAGGTTCATTTTTTTTTTTTTTACAGTTGTTTTCTGGGGTGGAGAGGGGGAATTGTATATATCATTCTTGCAGAGCTTCTAAGTAAGCTTGATGTATGTAGGCTTACTTGGGGATTAAGACTGCTGAACAGGGACCCCATGCCACACTGTCTCACTCAGGGCATCCCAGAGGGGGTGAGTGAGGCTGCTCCTCGCCTCAAGGGACCCAGGCAAAAACCTCCAGAACTCAACTGCCACCATGCTCACAGCCGCTCTCCACATGTTCAGGCCAGACCTCACCCATGAGCGAAGCTATTCCTGGACATCTCATACCTCACACCACTCATATTCCAAGAGTAGCGCACTACAGGGGTTGGACTGATAGTACAGTGGGGAGGGTGTTTCCCTTGCACATGGCCGACCTGGGTTCAATCCCCAGCATCCCATATGCTCCACCAAGCAGTGCCAGTAGTAATTCCTGAGTGCAGAGCCAGGAGTAACTCCTGAGCATCGCTGGGCGTGACCCAGCAAGCAAAAAAAAAAAAAAAAGACTGCTGAAACTCCTCCCCCCCCCAACAGATTCACACTCTGGTGGCACCGGTGGCTCCTTGGATTTGAGGACTGAGGCTGCTTTATTCATTTTAGAGTGTGCTTCCCAGTGTGCAGTGGCCACTTCCAGCAATACTGGACTGGGTCAGGGCTCACCAGGCCATCCAGTGTTATGTGATTGGACCAGCAGGTTTGGGGCGGATGACATCCAGTGGTGCTCTGGGATCCATGTGGTGTAGGGGCTCAAATTCTGGGACTCTTGTATGCATGGGGTCCACCACTGAGCTGTCTCCTGGCCCTTGAGACATTTCCCTTCTTAAAATGATTTTTGAAACCCTGGCAGTGCTCAGTGATCACTCATGATGCCTGGGAGATTAGTAAGGCAAATGTCTTAAATCTGTACTATCTGGGATCCCTGAGAACAATATCTAAATAAGTTCCTCAGAGGGCTGGAGAGATAATACAGCATGTAGAGTGCTTGCCTTGCGTTTGGCCAACAGTTTGATTTCCCTGCAGCACCACATATCGTTCTCCAAGCATCACCTGTAGTGATCCCTGAGCACAGAGCCATGAGGAAACTCAACACAGCTGGGTGTACTCCACCCCCCATTAAGTTCAGTGATTTTGATGTTGCCTCAGGCGACCTTTAAAATAGGCATCTGGGGACACAGTATGACAGGTAGGATGCTTGCCTTGCACGCAGGCGACCTGGGTTCAATCCCTGGCATCCTATATGCACCCCGAGCACCGCCAGCAGTAATTCCTGAGCGCAGAGATCGGAGTAAACTGAGCATAGCCGGGTATGGCTTCAAGACCACTGTAGCACTGTAGCACTGTCGTCCAGTTGTTCATCAATTTGCTCGGGCAGGCACCAGTAACATCTCTATTGTGAGACTTGTTACTGTTTTTGGCATATAGAATGTGCCACAGTAGCTTGCCAGGCTCTCTGAGAGGGACGGAGGAATCGAACCGGTTTGGCAACGTGCAAGGCAAATGCCCTATCTGCTGCGCTATCGCTCCAAATAGTAATAATACATGTATATAAAACAAAAGAGTGAGGTACTTGAACTAGTTGTTCATTTGTTGAGTACTTGGCGTGCCAGGCATTGTTAAGCGCCCACAAAGCTAGGTAGGTATGTAACACTGCCACTTTGCAAATAAGGAAACGAAGGCTTTCAGAGATAAAGTTTCTAAAACGTCATTGCACGTCTTTATCCCATTCTACACTCCCTCGCCACGCCTAAGATTAAGATCCTTCTCTCGCATCGTTAAGAGAGACAAGGCCGCCCGACTGCGCTATGTACACACAGGAGCCGGGACGCGCATCTTGCCACTCCGGGAGGACGCATTTGGAGCCAGGGAGGAAGGGGCGGGGCTTCGGCCGTGGAAAGGGCGGGCCTAGCGCAGCCGGAAGTCCGGTGTTGATGATGGCTCCCTAGCCCTGGGCCCTGTAGTTGGGGGATCCCCTGCCGGCTCCCGGTGCACCTTCCCCGGCCGTGGCTCTGGCGCCAGGACCGTCTGGCATTATCCGGGCGCGGAGACGGCGGCCGCGACTCTCTGCTCGCCGCCATGCACGACGCCTTTGAGCCTGTCCCGATCCTAGAAAAGCTGCCCCTGCAGATCGACTGTCTGGCCGCCTGGGGTGAGCAGGGTCTGGGCGGGAGCGGCCTGGACTTCTCAGGACTTTAAGGAAGTGGACGCGCGTCTGGCGCTGGGGATTCCTCCCGGATGCTGTCCGCGAGGGGCGAGGGAGGCCAGCCGCTCCGGCGGCCTCCAGGGACTTCATAGGAGCATTTTAAGGGGCGGGACACCTGCGCTTACTCAGTGCAGACAGAGTTGAAGGTTGAACTCACCTTACTGATTGTGCTCCGCTGGGGCTTTTAGTTAGGTGGAACAAAGCAGTGGGAAGTTCTCAGCCTGACAGGTCTTCAGCTTGTCCAGATGATTGGTTGTGTTGTTTTCTAGTTGGAAGTCAGCAGTATTTGGGGGGGGGGGGGTGGAGGGAGCTTTGAGCCAATCAACAACATCTTGCCCCCTCCCCTTGCCTCCTCCTCTTTGTCTTTACCTTAGTGATTACTCATCATTCATTGTCATTCCTAGGTATGACAAGGTAACAACTCATTGTTGTTACTCTAAACTGTAGTCTCATCAATTGGTTGATTGACGATAACCAAAGTTCCCAAGTTACCTAAGGTGAAGTAGCCGAGCATCCTGCTAGGCTGTCGTGGCAATTGAGCATGAGCTTCATAGGATTGGTCCCTGCAGAAAGCAAGTGCATGTGTGTCCCAGGTGTTCCGGAATACCAGTCAATGGTTTCAGTGCTTAACAACATTATGCTTTTATTTATGAGACCGATTAAAAGTAATTTCAGTCTTTCCTGTTAATGTTCAGGTCTTCCAGAAATTTGCAGCCATAGAAAGGTAGCTCAGAACTGGTAGCCAGATCCCATACTGAGCTGGTTATCCATCATTGACCTGGGAGAACATGGTGGTGGTGGTGGTGGCATTTTAAGCCTTTTCTATCAGCCGTGAGCACCTGACCACCCTTATGTTAGGCTTACCAAGTTCTTCTCAACCACTTCAATTGGGGGCTTTCACTGCAGGGCTTCATGTTACCTTCCATGCACCTTTCCTGTCTTTAGCTGCCAGGGTCCTCTTTACAATCACACCCTCCACAACAAGCCCTAGACCTATGGGCTAAAGAGAGTCCTGTTTTGTAGGCCAGAGTGGATAAGGTGTGTTTGTCTTGCATATGGCCAACCTAGGTTCGATCCCATATGGTCCACTGAGCACCGCCAGTAGTAATCCCTAGCCAGAGCCAAGAGTAAGCCCTGAGTATGCCTCCTCCGCCCTCCTATCCACCCACCTACCTCCAAAGAGAGAAGGAATCCTGTTTTTGCCAGCTATGTAGGGAGTATTTGCATTTTCTGGGGTTGGGGAGGTCGTGCAAAGGGCTGGACTGTAAGCTTTGTATGTGGGACCCTTTGGTTCAAATTCTTGTCACCACATAATCCCCCAAGCACCACTGGGGTTATCCCCTGAGCGCTGCCAGGTCTGGTCCAAGAAAAAAAGAAAATTTCCGCTTTATGTTGTTGAGTGCTCTCTGTGAATATTAAAATTAAGGGAGAAAAAGAAATAGGACCTGACCCTGCACAGTGGGATGTTCTACTATTTCTTCATCAAGTATATGTTAAGTGCCTATAGCACCATCTCTGCTAGTAATAGACAGTGGGGGCTAAGAAACAGAGATTGGATCCCTGGAACACAGGGGAGGACAAAGAAGTATGAATAAATCATGATATGAGTTAAATGATGCTAGAGACATCTGCTGCCTGTTAAGGGAACATGCAGAGGGGGATCCCTAACTTAGCCTAGGCTCTAGGCTTGAAAAGGATGGTTGCATTTAATGAGCATGTCAGCAGTTTTTGAATTTAATTTTATAGGTTTTTGTTTGGGGACCACAAACTCAACTGGCAGTGCTCAGGGCTTACTCCTGCTGGGAGTAGGAATCGAACCCAATTGGTTACATGCAAGGCAAGCACCTTACTCACTGTACGACCACTCCAGCCCAAGATATTGTTTTTGTTTTTACTTCTTGGTCTATACCTCTGGCTCTGTGCTCAGAGGTCACACCTGGCTGTGTGCTTAGGCACCAAACCTGATTGTACTCGAGGGACCGTGTTCAGTGTTGGGATTCAAACCGGGGCCATGCCACCACCACATGGTAGGCAAGTGCTCTAACCTTTGTAGTGTCTCTCTGGCCCTTATCAGCAATCTTGACTCTATCTCCTTGTGGATGCTTAAGTACATATCTCGGCCTCTCAGCAACTCTGATTTTCACAATAAAGATTCCCTGCACTGGGTAATGAAGTGGATAGCACAGCAGGTAGGGTGTTTGCCTTGCACGCGGCTGACCCGGGCTCGATTCCCAGCATCCCATATGGTCCCCTGAGCACTGCCAGGGGTAATTTCTGAGTTCAGAGCCAGGAATAACCCCTGTGCATTGCCAGGTGTGACCCAAAAAGAAAAAAAAATAGATTCCCTGCACCTCTGATTTTCGGGAAAAACGGGTTTGAAAGGATAGGTAACTTTACAGCCTGCTTTTATTTCCCACCACGTAGAATGAGTGCCCATTGCCGCCAAGGATGCGGTGGTTGGTACTGAACAGCAGCAGCCCATTTATTATCTTCTGACTTCAAATCTGTTTTCAGTCTTTAGTAACAATAAACATTGCCACTTTATCTATGCCAAATTTGCTTGATATACCACTCCCTTTCCAGAAAAAAAAAAATACTTTGTCTCTCTGAAAATCTACCCTGTTTAAATGAAAAGAGTTCCCCTCCCCCCCACACACACACCCTACCCCACCCCAGACTGCTGTTGTCCACCTTGGGAAAGATGGTCTCCACTGTGCCCTAAGGTGGAAAGTTTTATCCAGAAACCTTCAAGGAGAGCTACATCATGCAGAGCTAGACAGTATTCGAGCTAGAATACATCTTAGTAACGCTATCATTCATCATCTGGGAAACAGAATAGTTATTTGATAAGAAATGTATCATAAGTATTTCAATAAAATTTTTTTAAAAAATCTGTAATGCTATGCTTTGGACTCTTTGCTTCCTGTTTGGTTTGAGAGGCTTTTAAGTCCTAGTGTGACATTGCTGAAGAGTTGAGAGCATGTGAAGCTGTCATAGGGGTCCTGGAGAGATACTGTGACAAAGGCTCCTTTCACGTTGAGGGTAAATCAAAAAGCCTAGACCATTGTCTCCCAAAATGCAGACCCTGAACCAACCAGCATCAGCATCATTGGAAACTTGCTGGCAGTACAAGCTTGCTGCCTATTTTCAGAGCTTCTGAATCAGAAACCGAGGGTAGGGCCAGGAATTCTGTGTTAGTAACCCTCCAACAATTCTGACACACACTAGAGTTTAAGAAGGTCTGAATTAGCCTGTCGTTTATAAGATCACTGTTGAGGTTTACATCACCATGCAGCTCACCCAATTACAGTGGACAATTCAGTGGGGATTGATACATACACTGAGTTGTGCTACTGCACCATGGTTTTAGAGCACTATCCCATGTGCTTCACGTTTGTTTCCTCACAGGCTCATCAGCCCCACACAGCCATTAACCGTTTGTCTTAGTAGGTTTCTATACATCTTATATAAATTCAATACAGATCTGCTTCTGGACAATTTATATAAATGCCATCATACAGATTTGACTTTTGTCTGACTTTTTTTTTTCATTGAGCAAATGTTTTCAGGTTCATTGTTCATTCCCTTTCATAGCTGTCTAATCCATTGTACGGGCATTTCACATTTTCTAATCCACTCATTAGTTGATGAACATTTGGATTGTTTCCACCTTTTCGCAATACAAGTGATGCTTCTGTGAATATTTACATTAAGTTTTGTGTGGATACATTTTTTCATTTCTCGCAGACTGCATTAAGTAGAATGTTGGGTCTTACGGTAGCTCTGCCTTTGATCTTTTTGTTGTTGTTATTTTTGTTTTGGGGGGCCATGCCCAGCAATGCTCAGGGATAACTCCTGTTTCTGCACCCAGGAATTACTCTTGGTAGTGCTTGAGGGATCATATGGGATGCCAGGGATCTAACCTGGGTCAGTCGCATGCAAGGCAAGTGCCCTACCCATTATATTATCTCCACAGCTCTGTTTATGGTATTTGAGGAACTGATAGACTATTGTACAAAGCGACAGTACCATTTTATATTTCTGTTAATAATTTATCAAGGTTCCAGTTTCTTCACCTCTTTGCAACATTTCTATAATCTGTGAAGCAATCTTTCGAGAAAATGAGTATGTAAGCTTAATTTGGTATGGTATCTTTTCCCCTTAAAACTATTATACTTTTAAAGGATAACTTTTGATTGGTATTTTTGAGATTAGCAAGCTTGATTTTCATGATTGTGCTCTCTGTCTTGTGATTATGTAATCTTCCTTATTTTTTAAATATCCGCTTAATTTTGAAGCAAGTAAACCAGGAATTTTTAATTCTCTGACATGACAGAGCTAGTAATTGTTCAAGCAGTGTTTTTGATTGGCTGATTCTCAAACATTTCTTGACTCTAAACATTCCTTAGCTGTGCAGAACACTTGCTAGCAGAAGCAGCTTTTTTTTTTCTTGTAGTTTTTATTACAAGCACCAGCCGAAGAAATAGGGTGATAGTAGAAATGACATCTGTACCTATATGTTCATTGCAGCACTGTTCACAATAGCCAAAATCTGGAAACAATCCAAGTGCCCTAGAACAGATGACTGATTAAAGAAACTTTGGTACATCTACACAATGGAATACTATGCAACTGTTAGGAGAGATGAAGTAATGAAATTTGCTTATAAATGGATAGACATGGAGAGCATCATGCTAAGTGAAATGAGTCAGAAAGAGGGACAGACCTAGAAGGACTGCAGTCACTTTTCGTGTATAGAATAACATCATATGAGGCTGACACCCAAGGACAGTAGATACGAGAGCCAGGAGGATTGCCCCATAGCTGGAAGCCTGCTTCATGAGCGGAGGGGAGAAGGCAGATGGAATAGAGAAGGGTTCACTAAGAAAATGATGGCTGGAGGAATCAATTGGGATGAGAGATGTGTGCCGAAAGTAGCTAATGGACCAAACATGATGACCTCTCAGTGTCTGTATTGCAAACCATAATGCCCAAAAGTAGAGAGAGAGTATGGGGAATATTGTCTGCCATGGAGGCAGGGGAAGGGTCGGAAAGGGGGGTTATACCGAGGATATAGGTGCACTGGTGGAGGGATGGGTGTTTAATCATTGTGTGATTGTAACCCAAACATGAAAGCTTATAACTATCTCACGGTGATTCGATAAAATTAAAAAAAAAATAGGGTGATGACTGCTGAGGGGAGTTAACTCACAAGACTGGGTGTGCGTGCTGGAGCCCCACACATGATCGATTCCCTGAGCCAGGAGGATCCTCAGAACAAAGACAAGCAAAAGAAGAAATAGGCAAATTAACCTTTCACGGTTCTTTGCTTTACAGAGGAATGGCTTCTGGTTGGAACCAAACAAGGACATCTTCTTCTCTACAGGATTCGAAAGGATGCTGGTAAGTGGCAACTTTCCAGATTGCTGCTCATGAGGGGGTAAAAAAAAAGGTTTCCCTATTACCAAGCAGCAAGGAGATGTGGAGAGGAATGACTATCAGACAAGAGATGCCACGTGGGGACTGTGCTGGAGGGGGTTGGCCACTTTGGTGCAGTCACTTTGTTCATCAAAACCCTAAAGTTCAACAATATTATATCCATGTTACTTAAGCTATAATTAAAAAAAAGTTTCGAGAAGATTTCAATAGGTAGTAGACAATTGAAATCAGTGATGCCCTGGGCTGGGATTGTATAGTGAGAAATTGGGAAGAAACATTTCAGAATCTCCAGGGCATTTTTAAAACTATATTTCCACTATTTCCATCCAGGTGATGGTGTTGGATGTTCCTCCCTCCTCACTTCTTGAAGGCTAACTTTAAGAAGATTTTTCTTAGGGAAATAAAATTCTTTTTTATTTACTTTCCCCTTTGGTTTTTGGTTTTGGGGCCACACTCAGTGGTGCTCTGGGCTTACACCTGACTCTGTGCTCAGGGATACTCCTGGCAGGGCTCGAGGTGGGGGGAAGGGGAGGGATCATAATAGGTGCCAGGGATTGAACTTGGGTCAGCTGTGTGCAAGGCAAATGCCCTACCCACTGTACTGTCACTCTGGCCCTGGGAAATAAGATTCTTGTGTAATGGTGGTGATAATAGGAAAAGAAAAATGAAGAACTATTGATTTAAAAGATGGATTTAACTTCTAAGGGATAGTCTAAGAGAAAGAGGAACTGGGTTTGAGTCCAGCTTCTCCTTGGCCACATGCCTATGAGTAAGTAGGTTCCTTCCAATATCAGTTTCCTTTTCTGTAAACTGTCTCACAAAGTTATGGTCTTGTGAAATAGTATACCTGAAAAGACTTCAAAAAAATAAAGCTCTGGTCAACGTCTCTTTGTCACTAACAAAATAGAATAATAACAGTCTTTGAAATGTGTTCTGCTAGAATATCTTCTACTAGTGAAAAAAAGTACTATGTTTCCTAATTTTATTTCTATTTGTGGAAAATTAATGTTTAACTACTTCATCTTGGAGCTATGGAG
Source organism: Sorex araneus (assembly GCF_027595985.1). Taxonomy (NCBI): domain Eukaryota; kingdom Metazoa; phylum Chordata; class Mammalia; order Eulipotyphla; family Soricidae; genus Sorex; species Sorex araneus. The sequence goes on along the minus strand of NC_073304.1, from coordinate 87,531,325 downwards.
CCTATAGAAATCTGCTCTTAATGTTAGAATAAATTGAACCATATGAAACTCATTAGTCATATAGAAAAAATAAAATATTTCTTAACTTTCAACCTAATATATAATATATAATTTTTCTATAGCTTTTTTTTTTTTTTTTTTTGCTTTTTGGGTCATACCCAGCAATGCACAGGGATCACTCCTGGCTCAGGAATCACCCCTGGCGGTGCTCAGGGGACCATATGGGATACTGGGACTTGAACCCGGGTCGGCCTCGTGCAAGGCAAACGCCCTACCCGCTGTGCTATCACTCCAGCCCCTAATTTTTCTATAGCTTTAAAGCAGAAGTGGAAATAGTCTTCATGACACCTACAATATGGGTAACTTTGAGAACTAGAGCATCTTGCTAGTGTAGGAAAATAAAAAGGTTTTTCCTTCTGCCTATCTGAAGTTTCTTGGCTACAAACCATTAATTAGACTGACAGAAGAAAAATAAGGGGAAAAGACAACTTTGCTGCATGTATATTCTACATATATGTGGGGGAATTCAGTGATATGTACTCTCTTTTACTAAGTAATTACAGATTTTATGCCCTTTATTTTTTTTCTTTAATTAAAAAAAAATTTTACAAGAAAGTGAGGCATGACTATTTAAAAAAAATTTTTTTTTGCTTTTTGGGTCACACCTGGATATGCACAGGGGTTATTCCTGGCTCTGCACTCAGGAATTACTCCTGGCAGTGCTCAGGGACCATATGGGATGCTGGGAATGAATTCCGGGTCGGCCCCGTGCAAGGCAAACACCCTACCCGCTGTGCTATCGCTCCAGCCCTGAGGCATGACTATTAAGTGAACTTTAAAAAAAAATTTTTTTTCCCTTTTTGGGCCACACCTGTGGTGCTCAGGGCTTATTCCTGTTCTGCACACAAGGATCACTCCAGGCAGGCTCTAGAGACCATTTGGGGTGCCATTTGGGGTGCCAGAGATAAACCTAGGTCAGCCATGTGCAAGGCCTGGTGTACTATTGCTCTGGCCAAGAGGCTTATTTCTAAGTGTTTCAGTTTTGGGGCCATGAGATTTTGATGACTACTCATCTCTGCTATTGGTAGCAAAACAGCTGTCATAGGTGGTATGTGAATAAGTGGGTGTGACTGTGTTCCAATAAAACTTTATTTTCAGAAAGTTTGGAGAGCAGCATTTGGCTTATGGGCAGTACTTTCTGTAGCCCTTGCTTTAATGTGTTAGTTCTCAGATCCAGAAGATAATGTGTCTTTGACGTCTGTTTCTTCAGTAATTTGAAACTTAAGTATGCCTTGGATTTTTCACAGCAACTATGTTTTGACACACTCCTCTGTGCGTAGGTACTGTCAGGCACAGAGGTAAGAGAACCTACTAGTCTTACTCCTTTGACCCTCAAACCCTAATACTGGAACACAGTGATTTGTTTAGTGTATCATTTCTTTGTGAAATGTATCATTTCTTTGTGAATGGTAAGGAATTAGAAACAAATTCAAAAATCAGCTTTTCAACACAGTATAGTCTTAGACTGGCAATGTTAGTGTTAACTAGAGTTGGAACATTGGTGGTTCCTTGCCCTGTGATCAGTTCCTCATGTAACCTTTGGCAACTTAATCTTCCCAGTCTTCAGTTTCCCCACAGGCAGCTTAATCTACTGTGAACTGTTATGAAATCAAACTGATTAGAAATGTCCCTTCTATTACACTCAGAACCTGGTATAGGACTGGTCCGGCTCTAGCATGGTGTGACCCAGAAATAGACCTGGGCCTCCCTGAGTTAGCCGTAGAAGTAACTTGGTTTCTAGATTTGAGATTATTTAAATGTAGATAGTATTTCAGTTAGACTGTCCATAGGAAAGGGGAAGATGGGACTTAGGGGTCCTGGGTTTTAGTCTGATCTGCGACAACCGTGGGAGTTCAGAAACCTTTCCAGGAACCCCCTATGTATGTTTGAAACAGAGGGATGAGATTAGTTCAAATCTGAGGTTCTGGAACTTTAGGTTTATTTCAGTGCTGCCCTCACTCCAGAGTTGGTCTCTGCACTGTGCCCACCTGTCCTTCCCGATGATCTCCAGAGTCAAAGCTCAGTTCACAGTGACACTGAGTCACTTGTTCTTTCAATCAACGCTTCTGTGAGGAGCCAAGGTGTGAGGTCCAGTGTCTGTCTTGGAGGAAAATACTTTTATGTGTGTTGTAGCCGGACAGGCTTTTTCATGGAGCATCATTCTTGCTTGAAAACAAAAGAAGATTACATATTTTTCAGATCATTTGAGTATTTTTTCAACTGGGTGTTTTCTCAAAAGCAAACACAGGGATTATGTTACTTTAAAGAAAATAACCGGCAAATATTATTACTAATAATAACATTTGAGTTCTCAGGAGAAAATTAGAATAAAGGGGCCAGAGGTAAGGCCAGTGCCTTACAAGCAGCTGGCCGGCCCCTATTCCCTCTCTGAGCCCCATCATCGCATAAGTTCTCCCAAGCACTGCCAGCGGCCACTCCTGAACACGGAGCCAGGAGTAGTTTCCGAGCACTGATAGATGTGCACTCCCCCACAAAAAAAAAGAAATAAAATTAGAACCTTGGAATACTTGTATCTACCACCATGAGCTTGACAGTGTCTCAATATTTGAAGATAATTCTGAGGGTAATAGTGGTAATAAGTGTTTGGCTTTATTATTAGTATTATATGTATCCTACATTTGAAAATCTGCCTAATTCAGTGAACCAGTATTTTCCAGTGCACATAACTCATGTTATCCTAGTTATCCATTCCTGGTGTCAGGGATGTAGCTCAGAGGTGGAGCGCTTGCCTCACACAGGTGAAGTCCTGGGTTTGCTCTTTGGTGCCACACACAGTAGAAACCTGTTGATTGTCCTCAGCAGTGCCACCAGACTCTGTGCTCCTAGCCGGGAGCAGCTGACAGGCTGTGCTCAGAGCCCATGCCTACAGCACCCCTGAGTTGGTTTCTGGCTGGCACTCACTAGCTGTGGCATGGCTGACCTATCCTGCCCATCAGATTGGAATCAGAATAGCAATGCCTACTTCTCCAGGGAATGGTTGGGGCAAGGGGTGGGGGATGGCAAATGACTTCTTAAACACTGAATCCCGTGCCTAGCTCTGTTAGTAGCAGCTGCTGCTATGGTAATTATCATCATGGTCCTGTGGCTTCTTAAGAGGCTGAATATTTCTGTCCTCCCAGCAAGTCTGGCTTCATCTGTTTTCTATGGTGTATCATTTTCTTCCCTCTGTTGTGTGACAGTGCCAGCCAATGTAGCATCACTGGACAGTGGCATTACAGTTGCCTTAGCTTTAGCACTGGTGTGCGTTGCAGACAGTATCTGCTAGAGTTTAGTTGGCCTAGATCTAATGATGCTTCAGTCTGGCTTCCATTGCTTCAGGTCTTATATTTGGTTTTATTTTTTCCAGGGCTGTATGGGGTTGAACCTCAACCTCACACATGTGAGGCATGCTCTCTACCACTGCCCCACATCAATAGCCTCTGAATATTCCTTTTTGGGGGCTGTATGGGGTAAAGAGGGGTCCTCAAGCTTTGCCTTAGCTAGCTAGACCTTACAGCTCCATGCTAGGACTCAAGGTTGTGGTGCTGCTCTGGCTTTGTGGTGCAGGGGACTGCCAGGGCCACACTGGCCGTGCTCAGAGCCCCTTAGAGCTACACCGTCAGATGTTTGGGAAATGTGGTATTGAGGATTGGACTGGGATTCCAAGCATGCGGAACATGCACCCTCTCACCTCGTATGCTATCTCCCGACTCCTGGATGCTGCTTTTTGCACTCTTTTGTTGTGAAACACTTTGCCCCCAAGGTTCTATATTATAGGGTAAGCTCTTGCCAAGTTTCCTGCAGTTTCTGTGAACTTCCTCAGTCCTGTGGTATGCTAAGGCCAATGGAGGGTACATGAGCTGCCTTCTTAAACTGGAGTTGAAAGCAGCTTAGTAAAAATGGGCCTATTTCAGATGTCTGGCTTGAAGACCTTTTAGGAGTTTCCAAAGACCCATGTAGGAGAATAATCCAGAGCAACATTTTTTTCATTGTAGGTGTTTATTTCTCTGTCTTCTATCTTTGAAATGGTGAATGGTTCTTTTCTATTGACAGGTTGCAACCGATTTGAAGTGACACTAGAGAAATCCAATAAGAACTTCTCCAAAAAGATTCAGCAGGTAGGCAGCAGAGGTGGTTGCTCCGACAAGATTGGACTTTTGTAAGAGCCTGTCAACTCTCCAACTTTGGCGACGTGATTAAAGGTTTATTGCAAAGCTGGTAAACTCTTGGCATCCTCAGCTTGCTCTCTACCCAGCCAGTGCCTGGGATCCTTTCTCATAAACATAAAGTTATTGCACGTAAATAGAAGTCAGATCTCTGTCATCCATATAGGTTTTAGTCCCCAGTGTTTTTAATACTGTAGCTAAATGAACTATTTGCTAAACCTTGTCAGAGATGTCTGAGTCTAATGATTTGCTGTTTTTCAGATCCATGTGGTTTCCCAGTTTAAGATTCTGGTGAGCTTGTTAGGTAAGAAAAAGGACTATATTTGTATCTCTTGTGTCCAAAAAAATAACAGGTGTGATCTAATTTAACCCTTTGGAGATTAATTTAGTAATAAATTTAACAAGGAGACCAATATGTTACAAATAAGATAAAGTAGGATGCATAGTTAATATAGGCACCATCATCCCCCTCAAACTTGAACTTTGCTCTCCAAGAAGTGTCACTTCATGCATTCATGAATCTAACAAGTATTTTTTGAGCTCTACTCCATGCATTGGAGGTATCAAGTTGAACAAAATGGGATTTCTATTTTTGAAATTTAATTTTTCTGGCATAGATATCTAAGCAACAAAGTAATCATTCAGTGTGACACATTGCAATGAAAATATGTTTAAAAGCATGTGGGATCTTAGTAAAGGGAGGGATCCTGTATTCTAACAGATAATTAGAATTTCAGTAAGAGACAGAAGAAGCAACTTGAGCAATGGCCCCAAGATCTATCTGACTCAGTTATGTCGGGAAGAGCGGTAAGGTATTCAGTGAGAGACAGAGCCTTGTTTGAACAACCATACTTTTATGAAAGGAGACAATGAATTGCCTTTTGTCAAACAGGACTGGAAACTTTGCTCATCATCTTTGCTCATCCTCGGTTCAGCCTAGGACCCCAGTCACTGTCATTGTCACTGTCATCCCGTTGCTCATCAATTTGTTCCAGCGGGCACCAGTAACGTCTCTCATTGAGAGAGTTATTATTACTGTTTTTGGCATATCCAATGCGCATGGGTAGCTTTCCGGCTCTGCCGTGAGGGCTCCATACTCTCAGTAGCTTGCCGGGCTCTCCGAGAGGGGCGGAGGAATCTAACACAGGTCGACTGCTTGAAAGGCTAATGCCCAACCACTGTGCTATCGCTCCAGCCCTAGGACCCCAATAGTAAAACCATTTCAAACTTAACTATTAGATAGAGAGATGAACACTTAAAGTAATTGAGGCCTTGGGGATGAGGTTTGGACCACACCTGACAGTGCTCAAGGCTTACTCCTGGCTCTGCACTCAGGAATTGGTCCTGATGGGCTCAGGGGACCACATGGGGTACCAGGGATAGAACTTGGGATGGAAAAGTACAAGGCAAGCACTCTACCTGCTTAAATATCTCTCCGACCCTGAAGTAATTAACTTTTATCTGAACTATATAAAACTATGTAAGGAGGCATAAAAATATTTTGCTTGCTGTGTAGCAAGCAAATCCCCTTGCCAGGGGATTGTACAGAATTCACAGATTTCCTTTTATTTAATTGATCGTCCTATTATAAGTGACTTTGAAAGCCATTTCTTATACAAATATTGCATTGTAAACTTCCAGATGAGAGTTTTTTTACACAAGTCAACCCAAATTTGAACCAGATGTTCAAACTCAAACTCTTATGTATTTATTCTGATAATAGTTTAAAATAAATAGGGGCTAGAGCAATAGTATATTACGTAGGGCACCTGCCTTGCATACAGCTGACATGGGTTCAATCCCCAGCATCACATGTGGTTCCCTGAGCCAGGAGTGATCTCTGAGTGTAGAGCCAGGAGTAAGTTTTCAGCACCAGCAGGTGTATAACCTCCTCCCCCCTCAAAAAAAAAAAAAAAGAATCGTTGTTTTTTTCTTTTTGGGGGTTTTTGAAGATAACTAACCTAGGGAATGAGAATTATGATGATTATTTATAGTGATGCTTTCTCTCCTTCCAAGCAGAAAATAACATTTATGTCCACGACCTGTTGACATTTCAACAAATCACTACGGTTTCAAAGGCAAAAGGAGCATCACTGTTTACCTGTGAACTCCAGGTATGTGGGCCAAGATGATGTGCTTTTAAAATTGGCATTTTTTTGCTGGGGATGTGTGATATCCTGAAATCAATCCCTGGCATCACAGAAAAAAAAAGTGCTTTGATGGTCTTTTGCATAATGTCTTCCATTGGACAGGAAGAATAACATTGATATCCAAGTCCAGCAGGGACTCCAAAAAAGAATAATTGGTTTTCGATTGGATTAAAGAAGTGTTGCCTTAATGTATGGTCTGAAATTGAGACATTCGCAATCCCTGTGTGTGCTCACCCCAGCACCATACATCTGGGAGGCAGCAGACAACTAACCAAAGATAGAAATACATGTAGACAAACAATTAGTGGGAAATCAAGACTGTAGGAGTGCCAGCAACATCACTAGAGGACACTGAAATGACTCTTTGAAACATATCTTGTGGCTGTTGTCTTTTGGAAGTTTTTGTTATTCAGGGAAGATATTTGCCAGTTCGTCATCATCACATTCTGCAAAACTTTCCACACCTCTCTTTTCAACTTCGATCACTTCATAGTTTTGGCAGATGGGTTTTTTGTTTGTTTTGGGGTTACATCTGGCGGTGTTCAGGACTTATTCCTGGCTCCATGCTGAGGGGTCATTCTAGGTCGTGCTTGGGGAATCACAGGTGGTAGTAGGGATGAAACCTGTCTGCCATTTGCAAGGCAAGTGACTCACCCGCTATGTAAGCTCTCTGGCCCCCACAGTTTAGTTTTTATAGTCTATATTGACACTACACTTTTTCTAGGGTTTAAATTTTTTTTACTAAGACACTATGATTTAGGAAGTTGTTTATAATATGGTTTCAGGCATACAGTGTTTCAGTACCACTCTCATCACCAGGAGACTGGAGTGATTGTACAGTGGGTAGGGTGTTGGCCTTGCACATGACCAACCTGAATTTGCTCATGGCATCCCATATGGTCCCCAGAACACCATCAGGAGTGACCCCTGAGCATCACCAGGTGTGGCCCAAAACCAAAAATTAAAACAAAAACCAGTCCCACCACCAGTGTGACCTTCCCTCCATTAGTATCCCTAGGTTACTGCCTCCCCCCACCCCCAGCCTGCCTTCTTTTTTTTTTTTTCTTTTTGGGTCACACCCGGCGATGCACAGGGGTTACTCCTGGCTTGCACTCTTAGTCCTGGACGTGCTCAGGGGACCATATGGGATGCTGGGAATCAAACCCAGGTTGGCCGCGTGTAAGGCAAATGCCCTACCCGCTGTGCTATCACTCTAGCCCCAGCCTGCCTTCTTGCAGGCACATTTTTTTAGTTATTATTATCTTTAATTTTTTATTAAAAACACCATGATTTTCAAAGCTGTTTATTATACGGTTGTTTCAAGAATTCAGTGTTTTAATACCACCAGTGTGAACTTCTCTCCACCAGGATCCCGTTTTGGCATAGTTTTAAGTCTGGTTATTGTAGTTTGGGTCTCCTGCTTATAGTGTTGTTGACTCTGTGACTTAGAGATTTACATATACGACACTCCTCCCCCAAAAATGTGGCAATGACTCTCACACTGCATTTTTTTTTATGCGTAGGCATTGTAAAGGAGCACGCAGATTCGATTCCTGACATAGTCTCCCAGGCTTCAGCAGGTGTAGCCCTGGAGGCCCCCAGCACTGCCAGGGAGGCCCAGCTATCCCCAGCACTGCAGGGCCTCAGGGGATGGCATCCTCGTGCCTTTGCATTGAACTCAGACCTTTGCCTTGTCTAAGAAGTGCTGGTGGGGCCTCCAGGCCTCCGAGTACTCCTAGTACTCCGAGCATCCCCCTCCACCACCAAAACAAAAGGATTAAAAATACTAGCCTGTGTTTCAATCAGAGCACCCCAGAGAGGGGGCGGGTGAGACCCCTGCCCGCCCCAAGGGACCCAGCTCCGGCAGCCAAAAACCTCCAGAACTCAACCGCCACTGCCGTGCTCACAGCTGCTCTCCACACGCTGGGGCCGAGCCTAACCCATGAGTGAACCTATTCCTGGACATCTCATACCTCACACCACTCGTACTCCAAGAGTAGCGCACCACGTTAGATGGGGTTAAAGTAGAAGGCAACCAATCTTAGAGGGAAATGTTTTTACATATATATATGTATATAATCACACAAGGCTCAACCTTTAGCAGCATGTTAGTAATTTCTTATAAAAGGGCTTACAAGCCCCTGGGTGAAATACAATAATCTTCACATACTTTCCTCTAAGGAAACTTTTTTTGAGCATTGTCAGTGGTTTATTCATAACCAAGAATACAAAAATAAATCATTTTGGTTCTGCTTTGGGGCAGGGGTTGGGGTTTGGGTTGGAAACATCTGAAATACGGTGGTGGGAGGTGTAATGGTGGTGAGATTGGTGTTCGAATATCAAATGTAATCAAATATTGTGAACTACTTTATAAAAATAAAATTAAATTAAACAAAAAAGAAACAAATTATCAGGCTGTTGCCACAGTGTGTAGTAGCAGGCAAGGCAGTAGTGAGAAACAGGTGCCTCTTATGGTGGTGAAAGTGTCTGTAAGTCAAAGTCCTTCCTCTCTGAATTGTGAATGTCTGTGAGATGTGTCCGGACAGCAGCCCAGGGGGAGAATGTGCTTCCTGCATGCAGTTTAGAGAATGGCGTACTTTGGCTCAGCTTGAGTTCCAAAGGATTTTCAGATTAGTAGCCCTTTCAAGGGAGGAAGCCTCTAACTGTCCATTTTGTGGTCATTGTACCCCTGGCCTCAATTTTTCCAAATGTCTCATGCAGCACACAGAGACCGGAGAGGAGGTGTTACGGATGTGTGTGGCCGTGAAGAAGAAGCTGCAGCTTTATTTCTGGAAGGACAGGGAATTTCATGAACTGCAGGTAAAGTCAGTCCAGTCCACTGTTACCTGGCCCGTGGGTGGGTGGGTGGGAGCTGCTGCTAATGCATTGGTCCTCTGCTCAAAAACTTAACTTCCAGGGGCTGGAGTAATAGATCCCATTAGTGTTCTCCCCAGACAAATGTTCTGCTTCGAGCACTGGAGGCAGGTGTCGGTCTTCCATGTTCAACCTCTGTCCAGATGGGTTTATTTCTCAGTGGCCTTTGAACTTTTCCTAATGCCCTTTGTCCAGTTCGCTACTTTTATTGTGTTCAGCTAAAAGTGAGAGGGTGATTTTATAGAATGGAGGTAAAAGAACAGCAAGTGATTTTTAACATGGTGATCTGAGAAAAAACCAAAAAAATCATTTTCACATGCTTTCCAGTTGAACTTTTGCTCTCTTTCTTCAGGGGGACTTTAGTGTTCCAGATGTGCCCAAGTCCATGGCCTGGTGTGGAAACTCGATCTGTGTGGGTTTCAAGAGAGACTACTACCTGATCAGGGTAACACTGACCTTCCCGCAAGGATCTGTTTGTCTTGGGGGAGATGGTCATGGGGTTGCCTGTGCTTCTGGACCTCAGATTGAGAGGATTCCTGTGGACTGCTTTTGGCATAACAGTCTGTGTGTCTGATTATTTTTCATGGTCTCAATGTTTTTCATTTTTCCCAAATAAGGCATTCGTGTGACCTAGATCAGGCAGAATCAACTCATAGTCCTCTATCTAGCAGCTTTCCCCAATCTTGCACCTTAGTACTGGGACAGATACTAGTGGGGGTGCTGCTTGCCCTCTCAGCAGCCTTCTTGTGGGCTGCCTCCTTGAGGCATCAGTGTTCAGGAATTATAAGCTAATTTTGGTAACATAAATATTTTTAAGAACTTGTGTTTCTTTGCCTCCAAAAGCTTTTACTGTATTTCTTATTTTTCGTTTTGAGTGAGTCCACGTTGTCTTAATTTCAAAAGCCATATATCTTTATTAAAAAAAAGGAAAATAAAGGAAGAGCAAATCAGCCGTAATCCCTTCACTCAGAAAAAGTAACTTGACCCTTTGATATATTCCACCCATTTACAAAAACACCATATTATACACTTTGTTTTACTTTTTTTGTTTTGTTTTTTGGGTCACACCCAGCAATGCTCAGGGGTTATTCCTGGCTCTGCACTCAGGAGTTACTCTTGGCGATGCTTGGGGGACCATATGGGATGCCGGGGATCAAGCCTGGGTTGGCCATGCACAAGCAAAAGGCCCTACCCACTGTACTACGCTCCGGCCCCACCTACTTTTTCTCTTAACCTAAGTGGAAAATATTCAGAGCATCATTTTTCCCCCACCTCTCTCGTCCCTGTCCCACAATATACATCTGTAGAAGAGACTGAGGAACCATTCATTTCAAAAATTTATCTACAGTTGTTAGCTTCAGACCTCTCTCCTAGTCCACACGTGGCGGTTCTAAAAGTGTTCCTACCTTATCTCCTCAGCCCCCTCTCTGTAGCTCAGTTTTTTTTACTTAGTATACTAGTTCCTTATTTTTGTGGTTGGAATCTCCACTTGGCAGCAGTAGAATCACGGACTCCTCGAGGAACTGCTGCTGGCATTTAACTGAGGCCCATGAGGTGTTTTGGTACCGACGGGAAGCAGTCGGGCAGGGCCGGGCCGAACATCAGAGTTGGCTTTTGTTCCTCTCACAGCCCTCTCGAGTCTTTCAAAGGTTGCACATCATATCTCAGGACTAGGCTATTGAGTAATTATTTGTTTATATGAAATAAGAAAATATTTTTTATGCACATTTCTTTTTCACAAATGCCTCAATTTGTATAACTGTTCATCACCAGAAGTTCTGAACAGTTTCATCACCCCCAAGGTTTCCTCATACTGTCTCTTTGAAGTCAGTCTCTGCTGCTCTACCCCCGCTTCTGGTAACCACGGGTTTCTTACCTTTTGCAGTTTTGCTTTTTACCAAATGTCCTAAGTGGATTCATACAATATGGGTGCTTTGGAGTCTTGTCTTTTTTCTCTCTTCCTCATGTGTCTGACATTAGTTGTGTGGCTGTTTGTGTCAGTGTGTTCATTTTTTATGGCGATGCAGTGGTCTGTGGCTCAGATATACTGTAGTCTATCCCTGCATCAGTTGAAGATCACATTACCACCACCCCCTTCCAGTCTCAAGTCATAACAAAGCTGCTAGAAATAGTTGCAGACAAATTTGTGTGTAAATGTGAGTGTGTGTGTGACTTTATGATAGGCTGATGTACAGGGCCGCCATCCCACTTTGTGTCCTCCCCAGCAGCCTGTGTGCGTAGTTCCAGTTGCTCTGCGTCCTTGCCAGCATCTGATATCGCTGCCTGCCGGGAGAGTTGCTTTTTTGCTGTTACAGATAGAAAGGGAGCAGGTCCTACAATGTAAAATCTGCCATCACAAATGTGATTAGTTTCCTTATGGTGAACAAGGAATATTTTTGTCTTCTCTAAGTCTGAAACTTTTATCTAGACTTTTCCAGGCCACGTGCAGGCCCTAGTTGGAGCATGCCGCGTGACTCACTTTATGTCTTCCTGTAGGTGGACGGAAAGGGGTCCATCAAAGAGCTCTTTCCAACAGGAAAACAGCTGGAGCCCTTAGTTGCACCCCTGGCAGATGGAAAAGTGGCCGTGGGCCAGGATGACCTCACCGTGGTGCTCAATGAGGAGGGGATCTGCACACAGAAGTGTGCCCTGAACTGGACAGACATACCAGTGGCCATGGGTAAGACCAACAATAGAGGCTGTTTCCCATTGGGCCAGGGGCTGTTCTCCAGTCTGGAGTCCCAGACAGCCATTTTTGGTGTCTGGCACTCTCACTTCCCCTTCATAAAATGTGACGAGTGTTACAGGAGTGTAAAAAAACCCAAAAAAACAAAAAAAACCCGAAACATTCTGATGTGGGTAGGAAAGTGGGTTTTGCTTCCTAAGGGGAAAAATGTAAATCAAATGGTACATTTTAGGAAGTGACCGTCTGCTGCTATTTTTACTTCTTAGTTCTTGTCTTTTGCTTTTTTTTTTAATGGTTTGATTGTGTTCTCTGCAAACGAATCACATTTGCAAATCGGCACATTTCCTCTCTCTGCCTGAAGCACATGTATTTCGGTGTTGGAAGGTTTTGGATGTGACGGCAGTGGCCACTGTTGTTCTCACAAGCACCCTGCGTCCAGTGTTCTCTGTCTTACATGTTAGATGTGTCCACTTCTTACCACTCTCTATTACGGGATTTCCTGGAGGCAAACAACCACCCATGAAACAGTTCATTTTCAGGTAGAAGTGACTTTTTAAAAAATAACCAGCTGCTCACCAGGCTGAGTCACATGCTTTGCATGCTGGAGGCCAGCATTGGGTCCCTGACACCACATAAGCACCTCCAGGAGCATTCCCCGGCCACTGCCAGATAGAGCCTGACAACCAAAAACTAAAGCCAAAAGTATTGGGTATATGAACATGCTGCCTTTAAGGATTCTAGCTCAGGAAACGATGATCATTACAACTGAAGATAAAGAGACAATGCAGGCATGGCTTACGGTACTCATTTGCGTGATTTGAGATCTAGCAATTCAGAAGGGGCAAGTTCATTATTCATTTAGCCTGAAGGAAGCTCCTGTCCAGGAATAAGACAGGACTAGACCATCCAGGGCACTTAAGAGGTGACTTAAAGAAAAATTCCTTTCCTTTCAAGCAGAAAAAATAGTTGGCAAAATGAGCAGAAAAGTCAAAGACATGCTGATTTGTGAGAGGATGTTCTGGAGATAGGCCTGACTGAGGCAGCTCTCCAGGATTACAAAGGACAGAGAGGGTTAGAGGCAAAGGTCTGAGAGGCCAGGAGCTTCCTAACTGGTCAGCCGGCTTAATAAAGCCTCAGGGTCTGGGCAAGCTATGCTGGTGGTAGCTGGAGATGAAAAGACCTGAAGGGAATGATATCGCGTCAGTATTTGGTAAAGCTCTTAACCCATAATTGGGATTATGTGTTAGAAGTTGGGGGGCTAAGCCCTTCATGTGAAGCTTCATGATGCTCAGGGCGTTTCTTGTTTTCCCGTCTAAAGCAGAACTTGTAGGTGTAAAGTAGTGTGTGACAGGTTTGAAGTATGTGTCTCATTCCCAGAGGGCGGCGCTCTGCTTTGGGGTGGAGATTGGTGCCCAGTACCTTCAGCAGTGTTTCTCAGAAAATTGAACTCATTTTTTAAAAAAGAAGCAAATGTAAAAAGAAAATAAATAAATAGCAGCATGCCTTTAAAAAAATTTTTTTTGTAAGATGAAAGGCAGCAAGGGACCCGACAGTACAGGGATAAAGTACTTGCTTTGTATGTGGCCAACCGGGGTTCAATCCCAGCATCACACGGTCCCCCGAATACTGCCAGGGGTGACCCCCGAGCGCAGAGTCAGGAGTGAAACCCAGAGCACAGCTGAGTGTGGTCCTAACCCCCCCCTCCCCGCCGTGTGTGTGTGTGTGTGTGTGTGTGTGTGTGTGTGTGTGTATAAAACAACATAGTAATAGCAGTAGTGATAGCATTTAAACTAATGGAAAATTTGTACTTAGGTCTTAGTTTTCTCATTTTCAAGTACCCTTTTTGTTTTAAAATTGTGTTATAGTACTCATTTAAAACATACAGGTTGTGAATATATTATTTAAACAGAAAAACCAAAAAACCTTATCAGAAGATAGATAATTAGGAAAAGGAAAATAATTTGCAGATTAGTCTAACAAATTTATGGATATGTTCTTTGAGAATAAATTTCTATGTGATTATGCCATCTAGTGGTTAGTTTTGTAATTTTTCATTTAAAAATTTTACATGGTGTCATTAAAAACATAGCAAAGTTTATCATCTTAACTATGCCCAAGTTCAGTTCATTAATATTTGGCATATTCATATATTGTGGAACAGGTATTCAGAACTTTTTCATCTTGCAAATCTGAAACTGTGCCCAGTAAACAAACTAGCTCCCCAGCCTCGCCTCTCGGTCTCTGTCACACTGTCCAAGCTTCTATGTATCTCTCTGACTGCTTTAGATTCCAGATGTGAGTGGTGGCATTTGACTGGCTTGTTTCAGTTAGCACCTCCTCAGGTTCATCCAGGTTATAGCACATGACAGGATTTCCTTCCTATCTAAGACTGATGCTTCACTGCATTTATCTACTACATTTTCTCTATTTATTGGTGGACTTTTAGCTAACTTCTGCCTCTTGACTCTTAACATGGGTGGATGAATAATCTCTTAAAGATTATTTCGGCATTTTTGGATCTAAACCCCTGAGTAGAATTGCTTGGTCATATGGTAGTTCTATTTTAAGTTTCCGAGGTCCTGCCATACTGACTCTTTTTGTGATCATCTTACATTGTAAGATGACATTTTGTGTCATCTTACATTGCTGTCAATAATACATGAGGGTTCCACTTTTTCCACATCCTTCCCAATGCTGATTACTTCCTGGGGTTTTTTGGGAGGGAGTTCTCTCCCAGCAGTGCTCAGCACCCACCCACCAGAGCTCTCCCCAGCAGTGCTCATTCCTACTAAGAGAAGGAACCCAGGACCTCAGTGTGCAAAGCAGGACCCTTGAGTCACATCCCTGTCCTAATTTCTGTTCTTTGATAGTACCATCCTGATAGATGTGAGGTGTTATCTCTGTAGATTTTTACTAATATGACAGACTACATTACGAGAACATTTTGTAATTTTAAGTTAGTAAAATTATGTATATGTGGTATGCAAACAGCATTTTTCACAGTTCACTGTAAAGTATATTCTGTCTTATTCTGAGGTTTCACTTTTTTTTTAATTTTTTTTTTTGTTCCGTTTTGGTTTTTAGCCACACCTGAAGATGCTAAGGGCTTACTTAGCTCTGCACTTAAGAATTATTTTGCTGGGGCCAGAGCCATAGCACTGTGGGTAGGGTGTTTGCTTTGCACATGACCGACATGGGTTCAATCCCCGGCATCCCATATGGTTCCCCCGAGCATTGCCAAGAGTAATTCCTGAGTGCAGAGCCAGGAGTAACCCCTGAGCATTGCCAGATTTGATCCCTCCCCCCCCCAAAAAAATTAAGGTTTTACTTTATTCAGCATTCCAAAACTTATACCGTCACGTCTGTACAAAAGTATAGAAAGCATAGTCGATATGTTAAGTATTGCTTACAAGACATAGGACAAAAGAATGGAGATGAGGGGTGTAACCCAAGAATCAATTCTGGATCTTTGGGTCATGGATAGTTAAATAAAGGATATTTAAGTGTGTATGATACCAAAAAAAAAAAAAAGAGTAAGCATAAAAGCCACAAAAGTATCAACTAGGAATGTAAAGCTTTGTGTCTGGGAAGGTCTTCTGAGCAATGCTTAGGGTTCTGGGGGCCACTCCCAGTGATTCTTGGCTTAGTTCTGTGGGTTGGATGAAGAGACATTTCCCTTCCTCAGAGATGGGTAGCGGTTATGTGAACTTGTTCTCCAGGCCACATTGTTAAAAGCGCTGCAGCTGTCCATCATCAGGCCTGGTTTTGTAAATGATGACAAAGGGACAAGCTCTTACCCATTCTGGAGGGTTGAATGGGAACCATGGAATCAGGTCTCTCTCAGCAAAACTGATTGCATCCATCCTTCTTAGCAAGAGACTTCTAGTATCATGTGGGCAAACATCTTCCCTTGGTGGATCAGTCACATTACAAGCTCCTGGCATGGTGTTTGCAGTTAAATGCAGTGAAAACAAAAATTTGTTTTTAAACACTGACGCAGAAAAAGTCAGTAAAACTAAAGCCCTTGGTCAAAACTACATCTCGGTCTGTTCTCTCTTGCACAGAGCACCAGCCTCCCTACATCATTGCAGTGTTGCCTCGGTATGTGGAGATCCGGACATTGGAGCCCAGGCTTCTGGTTCAGAGCATTGAGTTGCAGAGGCCGCGTTTCATCAGCTCGGGAGGGTAAGGGCGTTTCTGTTCCAGAGCTTTCAGATCATCTGTGTCCTGATAAAACCTGTGCTCTCCCATAACTTTCTTACTCCTGCCTCCAGGTCAAACATCATCTATGTGGCCAGCAATCATTTTGTGTGGAGACTCATCCCTGTCCCCATGGCAACCCAGATCCAGCAGCTTCTGCAGGACAAGCAGTTTGAATTAGCTCTGCAGCTCGCTGTAAGTCTTGCTCTAGAGACTTGGTTGTGCCTGAATCTGCCTCCCTCGTTCTTCCAAGTGGAGGATTCGGGTTTGGAGAGTCCTGTTGGGATGGAGCCCAGAGATTAGCGTTAGAGAGTTTCAATCCAGCATCATTGTAACCCCCAAAGTGGTTTCACTATTTTAGTTTGCTTCTTTGTCAGATGCCAGGCAAATGCAGGTTAGAACAAACTCAGCTCCAGGTTAACAGGAGAATGAAATCTGCAGAAAAATTAGACAGTGCAAACATTAAAGTACAGCAGTGAAAATCAGTTTCAGAGTCTAGTTTGGTGGGAGGCTGCTAGCCTGTGTCTGCGTCCAAAGGGTGTCTTCAGTAGTCCCAGCCGCTGCACTCAGTAGGGCTACACGCTCTCTGTCCCTGGCTGTGTCTGTGTAGGATGTTGCTCACAGCAAAATTGTGGCCGTGTGGGCCAGAGAGATAGTACAGTGGAGAGGGGGCTACACGCTCTCTGTCCCTGGCTGTGTCTGTGTAGGATGTTGCTCACAGCAAAATTGTGGCCGTGTGGGCCAGAGAGATAGTACAGTGGAGAGGGAGCTTGCTTTGCAGGTGACTCACCCGGGTTTGATCCCTAGCACCACATACGGTCCCCTAAGCATCACCAGAAGTGATCCCTCAGTCCCACTGGATGTGGCCCAAAATGAGTGACAGAAAGAGAAAGAGAAAAGGGACATGGGGGGTGGGAGAGAGTGCTCGCCTAAGGCTCACATCGCCAGCACACTGCTTAGAAACTGACTTCTGAGTCCTGTCTTGTTCTTCCCAGCATCCCAATTGTGATTATTTTCATCTCTAGAAGAACTTTGATTTCAGGAAGCCAGAAGTCACTGTGAGTCTAATCTACTTAGAGTGTTGGATAGTTCTTCAGTTTGGTAAAAGAGAAGAGAGGGGGGATGGGGCTCCATGCCTATGGCAGAAATTCTCAGACTTTTTTGACCTCAGAAATCTACTTTCTGTAGGCAAACACAGTGCACCCCAGTTGCACCTGAGGCTGCTGTTGCCCCACCCCCTGTTCAGTGCCCTGAGGGGAGGAGTATCACCCACTTGGGAAACTCTGATCTGTAGTATATTGGGAAATATTTCTGGAAAGAAAACCGGGGTCACAAGTTTTGATTACACGTGTTTATAGCCACCCATGATGGATGCTTTTGAAGAACACACTTTTGGATTTAAAACCAAAGTCCAGGCTTAGGTTAGACATGTTTTACATCCCATAAAGATTATTTTTTTTCTTTGGGGCATTTCTTTTCAGCATCTTACCAGATGTTTCCCTCCATTCATGCAGTTTTTCCACTCTTACCCTTTATCATTTTACTTCATTTTTATTTTTAAAATAATGAATATCCATGATCCCACCAGCCTACTCAAGAAAAATGACTGACAGCCCCACAGACACAGTGACACTACACTGCCAGCCCCCAGCACCACCGTTCCCAGCCCACACAGCCAAGCTGAGCGTCTCTGGGACTGGCCCTCATTCCCTGAGCACTGCTTGGGAGCCCTCCCACAACAAAGAGAGAAATAACTCAGATGACCTGTGTGTGCCTCCCCAAGGCTGCCTCTTCTCCATTTTCCTAAATTTGGTTTATTAGGCCCTTAATTATTTATTTATTTATTTATTTATTTTTGCTTAAACATTTACAAAGTTTTTGTGCCTGAGTATTATATTTTACTTTTGAGCTTTGTTAGTGGGTCCCACCTTTTGTAGCATCTACTTTTCATCACGGCAGCAAGGCTTCAGACTTCGTGGTGACCTCTGTCTCCCAGGGTGGATGGTCTATTGCTGCTGGGTGGAAGTTGCTTTCCCTTGTCCTCTTTTGGCCTTGGACTGCCTAGTTGTTCTGTCCTGTGACTTTGCCCTGTGAAGATTACCACTATCCCCTTCCCTCTTTTTTGCTTGTTTGTTTTTTGGTGAGCCACATCCGGTAGTGCTCAGGGTTTACTCCTGGTTTTAAGCTCAGGGATCAATCCAGTGCTCAGGGGACCATATGGGATGCCAGGGATTGAACGGTCTGGTGGCATGCAAGGCAAATGCCCTACCTGCTATATTATTGCTCTGGCCTTTATCCCCTTTCCTTTTTTTTTTTTTCTGGGTTTTTTTAGTGTGTGTGTGTGTGTGTGTGTGTGTGTGTGTGTGTGTGTGTGTGTGTGTGTGTCTGTCTGTCTGTCTGTCTGTCTGTCTGTCTGTGTCTGTGTGTGTGTCTGTGTGTCTGTGTGTGTGTGTGTGTGTGTCTGTGTGTATGTGTGTGTGTGTGTGTGTAGGGGGCTTTTGGGGTCACACCCAGAGATGCTCTGGCCTTTATCCCCTTTCCTTTTTTTTTTTCTGGGTTTTTTAGTGTGTGTAGGTGTGGGTGTGTGTAGGGGGCTTTTTGGGTCACACCCAGAGATGCTGAGGGATTACTCCTGGCTCTGAACTCAGGACTTAGTCCTGGTGGTGCTCGGACCTAATGGGATCCCCGCCGTACTATCACTCTGGCCCCTCCCCCTTCCTTTTGAGGAACTTAAGTTTTATTCAGATCAATCAGACGGCATACCTGAAACTTACAGAGGGCAGTTGCATCACCAGACTTCAGTGAGGACAGGATGCGGAGCCACAGACTGGAGATGCTCCAGTTACCTATGGGCTGGGAAAGTTCCTCTAAAGTCAGGCCCTTGAAAGGGATTGGGAGCAGGAAACAGGGAAGAGCCAGGGACAAGAAGGAAGTGGAAGCAAGTCTTTTGAGGACATGTGGGACCTGGCCTGACAAGAGCAGGTGTGGAGAGAATGTAAGGAAGTGGAAAGGGGCAGGGGGGTGTGGAGGGGGTGCAGGTTATGGGGGGACCCAATTCCACCCCAGCCCCAAGGCGCTAAGACCATCCCTGGCCAACTGCTGACAAAGGGTGGGGTGATGGAAGAGGGAGAAGGAGAAGCCACTGAAAGATATTTTGAAGGAATAAACTTGGTTTAGTGAAGACCAAGTTAGTGATTTAAAGGAATTTAGGGGAGGGGATGGTTATAAAGAAGAAAACAGGAGAGATTTGTTAGCTTGCACGTCTTAGGTAACTATTTGCCATATGAAATGTTTTCTGTCCCTGCGCTTGCCATTTTGCTGTCATGCTAGGCCTTGCGCCAGTATGTCCTTGCTGGGAGCGTTCTCCCCTCATCTCCTGCCCTCCTGGCTCCGGTTTATCCCCTGTGACCCTGCTTCCTTCCTCCTGAATCTGGGGGACCCACCACTCAGACTCCCACGTTCTCCTGTCACCACTCTGACCCTGCTTTGTCTGGGTTTTGATTTATTTTTAAGCTAGATTTTCCATGAATGCCCTTTGTCATTCTTGCTCCTTTCCTCTCTCTGCCTCCTCCCATTCTAGGTTTAAACCCAGAAACCATGTTGGATTCGGTGGTGCTTTTTCCTATCATCCTTTGATCTGTGCTTGATCTGTGTGGGCTTCTTAGTCTTTTCTAGTTTTTGTTTGTGGGCCACACCCAGCAGTGCTCAGGAATTACTCCTACTTCTGCACTCAGGGATAACTCCTGGCCTGGCTCAGGGGTGAACTTTATGGGGTTTCAGGGATTGAACCCAGTTCTGCCATGTGCAAAGCAAGCACCCTACCTGCTGTACTCTCTGGCCCCAATCTATACTTGCTTTTCATGTCCTTGACAGTTCTCAGGGGATGTTGGTTGGGTATGGAATCCCTGTTGTGTTTTAACTTTACAGTTACTCACCAGTCTTAGGCATAGTTGTAGGGCAGCCAATGAGGGCAGTACCATCTGGCTATCTGGTACACTTTGGCATCCCTTCTTGCTGGGATATTGCCTACCACCTCATTTCCCGTCGAGTGCCTAAGTATGTGAGTACGTTGGTTCTTACCTCTTCTATTCCCTTGTTAGGAAATGAAAGAGGATTCTGACAGTGAAAAGCAGCAACAGATCCATCACATCAAGAACTTATATGCCTTCAACCTCTTCTGCCAGAAGCGTTTTGATGAGTCCATGCAGGTCTTTGCTAAACTTGGCACAGGTAACAAGTTTAAGGACCTTGGGATAAGGAGCTAGCGGAAGGAAGAGACTCCGGAAAAGATGGGGAGGAAACCTTCATTCTTAGAACCAGACTTGTAAGAGGGGAGGTTTAGGCCCATCTAGATTGATTGTCAAATCTAATAGAAGCCCATGTTGGAAACTTACTTATTTATAACCCAAATCCCACAAATCTGTTCTCAGTGCAGACTTCTGTTCTTCTAGAATGATGTACCCCCTCACCATTAGAGAAAAGCCACACAGTCATTCTGTTCAGAAATGTGTTTGATTATCTTGAACTGATTCAGGGCTGTTCTAAGTAAAATGCCTGGCTTTGTTGGAGTAAAGTGTCGGTCATCTCAGAGCAAGCACAGCTCTTTCCTCCATGTGCCAAGACCTATTTGGAGGTTGGAATATCCTAGTGTGAAGAAGGTGCTCTGGAGTCACTCTCCCTGACTTCAGGCAAAGTTTCTGGACCCACCTCCACTGAAATATCCTTGAAATATCCTCCTTTGTACACTGGGCAAATAACACTTAATCTATTGAGCTATCTCTCCAGGCCCTCAGTGAGCCTTTCTGATCATTCTTTTTAAAAAACAGTAACCTTGGGGGCCGGAGCGATAGTGCAGCGGGTAGGGCATTTGCCTTGCACTCGGCCAACCTGGGTTCAATCCCCGGCTTCCTATATGGTCCCCCAAGCACCACCAGGAGTAATTCCTGAGTGCAAAGCCAGGAGTAATCCCTGAGCATCACTGGGTATGACCCAAAAAAGCAAAAGAATGAAAAAAAATTTTTTTAAGTAAAATAAAATAAAATTCAAAGAAAAAAAAAAACTCTAACTTGGAATTCATTTTGATGTCCTAATAGTCCTATTTTATTTTTTCTTTAAATTGCTGGCCTCTGGTTGGAGCAATAGTTATGGACAGGGCATTTACCTTGCACAAGACCAACTTATGTTCAGTCCTTAGCACCCCAAATGTCCCCTGAGCCTGCCAAAAGTGATCCCTGAACACAGAGTCAGTTGTAAGCTCTGAGTACCACCAGGTGTGGCCAAAAATAATAATAATGATAATAATAATAATAATAATTCTGGGCTCCTTTCCAGAGACTCACGTTTACCTTCCATGTAGATCCCACCCATGTGATGGGCCTGTACCCAGACCTGCTGCCCGCAGACTACAGGAAGCAGCTGCAGTATCCCAACCCGCTGCCCACACTCTCTGGGGCCGAACTGGAAAAGGCTCACTTAGCTCTGATTGACTACCTGACACAGGTAGGTCCTGGGAGTTACAATACCTGCTTGGTAGCAGGAAACAGGGGTCTTCCATGCCACAAGCATTCCCTCAGGGAATACAGTGTATCTGAATTGTGATATTGCATCTTTAAGCCTCTTCCTGCTTAACAGGGCTCTTGACTATTTGCCCAAATCCAGATATTGGGAAACACTGTCACAGGAACTTAAAAAATCACATTTCAGATGACAGGATAGTAGGTTTTTGGGGGGTTTTTTTGTAATATACATAATTTTAGAAAAAATGTCACTCTGTAAAGAAAACCTGGAAAGCAAAGTAAAGCATAAAGCAAAAATATAAATCACTTATAATTGTCACCTAGAGAAAAGTAATTGGCATTTTAGAACTGTTTTTCCAGACCTTTCATGTGAATTTATGAGTTTTTTATTTAACAAATGGATATCAAACTCTGTGTCAGAGCTTACTTTTTTTTTCTTAATTACAGAAATTAAACTAGTTGACTAGATTAAATTTTGGCTATTATTGAGAAAGTTCTTTTCTGTCAAATAATCTTTTATAGCTTTTTTTATTTTTTTAAGAAGAAATATTTAGATTTAAGTTTTCCAATTTACTGTTATGAGCAGGTAGTGAAATTTTAAAGTCAGCATCTTTGTTGAAGACTCTTAACCCCAAATTTCTATCGTAGAAAAGCTCCTACTTTTTTTCTTCCTATCCACTAAGACTCAGAACACTCTCTAAAATATTTCCCTTAAGAGTTCTGCAAACTGCTGTTAGAAAAGATGAAATCATGAAATTTGCATATAGGTGGATTAACATGGAAAGTATCATGCTGAGTGAAATGAGTCAGAAAGAGAGGGACAAGACATAGAAAGATTGCACTCCTCTGTGGAATATAAAGTAACAGAATGGGAGACTAACACCCAAAAATAGTAGAGATAAGTACCAGGAGGACTATTCCCCAGCTTGGAAGCTGGCCTCACATGCTAGGTGAAGAAGCAGCTCTGATAGAGAAGGGATCACCAAGCAAAGGGTGCTAGATAGGCCCACTAGGGATGGGAGATATGGGCAGAAAATAGACTATAATCTGAACATGATGCCTACTTACTACCCCTGTAGCAAACCACAACACCCAAAAAGAGCAAAAGAGCAAAAGGGAAGGCCCTGACACGGAGGCGGGATGGGGTGAAGGGGACAGGGTGGGGGTGGTGGGAGGGATACTGGGACCATTGGTGGTAGAAAATGGGCACTGGTGGAGGGATGGGTACTCGATCATTATATGACTGAAACGTAAGCATGAAAAGTTGTAAGTCTGTACCTTTACCCCACGGTGATTCACTAATTAAAATAAAATAAATAATTTTTTTAAAAAAAGAGTTCTGCAAACTTAGGGCAGGAGGTAGTCTGGGGTAAGGTGCTTTCCTCACATGTGACCAGTCCCAGTTCCATCCCTGGCAGCCACATATGGTCCCCCAAGTAGTGCATGAGCACAGAGCCAGGAGCAAGCCCTGAGCATGGCCAGGTGTGTCCTAGTATCCATCCCAGTAAAGAGTTCTGCAGACTTTGTGAGGCTTCCATGGGGAGGCACTGAGAAGTAGCACTGTAGTACTGTCATCCCATTGTTCATTGATTTGCTCGAACGGGCACCAGTAATGTCTCCACTGTGAGACTTGTTACTGTTTTTGGCATATCGAATATGCCCCAGGTAGCTTGCCAGGCTCTGCCGTGGGGGCGGGATACTCTCTCAGTAGCTTACCCAGCTGTCCAAGAAGGACAGAGGAATCGAACCCGGGTCAGCCGAGTGTAAGGCAAACGCCCTCTCTGCTGTGCTATTGCTCCAGTACACACTGAGAAGTAATACTAGGAAAGTGCAGGATGGCTGCCCACCTCCTGCTCCTGGGAGGTGGCCTACAGGCCTGACTGGGCATGCAGAGACTTGTCACTTTCTTGACACAGCTCCAGGGAGATACAGGGATGTAACTGGCGGCCTGAAAGGAGGGAGCACACTTGCTCCTGCCTGTGGACTCCAGGCCGCTGCTGACTGGAGAACTGCCAGGCCCGTGGCATTACAGGAGGCCCCTAGTGCTCGTATCTTTGCCTTAGGTCTCCCAACACACCTTCCCTGTGCACTCACATGCAGTGTGTGACTTCACCTGGCACTGAAACAGAGAGGTGATAAGAGTTCCTAAAACCAGGGCCATTGTACAAAACAGCACAAGCTGGGGCTGGAGAGATGAATCAGAGGGCTGGGACACTTTCTTTGCCTGCAGGAGCCCCAGGTTTGATTCCCAGCACCACAGCACTGCCAGAAGTGATCCCTGAGCACTGCATCAGGAGTAGCCCCCAAGCACTGCTGAGTGTGCCCCCAAAAAGTAGTTCAAGTTTCATGATGAAGCTCCATTACATGAAATTCCAGGATGGGTCAGAATAAACACTGTCTGGTTGTAGATAGCAGATCAGCGGGGTTGGGGCTGCATGGAAGGTTTTGTTTTTGTTTTCCGGTGCCAGAGATTGAACCCAGGGCATCACACATGGAAGGCAAGCACACTACCACTGAGTCACGTCCTCAGCCCCTATGTGGGATTCTGTGAGAGGACCCCAAAGGAGCTAACTTTGGGGAATGATGGAAATGTTTACCTGCATGAGCGGGGATGGTAATGGGCATGTATGTATCTGTCAAAGTGCCTATAACAGTATATACTGAAAGATAAAGTTTATTGTGTGTGATTTATACCTCAGTAAAGTTGTTCTTAAAAAAGAACATGAGGACCTATTAGTTAGTACCCTGAGTAAAGTAGTTGCCTTGCATACAACTAACCTGGATTTGATTCCTAGCACTACTTATGGAAAATAAATAAAAATAAATGGACTTTAGAATCAGAACCCTAATTTGAATTGGTGTCAACCATTTATGAGGTAGTTAATACCTATGCTTCAAGTTTTTCAGCTATAAAATGGGGACAATAATACCTGAAATTTTCTTTTTTTTTTAATTTTGGGCCACACCCAGTAGTGCTCAGGGGTTACCCCTGGCCCTGTGCTCAGGAATTGTACCTGGCAGTGCTCGGGGACCATGTGGGATGCTGAGGATCGAACCCAGATTGGCCCCATTGAAGGCAAATGCCCTGCCTGCTGTACTATCGCTCCCGCCCCTTCATTTTCTTTGTGTAGGGTTCAACTGCGACAATATGTAGTGTCTTATAGTGTCTCACAGATAGTTGATGCTCAAAAAACAATTGTTCTTATAGCTGTGGCAATTTGACAACCATCGACTTTGATCCCCAATAAAACTTATATATGCCATTGTGAGTTCAGGGTGAGTAGGTTTCCGCCAATTAGAGGTGTTTGGAACTAGGTGATGGAGGACGTCCCTACCTTGACTGCTTTGTGTTTGGCCTTTGCAGAAACGAAGCCAGCTGGTCAAGAAATTGAACGACTCCGACCACCAGTCCAGCACGTCCCCGCTCATGGAAGGCACGCCCACCATCAAATCCAAGAAGAAGCTGCTGCAGATCATCGACACCACCCTGCTCAAGTGCTACCTCCATGTGAGTTGTCCCAGTACTGGCTCCCATGGGCCCCCAGCCCCTGATTGAGGGGAATGGGCCCCTTTGGGGTCCCTGCTGCTGGTAAAGTGATGAGTTCCTGTGAGCTTGGGAGCACAAGAAGGCAAGATACTGGCCCAGGAGGCTGGTGGCCTCTGGGGCCCTGGACGTTGTGCAGGGTGGGGAGCAGGAACGGTATTTCTCCCAGGGGCTGCACCTTCTTCCTACCATGCGCCAGAAACATCCACATGTGTGGTGTTAGACAGCCTGATCGCTCAGAGCCACTTGCGATAGTCTCATAAAGGGGCAGGGGTGGGCTCCCCAGGAAGCAGTTTCCACAGAACCCCCTCTGCTTCCTCTGCAGACAAATGTGGCCCTCGTGGCTCCTTTGCTGCGCCTGGAGAACAACCACTGCCACATCGAAGAGAGCGAGCACGTGCTGAAGAAGGCTCACAAGTACAGCGAGCTGATCATCCTGTACGAGAAGAAGGGGCTCCACGAGAAAGGTGACTGCGGGGTGTGGGGGGGTGTCTCGGCCAGGGCCTGATAAATACCCCAGGGTGTGGGGGGTCGTGCCTTCTGCAGGAGGCTCCTGACCTGTTCTCGGGCTTCCCGGGCAGCTCTGCAGGTGCTGGTGGACCAGTCCAAGAAAGCCAACTCACCACTGAAAGGCCACGAGCGGACAGTGCAGTACCTGCAGCACCTGGGTAGGGCACGGGACGGGGGAAGAGGCCAGGCTTGAACTGGTCTCCCCGTCTCCCTGCAGCCTTGTCTTGCCCTGTGTTCCCCCCACCCCGCCCCGCTGGGGTAAAAGATGCGCAGTCGTGGCCCTGGCCCAGCTCGTCAGCGGACAGCCAGTCCCGGGAGGGTCGGGGGAGGCGGGGCAAGCGGCCCTGGACACTGGTATCTGGAGACAGCTTTGGACTCTGAAAGGCCACTGTGGGACACCTTATCCAGCTGCCCCCCTGCCCTTGTGGGTGGGCTGGGCTTCCCCTGGCGCCACAGCATACTTTTCCCTCCAGGCACGGAGAACCTGCATTTGATCTTTTCCTACTCTGTGTGGGTGCTGAGAGACTTCCCGGAGGATGGCCTGAAGGTGGGTCCCGGAGGCCTTGGAGTCTCTCATTGCAGCAGGGCTGCCCAGACGGGCAGGGAAGATTGGACAGTTTCTCTGCTGGTGTGAGATCCTGGTGTGAGGCCCAGTGTGGGCAGGATTCCTGTGTGGGTATCAGGACTCCTGACTGAGGCTACTACACCCTAACTAGCTCCAGATGGTCTTATGTACGTCCTCCCAAAAGTCAGTTTATGTCATGCACATGTGTGCCCCTGGGGAAGGGTTTACGTGCCTGTTGGGGGGGGGTTGTGCCTGTGAGGGGTTGTATGCCTATGAGGGGGTTCGTGTGCCTGTGAGGGGGTATCTGTGCCTGTGAGGGGGTTGTATGCCTGTGAGGGGGTTCGTGTGCCTGTGAGGGGGTTCATGTGCCTATGAGGGGGTTGTGTGCCTTTGAGGGGGCCGTGTGCCTGTGAGGGGGCTGTGGATGAGTGTGTGCCCAAAACTGCAGTGAGCTGGAGCTCAGGTTTGTTCCCACAGATCTTCACCGAAGACCTCCCAGAGGTGGAGTGTCTGCCACGAGACCAAGTGCTCAACTTCTTGATAGAGAACTTTAAGGGCCTGGCTATTCCTTATCTGGTGAGATATTCTTTCGTCTGGACTGAAAGTCATCAAAGCTGGGCGGCAGTTACGGGCAGTTCAGATTTGAGCTCGGGGAGAGGGGACTAGCAGACACATTAGGCCAGGGGGTGTATCTGTTTCCTTTGAGAAAGAGACACACATCAGAGCAAGCAGGGACAATTTGACTTTTTGTTGCTCTTCTAAATTCTGGTCAGCCTGGGGAGGTAAGAGAGAATTCTGTTCAGGGGAAAGAGGTCAAGGCCACATGTGAACAGCCACACTCCTCTGAGATCAGGGGTCACCCAGATAGGCTTGAAGTACCAGAATGCTGGGGTTTCCTCTTAACCAGACAGGCTAATCTGGAGGGTTATGGGATAAAATTGAAGTGTTTAGATTGGAAATCACAGAAATAAGTGGATGTTGCTGGGTTGCACTGCCAAATTCCCTGGTGGTTTTAGCAGAGCTCTGCCTCGGTTACTGTTGCAGTTTAAAGAGGGGACGGGGTTGGAGCGATAGCACAGCGGGTAGGGCGTTTGCCTTGCACGCAGCTGACCCGGGTTCGATTCCCAGCATTCCATATGGTCCACTGAGCACCGCCAGGAGTAATTCCTGAGTGCAGAGCCAGGAGTAACCCCTGTGCATTGCCAGGTGTGGCTCAAAAAGAAAAATAAAAAAATAAAGAGGGGACAGCCTGGATGATGGGGTCTATGGGGCCTTAAAAGCATGAGGCAGACTGGGTGACCCGGCGGGCCTCTGCCTTCCACAGGAACATGTCATCCATGTCTGGGAGGAGACAGGCGCTCGGTTCCACAACTGCCTGATCCAGCTGTACTGCGAGAAGGTGCAAAGTCTCATGAAGGAGTATCTCCTGGCCTTCCCCGCAGGTACCTCACAGGAAGCAGGGGCCCCAGGCTGTCATGGGGCCTGGCCAGGGAGCGGGAAGCAGACCCCATCCTCCTGTGCAGGCCCAGAGGGCGAGAGGGTCCTCAAAGGACACAGGGGACCTCGGGGTTCTCATTGGGATCTGAGCCACCCTGGGCACGGGGCAGAGGATGGGGAGGAAAGTGGTCAACCCAGACAGGCAGATGGACAGACAGATAGACAGGCAACACATCTGTCAATTGGGTGGCAGCTATGCCCACACAAACCAGTTTGCCAACCAGAGCATTTCTCTCAGGAGCCGTGATTGGTTGGTAACCCCAGGCTGATGTTTGGCAGCCGGCTGCAACCGTAGACTGAGAGAAATTCAGCAGAAATGACCGTGGCAGCACTGTTTTGCTCACGGTGGTAACGTGGCGTCTTTGAGCCGCTCCTTTCGTTCTTCTTAGCCGCCCCATACTGCTGCCGGTCAGTGTCCTCGTGCTGATTTCAGCTTCTTCCAAAGGTAAAACCCCAGTTCCTGCGGGAGAGGAAGAGGGGGAGCTGGGAGAGTACCGCCGGAAGCTGCTCATGTTCTTGGAAATTTCCAGCTACTATGATCCCGGCCGGCTCATCTGTGACTTTCCCTTTGATGGTGAGTCTCTGACTTAGGGTCAGAAGCCGTGTTAACTGGCAGCAATGCAAACACCAGCCTTCCTCTTTGCCTCAGTTTCCCAACACTCCAAAAAAAAATCAGGGCTGGGAAAAACCTATTTCAAGCTCCTGTTTCACCCCTGCAGACTCATTCTGGGAACAGAACTCAGAGGAGGCCCTTTGGGTGGGGGATAGGTTCATTTATAACCAGGTCAAAGCTGGTTTGTCGCTTTAGTCCATGTTCTTGGCCATGTTCGTTGTTTAGCAATTTTATTAACCACCCTAATTTGTCAGAAATAGAACAACATGTGCAGTGTGAGAGCTCAGGGAACTCACACCCGTTTTCCTTAGCTGGTGTTGGGCGCAGTTCAGGCATTTACCATCATGCACCTAACTGTCGAGGAAGATTTCTTACCCAGAGAAGCCATCACCAAGAGCCATGGAATAAGGGGGAGAGATCAAAGGGCACAGCAGCACAAGCGGGAGGTGCAGCTCCAGTTCCCTGCCCCCAGCACTGCTAGGTGTGGCCCTGAAGCCAAAAGATAGTAAATAGTCCCCTCCCCTCCTGTTTTATTTCCCCCCCTTTTGTGTTTTGGGCACACTGGCTGTACTCAAGGCTTACTCCTGGCTTTGAGCTCAGGGATCACTCCTGGCAGTGCTCAGGGGGCAATGTAGAGTGTTGGGTATCGAACTCTGGGTCAGCCACACGCAAGGCAAGTGCTACTCGCTGTACTATCTTTTTGGCCCCTCCCTCTCCTCTTTTTAGAACTTTAATAATTTTTTTCGTGAAAAAAATTTGCACATGGGGCAGAGCGGTAGTACAGAAGGTGTTTGCCGTACACACGACTGACTCAGATTTGATCCCAGTACCCCATATGCCACTCCCACCACCCTCTGCCCCAAGCCCACCAGGGGTGATCCTTTGAGTACAGAGTCAGGAGTAAGCCCTGAACATCACTGGGTATGTCCCCCAAACCAAAAATCAAAAATGGGGCTGGGGGAGGGGCGGGTGGAATGAAGAAAAAATTCCAGGTGACAAGAATGCCTGGCTGAGCGTGGTGTGAGGCGCCCTTCTCCCCCTGCTACAGGCCTCCTGGAAGAGCGCGCCCTCCTGCTGGGACGCATGGGGAAGCACGAGCAAGCTCTCTTCATCTACGTGCACATCCTCAAGGACACGCGGATGGCAGAGGAGTACGTGGCCCCTGGCCTCCCCACGCCCGAGGGCTGGGAAAGCAGGTTCCCCGGGAGGCGGGAGTGAGCCTGGCCCCTGCGCAGGCCCTGGCAGGGGCTCTCTGGGCTCCCCTCACCCCCCTCTCCCCCTGCAGGTACTGCCACAAACATTACGACCAAAACAGAGACGGCAGCAAAGATGTAAGTAGTGACCCTGGCCCAGGGAGTTTGCCTGTGGTTAACTGTCCTATCCTCCCCTTCCCCCGCCCATGGGGACACAGGGTTTGAACTGCCAAGTTGAAACGGGGCCTGCTTAGACTATGGACCTATTTGGCTCAGCGCCCTGGGGTATTCGGCAGGTGGCTGTACATCCTGCTGTGCTGCGGGTGACTCTGGCTCCCTTCCTGTGTCACCTGTGTGACTAGGATCATCCCGGGACTCTCGGGAGTCCTGGCTTGTGTGATAAGTTCCTACTCGGCCTTTAGAGAAGGACTAGCCAGTGCATCTATAAAGCAGAGGTGCCTGCAGTTACTTAGTAGGCCACTCCCTTCTCAGACCCCCTCACCTCCGAAATCCACCTTCTCTAAGCAAACGCAGTGCTTAGATGGCCCCGAGGCTACTTCCATCCCCTGAATACTTCCAGCGGCCCCCACAGGGTGGCATTCCCTATGTAGGGAAGCCCTACCCCAGTGCCATCTAGAACATCCGTGGATTTGTGAGTATCTGCAGATATTGTTCCTTGCCACGCCTGGGGAGGGAGTGGGGTGCCACTGGAACCTGGAAAGGAGAGGACAGCACATAGGACAACCCCAGCCAAGAACTGTCACTCAGGAGCCTGAGGCTGGGAAGCCCGAGGTGCTGGGAGCAGTAGGAAGTCGGGCAGCGGGTCTTAGGTTGATCCTTCCTGACAGGGAAGCGAGAGGCTTGCAGCGGTCCACAGCAGGATACTTCAGAAAACAGGGGCCCAGGGGGCCAGAGCAGGAGTGCAGCAGGGAAGGCATTTGTCTCTCACACGGCTGACTCAGGTTCCATCCCTGGCATCCCATATGGTCCCCCAAAAGAACCAGCAGGACTAATTCCTGAGTACAGAGCCAGGAGTAACTCCTGAGCATTGCTGATATAGCCCAAAAGCAAACAGACAAACTACAGCAACAATAAAAAGTATATATATTGCGGATCATTCATTCCTGCAGAAAACACAGCCCTCAGCTTCCGACACTGCCAGCCGACTCAGGTGACCACACTCTCAAAAGGTGGCACAGGACTCGTTTTAAATGTCCTCAGCAGCAGCCACCGTAGGACCAGCCTGCTTCTCTTTAGGTGCGTCATGCTGGGGTCCTTGGAGCATGTGCCTGACGTGCTTGGCTTGTCCCTGTGCCACAGGTGTACCTGTCCCTGCTGCGGATGTACCTGTCACCCCCCAGCGTTCACTGCCTGGGGCCTATCAAGCTGGAGCTGCTGGAGCCACAGGCCAACCTCCAGGCCGCCCTGCAGGTCCTTGAGCTGCACCACAGCAAGCTGGACACCACCAAGGTCAGGCACCGCGGGGAGAAAGCGCCTCAGGGGGGCCGAGGACGGGACGGGGGTCTTCAGTCTCTCACAGTTCCACCATCCCCATCTCTGCTCTCACTTCTAGGCCATCAACCTCCTGCCGGCAAACACTCAGATCAATGACATCCGCATCTTTCTGGAAAAGGTCTTGGAAGAAAATGCGCAGAGGAAGCGGTTCAACCAAGTGCTCAAGAACCTTCTCCATGCAGAGTTCCTGCGGGTACGAGCCTGCCAGGCCCTGGGAACGCTTATGTTTCCCTCGTGTGGAACAGCGAGTTCTTGAGCCCCTGTAGACGGAGGCAGAACCTTGGCTTCCTGCCCCGCTGTCACCGTCCCCCCATTGGTGTTTCTGGAGGCAAACCGGAAGCCAGTGGGAAACACCCTGGGGCTTCTCCCCACTCTCCTCTGCTCTCGCAGGTCCAGGAAGAGCGGATCTTACACCAGCAGGTGAAGTGCATCATCACGGAGGAGAAGGTCTGCATGGTGTGCAAGAAGAAGATTGGGAACAGGTGAGCCTCCTGGAGGCCGGGCGGTACCCCCAGCCTCGCTCTTGCTCAGGGTGATTTTCACCAAGAAGACCCCCACCCCTGCCCTTGCTGCCCGGCACAGCCTCCAGTTGGGGTGCCCGTGTTTGCCAGTGGGGCTGGCTTGGAGCCTTAGAGACCTGACATGGGCCTATGGACTCCATCCTTACCTCTGGCCATTAGAAATAGGGATATAGCCAGTAAGTGTGTGGGAGTTATGTGCACACCCCCCCCCCCCCCGCAAGTCCTTATCTTTTAAGGACTTAAGGCCATGCCTCCAAAGAAAAAGAGCTTTTCTTTTCATGAGATAGAAAGCTGTTCATGATTGGGTTTCAGTCATACAGTGGTCCAAAACCCATCCCTCTACCAATGTACATTTCCCAGCACCGATAACCAATATCCCCAACTTCCATCCCACTCCCCCCACACACACTTTTCTTCTGTCTCTCTGTCTCTCTCTCTCTCTCTCTCTGTCTCTCTCTGTCTCTCTCTTTCTCTCCTTCCCCCCTCCCTTCTGGGTTTTGTGATTTGCGATACAGATATTGAAAGGTCATCATGTATATCCCTTTACTTACTTTCAAAACTCAGTTCTTATCCAGAATGATCATTTCCAGCTATTATTGTCATATTGGTCCCTTCTCTATCTTACCTACCCTCCACCCCACACACACTTGTGTAGATTCCCAATGCTTAACCAGTCCCCCTGACCCCTGTGGAAAAAAGCTTTTCTACCTGTGGCCTCGTTTCTTGTATAAAATCCCAAACCTGCATCCTACTTGTTTTGCTTTTTGTTGTTGATGTCGGGCATCAAACTTGGGGCCTATGTTCTACCACCAAGCCCCATCCTGGCTCCTTCATGCTGGGATTTCTGTGTTTGGTTTGAAGGTTCTTTTTTGTTCTTTTAAAACTATAGTTCAGGTGATGTGGTTGCACTATCGTTGATGTTTATGGCTTCGATGTACGAAGTTTTTGCACTTCACTACCTCCAGAGTGCCCGAGGTCCTCCATCACTGTCCTCCTGTCACCTCCAGTCTGCCCGTTGATTCCCTTTCCTTCCGGTCAGAGTATGGTCCTTTTTCTTATGGGGCTGGAAGGAGCCTTTGTTTTACACTTCAGATATGCAGAATCCCTTGGGCAGACTTCCCCTGCGTGGTCCTGAGGCCTTCCCATTAGTCCTTGTACTTCCATATTGCTGACATAAAACAGATAACCCCCTGCCCTCAGACGGCGAGGTCCTCATCCTGCAGCCCAGCTTTTTTTTTTTTTGCTTTTGCTTTTTGGGGTCATACCCGGTGATACACAGAGATTCCTCCTGGCTCTGCACTCAGGAATTACTCCTGGTGGAGCTCGGGGGGTCATATGGGATGCTGGAAGTTGAACCTGGGTTGGCCGCGTGCAAGGCAAATGCCCTACCTGCTGTACTGTCACTCCAGCCCCTGCAGTCCAACTCTTAGATGGAAGGTGGCCATTGAGGCCAGAGCTCCTCACTGCAAGCAGTTCTTTAGGGTCAGGGTGGGCTACCCCGGAGCCTTCCTGGAAAAGGTGCTGTTTCCTCATCCTGCATCACCTTCCTCCCTGCAGCGCGTTTGCAAGATACCCCAACGGCGTGGTGGTGCACTACTTCTGTTCCAAAGAGGTGAACCCGGCTGATACCTGAGCGGCCGTGAGGCAGCTGCGGACAGACAGCTCAGCTCCTGGAAAGGGGAAGGGGCACCCGGCCCCAGGCACAGGGCACCACCACCACCAGGCGGTGTCGCCCCATTTGGACACCACTGGCCGCCTTGGGCCCTGGAGCACCTCTGACCCCATCAGACTCATGACCTGGCATGGCCAGCTTCTTCCTAGAGGAGGAGAGATTTGTTTCACCTCACATACCATGCTGTGGCTGGTGTTTCCGGAGAGCCTGCTCACTTGGACAAGAGCATGGAGACAGACACCGTCTTGCCTTGGCATAGTGATCCCCAAAGCAGGGACACTCATGTGTGTGACCCCCAGGTGGTTTATTCAGAGTTTTCTATCTATTGAAGGAACTGCAGGGCGTCACCAGGCCCCATGGCGTGGCGCCAGCGTGATTCAGGCCAAACGGTTTGTCCTGATGGTCATTTCCCCACCGCAGTTGGACCCTATGTGCCCTGGCTGTCTCCCCCACCACCCTAAACCCCGCCCCCCCGCCCCGTTTGTCCTTCTCGTCCTATTTATATTTTTATTTGCCCTCTCACCTCACGCCCAGGCTTTCTCTCCCATTTTCCTGATGTGGAAATAATAGACTTAAGGTAAAATGAGAAATGAGCAGGTCTCTGTTTCGAAAGGTCATTGGTCACTGACCAGCCTGCGGTACTTCGCCTCCTTAACTGAACACTCTGTGCCCAGTATACAAATATGGCGTGGCGTATTTGTATAGCTGGGGACTGAGGGTGCCACACTGGGCACTTTTGTCCTTTCCGCCTTCTCCCGAAGTATGGCCTGGCCGTCAGCCTCAGTTCTGTGTACAGGGACATGGGCGTCACACTGGAGCGTTGTCTGTGGGTGAATCCCTGCAACTACTTGGGATTGTCAGAGCAGAAACCCCCAGTGAGGTGGCGTCAGGAGTGCCAGGAAGGTGCTGGGGGACACGGGAAGAGTAGCACCTGGATTCGGGAAATGACTCAGCGCTGAGACAGGGGTAGGCAGATGTTTCAGGGGAGGCCTCCAGGTGCCCAGGCTGGGCACGGTAGGGAGGGGCACGGCCTCACCAGGTTCTCCCCAGGGCTCTGCAGACTCAAGGCCTGTATTATAAATCCACCACTAGTGTTTGGTGGAGGAGTCTCCTCCCAGCCCACTGTTGGTGGCAGGGTGAGTAGGGAGTGAGGGGCTAGAGACGAGGACTCTGCTGAGGTTAGGCGGCATCGCACCAGCCACAGCTACCCGGAGCCCTGCCACTCTCAGCCCTGTTTGCACCAGCTGGGACCCACTTCCGCCAGGACTAGCAGCAGCAGCCTCAGGCTGGCTCCCCTCTGGGCTGCAGGAACTGTGCCCGCTGTGTGTGCCCTCGTGCCTGTGTGCATGTCCACCCCCATGGCCTGGGACCCACGTGCTATAGAATAAAGAACACACATCTTCCTCTCTCCTGGAACACACGAGCTTTCCCAGGGCTCCTTCCCCACTTTCTCTTTGCCCTCCGTGGAGGAATGAATGGCAGAGGCCAGAGATGGGAAACGCCTTGCTGAGGATGGATGAAACCCTCACCCTTACCCTTGGTAAACACCAAGTAAGGAACCAACTCTGCATGATGCCTCTTCTGCCCGCCCTTGCGGCCAGTGTGCCAGCCCAACTCTAGAGCATTGTGCATCGCCAGCTGAACAATTCCCCTTCCATAGAGTGGACCCTTGGCCCTCTTTCTGCAGCTCCAAGTGAGTGGAAGAACCACAAAAGGCAGAATTGGCAGGTTTGATGGGGCTCAGGTACAGGGCAGAAATGAAGAAATGTTGCAGGATCCTTCCATGTCCCTCTCGAGTCAACAGTGACCATCCAGCCTCTTATCTGGAGATAGAAACCATTAGGAGGGGCTGGAGTGATAGTACAACGGGGAGGGCATTTGCTTTGCATATGGCTGACCCAGCATCCCATATGGTCCCCCAAGTACCACCCTGAGCATCACCGGGTAAAGCCAAAAAAGCCGAAACTAAATAAATAAAAATAAAAATCATTAGTAATTAAAAAAAAATCATTAGTAATTCAGGAGGCCTGGGCAGAGGACTTTCAGCAGGCATTGAGACAAATCAGAAAGTACATCTTCAGGGCACAGCCACTGTCCCAGCCAGCTCTGTCTCCCCCCTGCAGGTTGCTGGGGGCGAGGGTCACCCAAGGGGTGACGGGCATGTCAGACGGGCATGTCAGACTGCAGGATGGGGCCTGGCTTCACTGTTTCAAATTAAGCAGAAACGCCTTCCCTCTTGGAACCTGACCAGCAGCATTTACGTCCCTTTTTGTCCTGGTAATGTCAAGTCTGAGCTTGCCCTCGGGGTCACCATGAAGTCACCTCTTTAGGGAAGGCTGTTTCTCCAGTTCCTCATTTGGCTAGGGGAGGAGAGGAGAGGTGACTGGGTGCAGATGAGGAAAAGAAATCGCATCTCGGAGGCTGGAGTGATAGCACAGCAGGTAGGGCATTTGCCTTGCACTCGGCCAACCTGGGTTGGATTCCCAGCATCCCATATGGTGCCCTGAGCACTGCCAGGAGTAATTCCTGAGTGTACAGCCAGGAGTAACCCCTGTGCATCACCAGGTGTGACCCAAAAAGAAAAAAAGAAGATCGAATCTCTCTCTGTCTCAGCAGCTCAGAGGACCATCCTCCAGGAGACGCTTCCACACGGCCCCTATGTGGTCTGTCCATAGAAGAGTGAGCATCACAGACCACCACAGGGCAGGGCTGCTCATGGCCTGGTCTGCTCCACCTGGGCAAATCCCTCCGCTGTGCTAGACCACCTGGGTATCTCCCCTTCCCAGGAGGGGGTCTGGGTAGAGCCACAGGAGCCCTGAGCCTGTGGGTTTCTTGAAAATGTGGACATGCCTCCCAACCTTCACCTAGTTCTCATTCTCACCGGGCTAAAGCCATGCTCTCTTCAGAGAACAAAGGGGTTCAAAACATCTTTGAGTGCAGCTGAAACTCAGAGCCAGTGATTTCCCATGATTCTGTTTGCACTCGGCCAGGGGTAGCGGTGGGCAAGGAGACTTGAAAGACTTTAGGCTCCCAATAGGAAACCGGGGAGACAGGTCCAGAGTAGCCTTCTCCTGGTTGCGGCTGTTCATGGGCCTGCAGTATCAGCACTGTCTGGAAGGCTCGTTGGAATTCTAAAGAAATATTCCAGGGCCTGGAGAGGTAGCACAGCGGGTAGGGCATTTGCCTTGCACGCGGCCAACCTGGGTTCCATTCCCAACATCCCATATGGTCCCCCAAGCACCACCAGGAGTAATTCCTGAGTGCAGAGCCAGGAGTAACCCCTGTGTATCACCGGGTATGACCCAAAAAGAAAAAAAAATTCCAGTTCTACCCTCATTCCGTCCTTAAGGCCACCCGGGGTGGGGTGCAGGTATCCATTTCATCAGCAGGCTGATGATAATCAGGGCTGGGTGTGGGGACCAGTGTGCTGGGTCCTTGTCCTCTTGCAGTGGGGCTCTCACTGCCGAAACTGGGCCGTAGTCACTTCCTGGAGCAAGTGAAACTCCACCTCCAGCGCCAGCAGGCCACCTGCCCCGAGTCCCCGGCTCAGCAACCAGCCCCACCTTCCACACCCAGGTGCTACCAGTCAGACCTGAGCCAGCAGTACAGCTTGTGGTAGAGGAAGAGAGCGGGCAGGACTTCCTGCTGGGAACTGAGCTGTGGCCGGCCATGCTCTGGGTGGGCTGGCCAAGGTGGCTGGCAGACCAGAGCCTGCCCCTCCTGGGGGCAGTGCTGCTGCAGAAGACAGACAAGAAGGGACTTCAGTGCAGGCGGTGGAGGGTAAAGTATTTGTCCTTTCCTGGGGAGGGGGGGCTGGGGAAGAGAAACCTCGGGGCCCCCGCCCTGGCATTGGGTTTTGATTTAGGGTGGGACTCATTTGCTCCAGACAATCTGGTAGGGTTTAATGAGTGTGAAATAATTAAGTGTTAATGCCCTGTTAATTGCGAAGATGTACCTGCTTGGTTTCCTGAAATGATTCATGAGTTGGCAGCAGACCATCCCTAGGCAGACGCGCTGTGAGGCGCTTTCATCAGCAGAGCACACTGCTAGCATATGCGAAGCCCCGCGTTTGCTGCCTGCATGGTCTCCTGAGTATTGCCAGGCTCTCACCGCCAGGCAGAAAGCTGCCAGGAGTGGCTCCCAGGGCCCCCCTAAACACCAGAGGGGCAGCACCTAAAAAAAGGGGGGGAAATGTACCACAGGAGCCTGTGCTCACGGCACTTACCCACTCACTACAGAAGGTTATTTCCGTGTGTGTCTCTGGCTCCATCAGCTCTGGGAGTCGGGGGTCCAGCCTGGGTCCCATCTCCCAGCCCACAATCTCCCCCCTTCAATCAGTGTCTTCTTTAAGTAGAAAGAGGGTAAATTCACTGAAAGAGGGGACTATTTGGGGGCGATAACACACATGGGGAACGAGAGGGTCTGTGACCAGTTTTACTATTTCCCCCAGACGGGAAAGTTCCCTCAGTGCTGACCTATAAGCTCCGGAGTGAGTAGACTCGGCTCATGGGGCCCAGAAAGGTGGCTGAAGGGGGCTGGAACCCGTGCCTTGCATGTGGGAGCCCCAGCTTTGGGACCCTGCACTGTATGGTCCAGAACATGGGCAGGAGTGAGCAGTGAGCACTGCAGAGGGGTAGCCGTCCAACCCCCAACCCAATTGATAGGAAAAGACCCCTCCTGGGGGGCCCCGGAGCCTGCAGGAAATGCTCTGGAGTTGAGGGCTCATTTAGGCATGGACTTTGCAAAAGTGTCTGTATTGGGGGCTTAACATTTCTTTTTCTTTTATTAAAAAAATATCCTCTTGAGGGGCTGGAGTGATAGCACAGTGGGTAGGGCATTTGCCTTGCACGCAGCCGACCCGGGTTCAATTCCTAGCATCCTATATGGTCCTCCGAGCACCGCCAGGAGTAATTCCTGAGTGCATGAGCCAGGAGTAACCCCTGTGCAAAGCCGGCTGTGACCCAAAAAAAGAAAAAAAAATCCTCTTGAGGGAGGCCACACCTGGTACTACCCAGTGTCTGCTCCCAACACATTGCTCAGGTCACTTCCTGCACCACTCAGGGATCCTGTGAAGCTAAGGCTTAGAGCTGGATCTCTCCCAGGGCTGGAGCAATAGCAGCGGGAACAGCATTTGTCTTGCACGCAGCCAACCCAGATTCGATCCCCGGCATCCCCTAGGGTCCCCCCAAGCACCAACAGGAATGATTCCTGAGTGCAGAGCAGGGTAACCCCTGATCATCGCTGGGTGTGGCCCAAAAATACAAACAAGAAAATAGATCTTCCACATGTGAAGCCTATGCTCTAGCCTGTTGAGATATTTCCCTGCCACTTATTTTTAAAAGAATCCCCTACCCACCCCCCAAAATCTAGCAATAATAGATGTCAGCTTTTGGGAAGCCCCCTTCCTCTCAGTGAAGAATAGAGGGTGAGGGTCTCCCACCCAAGCTCTCTGGGTTTTAACCAGAATGCCAAGCCTGTACATCCACAGGCCTCAGGGGAAGAGGTGGGAGGATATGGGTCTGCTGGGATTTGGAGAGCCTCCTATGAGGCTGTCATCTGCTGTTCCCCCCTGAGTCTGAGTGGCAGCCTCCTTCTCCACTTCTCAACTCCCCAGACAGTAGAAGCCACCACCCTGGGTTTCAGTTCTGCCCGCTCCCTCCTCAGGCATTTCTCTCAAGGTTTCATTTCGTTAAGAACTTATTCCAGCTCTTCCTCTGTGAGAACAGCAGGGATACTCTGATCTGAGGGAAGGGCTCTGCAAAGTCAGAGTACATGCTCAGTGAACTGCAGCACTGTCACACTGTCATCCCGTTGTTCATCGATTGGTTCGAGCGGGCACCAGTAACGTCTCCATTGTGAGACTTGTTACTGTTTTTTGCATATCAAATACACCACGGGTAGCTTGCCAGGCTCTGCCGTGCGGGTGGGATACTCTCAGTAGCTTGGTAGCTTGCCGGGCTCTCCGAGAGGGGTGGAGGAATCAAACTCGGGTCAGCTGTGTGCAAGGCAAATGCCCTACCCACTGTGCTATCGCTCCAGTCCGTGTTCAGTGCAAAGAATAAAAACGGTTACTCATAGGGCTGGAGAGGTGGTTCGATGGACGAGAGCACAGACTTTGCATGTGAGGGAGGTCCCAGGTTCAATCCTTGGCTCCTTATGCACCCCATGCACTGCCAGGAGTGACCCCCGAGCACGGAGCCAAACCCAAAAATACATAAATAAAAATAGCTACATGTATTAAGCACTGAACTGCAGGCACTTTATACAGATTCTCATTCTAAATTCACTATAATGCTTTGAGATTATCATCAGAGTCCCCATTTGAAAGACAGAAACTCAAGCTGAGAGAATTAGAGTCACTTTGCCCAAGACCATTTAGTGCATCCAGTTCCCTTACTTAAACCAGTCCTGACCCTGGGGACAGGCTGGTCACCAACATGCTGACCCCCTGCAGCACAGGCCTCCCACATGTCAGGGGAAAAGGGGAAGAGAGCAGAGAGGGGCCAGGCCGTACCCCCGACTCCCTGCATCTGAGCCCCATATGCTATGTTGTTTCAGCGGGAAGTGCACCCCTTTTATGACCTCCGGGTGAAGGTGCTGCAGGCCAGAAACATCCAGGGCACAGACCTGTGTGAGTGACCCCGTCCTGCTCTCTCCCCGAACCCCGGCTCAGCTTGTGACCACCCAGACCCCAGCAGGACTGGAGAGAGGATGTATATGGGGGTAGGATGAAGGGTTGGTGCTGACGAAGATGGGGTGCCGGCCACAGGCCCAGGCCGGGCAGGCAGCATGGACCAAGGACTCTTGCCCGTGTCCTGGAGGTGGCCTGCACTTGCCCAGGGAGGGAAATTTTCACCCCTGACTTCCTCAGTCCCTCAAAGGCCGAATAACCATGTGATCTGCCTGAGGGCAGGACTCTCACCCAGCAGCAGGGCGGGGATGTCTGGAGTCAGGGCTGCCCCACTTCACACCACACTCCTCTGCCTCCCCCAGTTCCCCCAATCTCAGCTAGAGGCTGAGGAGTCCCCCTCCCGCCATAGTATCCAAAGCCGACTGCTTCGTGCAGCTGAGACTGCCCACAGCGTCTCTGGACACCGTGCAGACCAGGACAGTGGACAACTGCAGCGACCCCGAGTGGAATGAGACCTTCCACTTCCGGCTGCACAGCGCGGTGAAGGTGGGGACCCCGGTGGGCCACCCCCAGGGCTCCTCCCAGCAGCCCCTCCTGCCCTGCTCAGGCCTCTCCTGCCTGCGGTCCCCAGAACGTCCTGGAGCTCTCCCTCTACGACAAGGACGTCCTGATAAGCAACCAGCTCTTCCAGACGTTCTTTGACCCTGGGACCCTCAGGCCTGGGCAACCCCACAGATATACCTTCCGACTCCAGGACACGGTGAGTCCCCCCTGGCGTGTTTTCAGGGCCACTGCAGTGCCCAGGAGGGGTGCTAAGTGGATGCCCCCAATTGAGACCCTCTTAGCTTTCTCTCCAATGCCTCTTCCCCTGGAGCCCAGCAAATGGGCACCTGAGGACACCAGCTGGCCTCTCCCGCCCCCACAGTCTACAACAGGCCCCACCCACATTTCTGAAGAAATGAGTTGCTCATGCTATTAGCCGTCCTACACCCACAACAAGTCACCACAGGGGCTGGAGCGATAGCACAGCGGGTAGGGCAGAGCCAGGAGTAACCCCTGAGCATTGCCAGGTGTGACCCAAAAAGCAAAAAAAAAAAAAAAGCCACACAAGTCTCTGAGGAGTCGTGAAGTCGGCAGGGATGGCGGGTCATAGGGACAGTCCCAGGGACGGAGGGGGTGAGGGGGGTGGTGGGGTGGTTAGGACTCTGTGTAAATGGCTACTCCCTCGCTCCCTCCTGTAGGACCCACAGGAGCTGCAGGTGGAATTTGTTCTGGAGAAAAGGTGAGGGCAGGGTGAGCCCAGCACCTGGCTCTGGGCACCCCCTACCCCGCCCTGCTAACTGCTCACATCAATCGTGCCGCTGCCCCCTTGGGGGTAGGTGTACCATGAACTCTTCTCCTTTGCAGCCAGCTGCCCGCCTCTGAGGTCATCACCAATGGGGTCCTGGTGGTGAGTGAGCAAGGGGTGGTTGGGGTGCTCATGCATGAGCCCAGCGTGTCCACCTGCTTCTGAAGGGCGTTGCCCCCTTCAAAGGAAAGGCGTCGCCCCCTTCAAAGGAAAGGCGTGTCCAGGGAGGAGGGCGGGAACGGCCAGGCACCTGAGTACGCGGTATGCAGCACTGCCTGGCAGAGATCCTGGGCGGAGCCCCTCACAGCCCCCCTTCTCTCTGCAACCTGGAACGGGCTGATTAGAGGCCCTTGCCTGCAAGTCACAAGCCCTGGCTGGGGAGGTTGTGACCTGAACCCCAGACTGCACCCCCTCACTGGCCTCTGCCCTCTGCAGGCGCAGCCCTGCCTCCGGGTCCAGGGCAGCTTGGAAGAAGATGGCCCGCACCCAGCTCTGTCCCGGGACTATGGTGAGTCTCCTGCCTGCTCTCCTGAGGGCAGAGACCTAGCTGCACCCTGGGAGCCACCCCTGAGCACAGGACACCCAGGCATGGCCCATTGACAAAGAAAAGGAGGAGAAGCAGAAAGTTTCCAAATGTCGCACTGCCCAGAGATGACCCAGAGGGTCAGGCAGCTCCTGGCAGCAGGGACACATTCCAGCAGAGGACACAGGGTCCTTCCGCCGCTGTGCAAACACACCCACACACCTCAGCGCAGACAAGTGCCCTGGAGTAGCTTGCCCGCCTGCACCCCTGTGGTCAGCTGAGGCTTGGCCATTCACTGAGCCGCAGGCAGTGGTCAACACCCCTCTCTGTCCTCCTGTGCCCATCAGCCCAGGCACATGGCCAGGGCATCAGTGGGGGAAAATGAGGGACCCCCACTGAGCATTGTCAAGCCTGTGTGCAGGCTGATTCACTGGCTTCTGTGACCAAAATCAGCCACAAAGACCTCCCTAAGGCTGAGGGTGGGCTGGAGAGAGAGATGACCCTCAGTGTTGAGGGAGTCGGCGGCACAGAGCGCCCCCTGGTGGTAATAGAGAGGCAGCGCTATGACTCCTGTGGTGATTTCTCAAGGAGCAGGTGTAGGGTGGGAGGCCATGTGAACACCCAGCACCCCCCCATCCCCCAACCCCCGCCCAGTAACCACTCCCTACAGCATCTGGCACCAAGTGTGAGTGAGGCCATGCTGAGCCTTCTACAAGGCTTATCCGGAATTTGTGTGAATCAGTCACTCCTAATTCACCCCGACTCCCCCCTCTGAGTTCCTGAGACGAAGCCAAAGGAAAAACTCTCTTAGATCCCCGCCACTCAGTCCTCGAGCGGGGAGCAGCCTGCGGGATTCTGGGGGGCTGGTGCTTGCCGGGAAGCATGTGTGCCTGTGTGGGTCTATCTCTGTGGGTCTGAGGGTCAAGGGGGCTGTGTGTGGGGGCCCCGATTGTGGGGTCTGCGGTCCCCTCTGCCTGGGCCTGCTGACGGCCTCCCTCTTTCCCAGGAGGCTGCCAGGAGCCCCTCTATTCTCCATCCCCACAAACCTGCTTCTTGGATCTGCTGGGCAAACCCTCTGCCAGCAGGAAGCCCCTGTGGCCCTTTGTGCCTCTCCACCACCCCCACCCCCGCCCTCAGCTGCAAATTTCCTCAGGGGCAGTGAGCATGGAACTTGACCAGGGGCCCCTGAGTTGGGGCTCCCAGTTCCAAAGTGGGTGTCAGTGTAACCGTGCATGATGCTTTGAACACAGCTGGCAGGGAGCTATTCTGGAGGCTTAGTAATCTCATCTCGAGGTGATCAGCCCCCAGGCTCCGGGCAGGGACCCCTGTTCCCCGCCCAATCCCCAGTTGTTGAATATTTTGCACGGTCCCTGTTATGATCAGGGTGGGTTGATGGGGCCCTCACCAGCCATCCCCGTGGCTCACAGTGCCAGAGGGTGAGTGGGCATCATGTAGGTATTCCTAAGAGCAGAGCAGGAGGGGTTGGAACTGCACACCCGCCACCCCCCACCCCACCCCACCTGGTCACTCACGCCCCACCTGCAGGATCCAGGTATGTTCTGGTGTCCGTGCCCGGGGCCCC
This sequence comes from Sorex araneus, assembly GCF_027595985.1. Taxonomy (NCBI): domain Eukaryota; kingdom Metazoa; phylum Chordata; class Mammalia; order Eulipotyphla; family Soricidae; genus Sorex; species Sorex araneus. The sequence goes on along the minus strand of NC_073304.1, from coordinate 87,487,959 downwards.
TGAGGAGCCACAGCGCTTGGACCTGCGGCCTACAGTGGAGGGGGGTCTCCCCACCACATTCTGCTTCCACATGAACCCGGTGGTCAGCCCCGGGCTGAAGGTGGCCCTGGAGGAGAAGCTCCAGGTCCTGCAGGTGAGAGTGTGAGCCGGGGCCAGGCAGGGGCAGAGCAGCCAGTGGCCATCCTGCTGGGCGGGGGCTGTGTCCCCCCACTCGGGATGTTTTCTTCCATGCAGAGTGGCCTGAGCGGGGAGCTGGAGACCCAGACCAGCAAGCTAGGCGAGGGGCGGCTCCTGCTGTCCTCTGTGCCCCTGGGCTGTGAGCAGCGGCAGACGGTGGACCTGGAGGAGGTAGGGGTTACCCAGGGGCCCTCCCCCCACTCTGTGACCTCCAAGAGAGGCCCAGAGGAATTGGGGGTGTCGGGTAGGAAGGAAGCCCCACTGCACCCGCTCATGGGGGGCTCCATCTCTTTCAGGGCCAGGAGGTGACCCTGCGTATGAAGACAGAGATGAGGTGAGGGGCGCTGCAGGATGCAGCTCCCGGGCTGGGCCTGATGGGGGCTCACGTGCCTGCAGGGCTCAGGGGGGTGAGGACGGGGGTCTTCCCCTTCCGGCTCTGCTGGGGACAGTCTTTCTTAGGGGCTCCTGGTGGGCGAGTGGGATCCTATGGAGAGTGCATCTGTCCTGAGGTTCTTCTCTACTAGCCACCCCTCAACCCCCGCAGCACTGGCGACCTGGATGTGCGCCTCGGCTTTGACCTCTGCGACGGGGAGAAGCAGTTTCTGGACAAGAGGAAGTCAGTTGTGTCCACGGCCCTGCAGGGCGTGCTGGGACTGAGCCACGCTCCTGACCATGCCCAGGTAGGGGCGTGGCGGCCCGCCTAGGGGAGGATTGAGAGAGGCTGGAGGAGGACGGGGGGGAGGTCGAGGCAGGCCCGAGCTGATGGGCATAATCAGGGGAGTCTGCCATGCTGGAGGCTGGAAGTTCAAGGCCGAGGTGTCCAGGCTGGTTTCTGCAGAGTCCCGTCCTGCTCTGCAGATAAGACTCCCCCATAGACTTTCCTCAATGTAGTGGGCGGGGGGGGGGGCACACAGGGGGGCCCTTTGTCTCTTCCCCACCCTCTCTGAGTCATGCTCCCGTGCTGACCTCACATGGCTGAGAGTCATGTTCTCCATGTCTGGGCACCCCTGCTTCTGGAAGTCTGTAGCACTGTAGCACTGTCGTCCCATTGTTCATCAATTTGCTTGAGCAGGCACCAGTAATGTCTCCATTGTGAGACTTGTTACTGTTTTTGGCATATCGAGTATGCCACGGGTAGCTTGCCAGGCTCTGCCGTGTGGGCGGGATAGTCTCGGTAGCTTGCCGTGCTTTCTGAGAGGGATGGAGGAATCAAACTCAGGTCGGCCGCGTGCAAGGCAAACGCACTGCCCGTTGTGCTATCACTCCAGTCCTCTGGAGGTCATAGTGGGTGAAATAGTGACCACAGCGATATGCAAACGGAGGGTCCCCCCACGGTTCCAGCACTGCCTGAGGATTGGGGGAGGGGCCCCTGGGGGAGCAGACAGTGGTGGGTTCCTACCTGCATGTGTGCTCTCAGGAGCCAAGCCTGTGGGTGGGGAGAGGGGCACAGGCCCTGTCCCTCTACCCCCCCAGCTTGGTCTCGTCCAGTACCCAGAGGGGCTGAGCCACTGCCAGGACCGTCTTTTCCAAGACAAGAGATCGAAAGTGCACAGAAAGGTTGAGGTCCAGGTGGTCTGAGTCAAACCCTCTGGAAAAACTGAGCAACTCGAGAGTTTCTGGAGGGATTTCTTTCAGGGACTGCTGGTCCATGCGGGACCTATGCTGCCCCATTACCCTCTCTTATCTTCCATGCTGCATGAGTCTCAACTACACACGTCAAGAGTCAGGAATTGGGATCAGTTGTTATTTTGCTATTATTAGTTGTCATGCTTTCATTTGTAATAGCTCTCTAAAATATACTGGCAGGTCCAGCTGCCTTGACACTGGTCTTTGTCACTGCAGCTGCAAGCTTCTCAGCAGAGGGGACAACGTGCACACTCCCCAGAGAGCCATTTCTCTTGCCTAGAGTGGCACTGACAGGGAGAAGTGTGGGGAGAGACGTGGGTGTCTCCCGGGAGTGCAGGCACCTGCCTTAGCACCTTAGAATGCAGGGCATTCTCCAGCACGTCCTACACCCACGGCGGCCATGTGGCAGGGGTCTTGCTGGTTCGCTTGCTCTCCTACTTCCTCCTTCACCACCGGTTCCTCACTCCCCCCAAGTGCTGGCCTTGTCACTGTCATGTTTGTAGACTGGGAAGGGTCTCACAGGTTGCTTTGAGGATTTGGTGCATTGGTCCCTGGAAGGCCCTGAGCTCAGTTTCAACCTGACTGTCTGAATGTCTGTGCTGGTAATTGTCACCATGGCAATTATTGTCCCCAGGTGCCTGTGGTGGCAGTCCTGGGGTCTGGAGGCGGGGCCCGTGCCATGTCAGCCCTCTATGGCAGCCTGGCAGGCCTGCAGGAGCTGGGCGTCCTGGATACGGTCACCTACCTGGGTGGGGTCTCTGGGTCTACCTGGTAAGGATGGGGAATGGGATGGGCGGGCACACAGCCCTGGCAGGGCAGGGGCACCACTGGGGTGGGGTGGGGGTGGGAGAGCTGGGGAAGGTGGAATGAGTTTCTGCCCCTAGGGGGGTGAGGAGGAGGGCCAGAAAGGGCTGCCTAGGTGAGAGGAGCAAGTAATGAGGAGGGAGTGTCTGTGCCCCCCTGACACACAACCTCCCCTCTCTACTCAGGTGCATCTCTACCCTCTACAAGGACCCAGCCTGGTCGCAGGTGGCCCTGCAGGGGTCCATCAAGCACGCCGGAGCTCGGGTTAGCAGCAGTAAGACAGGGGCCTTGTCTACAGAGCAGCTGCAGTACTACGTCCAGGAAATGCTGAGCCGAGAAAAGGGAGGCCAAGGCATCTCCCTCGTTGACTTCTGGGGTCTCCTCATTGAGTACTTCCTGCACCAGGAGGTAAGGATCAGCAGGAAACCCGGCCCCTTTCCAGCCCCACCCGGCAGCACGCATTCTGCCCTCTCTCCTGTGGACACGGAGATCTGCAGAGCTACCTCTTAGGTCTAAGTTCTCTGGTCACTGCAAGGCGCCAGGTGAGGTGCAGGTCGCCTTCCTCATTCCAACCTCTAAACCCAGCGGGAGAGGCTCCCTGCACTTCCCAGTTCATGCTGCACGTTAGAATCACAAGCGAAGCTTTTCAAAAAACCCTCAGGCGCGGCCTCCAAAAATGCGGTCTTGGCTGGCCAGAGGTAGAGCCTTTGCAAGGCGCGTGCCACGTGTCCCGGCGCTTCCTACCTGTAACCGGGATCAGCGCTCCAGGGCCTTTGCGGCTGAATCCTGCCACCTGGTGGCTACTTCTAGAATTGCAGGACAGGCGCTATGGGAGTCAGAGGCCCAGGCCCCAACAGGGGTGGGGCTCTCTCCTGGATCTATGGCTCACCTGATTTCTCATTTCTAAGGACGCATGTGTTCTAGTGATTCTATTTTTTTTTTCAAAAAAACTTTATTTTCAGTTTTTATCTGAAAAGCCTAGCTGGGGCTGATTGTTCAAAGCAGGGCAAGTACAATGCTGATAGGCCCGGCAATGCTGTGGAGGTCATGAAATGCCAGGGCTAGAACTCCAGCTCCTCGAGTTAGCTACCTGGCAACCCGATGATTTCCTTAAAAAATGGATCGCTGGGGCTGAAGCGATAGTACAGCAGGTAGGAGGTTTGCCTTGCATGCAGCTGATCACAGTTTGATCCCCAGCACCCCACATGGTTCCCCGGGCACTGCCAGCAGTGGTTCCTGAGTGCAGAGTTAAGAATAGCCCCTGAGCATCACTCAGTGTGCCCCACTCCTGGAAAAAAAATAGCTCGCTGACTTTCCCATTCCCCGAAGAAGGAAGAAGTTATTCCCAGAGCCTCTAGAACTGCACAGAGCACATAGTGGCCTTCACCTGCTGCAGTCTGAGTCCTGCCTCTTGGAGCGCTGTCTCAGGAGCAAATTCTCTTGTGGCCACACCTGCAAGGCCAACCCCAGGTGGGTGTGGAAAGGGAACTCCACATAGCTTCTTTCTTGCCCAGGAAAACCCTGCCAAGCTGTCCGACCAACGGGAGGCCATAAGCCAGGGCCAGAACCCGTACCCCATCTATGCTGGCATCAATGTCCACAGCAAGCGCAGCGGGGAGGATTTTGCAGGTGCGGTGGTGGGGGCGGGAGGGGCACAGTACAGAAACCTGCCGTGGCAGACCAGGCAGAGATGGTGGCGGGAGTAGGTGGAGGCAGTTGTGGGCACAGGTGGACGAGGGCAGGCTGAAAAGCACTGGTGGTGTCTGGCAGCCTCGTGGTTGCATTTCCTGCTCTTGGCCAGACAAGGGCACCTGCTCGGGTGCCAGGGCAGGGGGACGCTGGGGTTCCAATGGGCAGCCCCAATAATATTCCCTTCACCCTGGACCCCCAGAATGGTGTGAATTCACCCCCCACGAGGTCGGCTTCCCCAAGTATGGGGCTTATGTCCCCACGGAACTCTTTGGCTCTGAGTTCTTCATGGGCCGACTGCTGCAGCCACGGCCCGAACCCCGCATCTGCTACCTGCAGGGTGAGTGTGGGCAGGAGGGCTGGGCTCGGGCAGGGCCCGGAGTCGGGGTGGCAGAGCAGTGAAGACCTGGCGTGGCCTCTCTGTGTCAGGGATTTGGGGCAGCGCCTTTGCCGCCAACCTGGAGGAGATCTTCCTGAAGCCGGGCAGCCACATCTTCCTGGATGGGCAGCAAAGAGGTTCCAAGGATAGCCCAGGTGAGGGGTGCCACCCCGGTCACCACCACGTGTCTGCTCTAGTAAGAGCCATGGCGGGGGCATGAAGAGTGGTAGGGGTGGGTGTCAGTGAAGGATCTGGAGATCCCACTGGGCTCCGGGAAGTCTTGACTTCTCCTTCAGGGTCTCTGGGCGTTCAGGGGTCAGTAGAGGTGGTGCCTGGGGATGGGGGAGATGGGAGCTCACCCAGGAGGGCCAGGGGAGCCCAGTGAATGCCATGGGGTCACACCTTAATTCTCTGCTTGAATGGAGCTGGGAGCTCCGTTAGGTCAGTCCAGTGCTGGCCCACTGGACAGCTGGTCGATCTCCGTCCCCTCCTTGGAACAGGCTTCTGAGCTCCCTCTGTGTGCCAGGCCGTGTGAGAGGTTCCCACACTCAACTTCCCCTGTAGACGCCGCCACCCTTGTCCCACCCTGGTCCCTCCCCCTTACTAGCTGTCCCCTAAAAAGGTGGGAGTGCCCTGCTCACCATGGCACAAGAAGCCTGTGCATGTGCAGCCCCCAGAGGGGCTGGAGTGGGAAGTTGTGGCTCCCACTTTCTGCTCAAAGGGCGGAGCGCAGGCTTTGCACACAGGAGGCCAGGTTTGATCCCTGGCACCCATAGGAGGCACGTGCCTCAGCAGGGGACACTCTGGGTATGACCCAAACTTCAAAATAGGATAGAGGTGAAGGCACTTGTCCTGTGTGCAGCTGACTCGGATGAATGGGCTGTAGGTGGTTCCCTGAGCTCCGCCAAGTGTAACCCCTGAGCACAAAATCAGGAGTAGCCCTGAGTGCCTCCAGGTGTGGCCCAAAAAGAACCAAGCAATTTTTTTTTTAGTTTTATTGAATCACCGTGAGATAGTTAGAAGCTTTCATGTTTGGGTTACAATCTCACAATGATCAAACACTCACAATGATTAAACACCCATCCCTCTGCCAGTGCACATTCCCCATCATCAATATCCCGGGTATACCCCCCCTTTCCCACCCTCCCCCTGCCTCTATGGCAGACAATATTCCCCATACTCTTTCTCTCTACTTTTAAGAGCCAAGCAAATTAAGGAAAACAATTTAGTTAATGCAAGCTCCCAGGTAATTTCCACAATGTGGGGCTGGGAAAGAAAGTTGTTGAAACTTAGAAAGGCCTGGGCATGGGGGGCGGGATGGGCGCGGTGATGGGGAAGAGGGGGGCTGTGGAACTAAAGGATACCACTTTACCTCCCGCCTCCCTCCAGAGGATGATGTGGACCCCACCCTGAGACTCATCACCCCGGAGGCGCCCTTCTCCCAGGCTCTGCAGAAACTACTCCGGAGTCGTTTCTCCACGGACCAGAACCCCAACTTCCTCCGAGGCCTTGGCCTGCACCGCAACTATGAGGCCAGCAGGGAGTTCCTGGCCTGGAAAAGTGGGTCCCTCTGCAGCTGGGCTCCCACTGCTGCCTGAACCCCTGGCTGGGGCCTGGTGTTGGGGGGTAGCCCCTGCTGCCTAGGGCTGGGGCAGGAGACCCTGTGGGGTCAGGGACTGAGGCGGGGCAAGAAGGGGCTCCCAGGGGCCTAGGGGTGCAGAGTAGGGGAAGCTGCTACCCAAGCAATGGCTGTTCTCCATGCAGAGAATCACCTGGATTCCAAGCCCAACGAGCTCACGCCCACGTGGGACTGCCTGAAGCTGGTGGACGCAGGCCTGGCCATCAACTCCCCCTTCCCGCTGTGCCTGTCCCCGCGCAGGACCGTGGACCTCATCCTGTCCTTTGACTACTCCCTGTCCAGCCCTTTTGAGGTAAGGGGGTGATGGAACCAGGGGACCAGGCTGGGTCTTTGGGGGATCACCTCCTATGGAAGGCCTGGTTGCAACCTGTCAGTGAGCGGGCCGGTAGCTGCTGGCCCCCTCAAAATAGGCTTCCCTCAGGAGAAGGTGCAGGGCCCAGGCGGTGGGAAGGTGGGGGTGGAGAGAACGGCCAAAAGGGGGCGCTCAGGAGTGTTCCAGGAAGGACTCTGCTCTCTGGCTGGCTGCTCCAGCCTGGAGGGGCGCGGCTCCCCAGATGTCCCCACCATCTGGCAACAGCAGAGCCAGCAAAGGGGACACTCAGGGAGTGTCTCAGAGTGGCTGCCCAGCCCTGTGGGATCCAGGCAGGGGGCAGAGAGGCGTACCCAGGGTCAGGAGCTTCCCTCCCTCTCAGGTCTTACAGCAGACAGAGAGGTACTGCCGGGAGAGGGGCATCCCCTTCCCACAGATCCAGGTGCGCCCCGAGGATTTGAAGGAGCCTCAGGAGTGCTACCTCTTCGCCGAGGCCGAGGACCCCCGCTCGCCCATCGTGCTGCACTTCCCGCTGGTCAACAGGACCTTCCGCACACACCTGTCCCCAGGTGAGGGGCAGCCCCCAGGTGGAGGCGGGATGCTGGTGCGAATGGACCCCGGGATGATGTGGCAAAGCGCGCGTCCTGCAGGGCCCCATTGGGCACCCTGCCCCTCAGCGCCCAGAGCTGGGGCGCGGGCCACTGGGAAGTGGGGTGGAGATGGGGGGCTTCAGCTCCCGGAGCCCTGCCTGACGCTTTGCCTCCTGCCCGCAGGCGTGGAACGGCAGACCGCAGAGGACAGGGCCTTTGGGGAGTTCGCCTTGGACGGGCCTGGCACTCCTTATGGCATCATGAACTTCACCTACGCGCCTGTGGAGTTTGAGCAGCTGGTGGCACTGAGCCGCTACAACGTCCTCAACCAGGCGGGGCGCGTGCGGCAGGCACTGGGGCTGGCGCTGCGCCGGCGGCAGGGGTTGGGAGCTGGCCTGGGGGGCTGGGAGTCTGACTTGTGGGCCTGACTTAGGAGCCCCGCTGCAGACTTTCTTAGGGTGGGGGTTCCAGGAGGAGAGCGGGCTTCCTCACTCCAGGCGCTCTTGAGGACGTGGGGGACATGGGTGATGCACATGGAATGTTGGGGTCTGGGGGGGCGGTCAGGCCAGAGTCTAGCCACAGCCCATCCTAAGTGTAGGTGGAGCTCAGATTCTGAGGGCCTCAGAGGTTCCACCAATCCACCCCCACCCCACCCAGTTCCTAGAAGCAGGGCTAAGATCAAGCAGGTGGGGGGGACTTATGGCCTGTCTGTCTGGGTCACTAAGTTTGGCCATTTGTTCTCATAGTTCACCCTGTCCTGCCATGGTGATGGGTGTCGGTTGGTGGGGGGGACCCTGCCATCATCCCTCAGGTCTCTAACCCAGGCCTCGTCCTCTTGCCTCTAGCATAACTGCCACCTCACTGGCAGTCTCACCATCTCCCCAGAGCTCTGGCTGTGTGGGAGGAGCAGTCACTAGGGGCTCTGAGTGAATTTGTGCTTGAGGGGGGGCTCCCCTGCCACAGGGCGGGGAAAGTAATTACCAAGGAGAATTTCCAGTTTAAGATGGAAGAAGACAGATTCAGATCCCAATGTTGAAAGTTGCTTTTTTTAAAGCGATTTTTCAATCACACAGTAAACTTTTGAAATTTGTCTTTCCTATAGTTTTTGTCTTTCCAATAAATAGTTCTGTTGAACTGTCAGAAATTCTAAATAATGACAATATCTTAATAATGTCTCACAAGGTTGTATTAGTGATTACTTGGGGAGGGGGCAACACTCAGCCCACCAGACTGGGGGTTCAATGCAAAAGGATATGGGTCCTGAGGTGTGGGGGTTACCCGGGTTACCCTGATGGTGCTCAGGGTCCCCAGGGCTGCACCTGGCAATGCTTGGGGGACCGTATAACGCCTGGGATTGAACCAGGCTTAGCTGCACACAAAACATGTACTATCTCTCTGAATCCACAATTTTTTTTTCTAGTTTCTGGTTTGGGGGACATGTTCTGTGGTGCTCCTGGCTCTGCACTGAGGAATCACGCCTGGTGGTGTTCAGGGGTGCCAGGGATGAAACCCGGGTCAGCCACATGCAAGGCAAATACCCAGATTGCTGTACAGTTGCTCTGGCCCCATCACCACAATTTTGATATTTTAATAATTTTTTAAAAAAATTATTACTAGTGGGGCTGGACCAATAGCACAGTGCGTAGGGCATTTGCCTTGGACACGGCCGACCTGGGTTCGATTCCCAGCATCCCATGTGGTCCCCCAAGCACTGCCAGGAGTGATTCCTGAGTGAAGAGCCAGGAATAACCCCTGTGCATCGCCGGGTGTAACCCAAAAAAGCAATATATATATATATATATATATATATATATATAATGTTTTGTTTTGGTGTGGTGCTCAGGGACTGTTCCTGGCTCTGTGCACAGGGGTCACTCCTGGCAGGACTTGTGGGACCAGATAGAGTGCCACAGATTGAGTCTGGGTCAGCCAAATGCAAGGCCCTACCCACTGGACTATCTCTTGAGCCCCTAAAACTCTTGTATGACAAAAAAAAATCTCAAGGCAAATGACCAAAAGGCTTATTGTCCCAATATATGGAGAACGGTTAAGATTCAAGAAAGAAGAGGCCAAAGAGCTGATAGAAACTACACAAAATAGGTGAACAGACAATACAAAGGGCAGAAGGTATGCTGAATCCTCTGCTGATGCGATTTATTTTCAGGTTACTTACTCTATACCAATATGATAAAATTATCACATATAATTAATCTGTTATTTCACAGACATTCCAGTTTGGGAGCCTGGAATCCATTGATTGAAAGGGAGATGGAAACCCCCAGGAAAGAATTTGAAATTGAGGGCTCTGATCCAGAGAGGCAAAGAATCACCCACATGTACTTGGCATTGAAAGAAATTGGAGGAAACCTTAATTGAAGTGACTAGAAATGGAGACAGAAAAAAGCTCAGGAGGCCAGAGAGATAGGATGAGGGTAAAGGCGCTTGCCTGACATACCTTGGTTTGATCCTCTGCACTGCATACAGTTCCCTGAGCACTGTCAGGTATGGCCCAGCACCGCCCCCCCCCCAAAAAAAAAATAAAACTGATAGCAAAGACTTGAGAACAGAGAAAGCAGCGGAGAGCTGTGTGCTAGGGCCAGAGAAAGCAGCCAAGAGGAGATGGAGAAACCAGAAGGCGAGGGACCCCCGTAGGTGAGTGTGGGGTAGAGGCTGGGGTGCAGACATGCTGCCCAGGCCGAGATCAGTGAGACTGAGGGGTCAGGGGAGCAGCGGTGCATGGGGACAGGGATGGGCAGTGTGGTCGTGGCTGTGATGATGATGAGGAGGAAACTAGAGTGCTCTTGAGGGAGAGGGGGCAGAGCACCCTGAGACCATTGTTCCTGCAGCCCTCCTGTCCAACAGGCCTCAGCACAGGGACATCCTCAGGGCCAAGACACGACTGGTGATGGGGAAATCCTAAAGGGAATGAGTTTTATTGCGAGCAGGAAAAATTGCTGTGTGGTTAGTCATGGGTGGGTATGAGCCAACCGAGGAGGCAACATGAAAGAGGTCGAGAGAGAATGGAAAATTCCAGGCCCAATCAGGCACTGCTACAGCCTTGCAGTGCTGCTAATTTTGTCACATCCTTTCAGAACCATAAGCATTTTAGCAGGTCCTTCATTGAATGTTGAGTTTGTTTGATTTCAGGTTATAACCAGCAGCATTTGGAGCTACCCTGGCTCAGTGCTCGGAGTCACTCCCAGTAGTGCGCAGGGGACCAGATGGAGCTGGGGATGGACTCTGGGCCTGCTGCAGGCTGCACATGTGCTTAGTCTGTTGGTCCATCTCTCTGGCCCCTGCATGCTTGTTTTGTGCTACTTTTTATACATACACATACTTTATCCCTTATTGTTACGATTCTTTGTGGGAGGTGGTAGCATTACTCCCATTTCCAGATGTAGAAGTTGAAACTTAGAACAGTGCAGTGACTTGTCCAAGAACACACAGATCAGAGGAGACAAAACCAGGTCTTGATATTTTGGATTTTTTTGTTCTTTTGTTTTTCTTTTTTTGACATTGCCAGGAACTGAACCCAGGACCTCACACATGCAAGGCCAGTGCTTGCTTGCTCAGCCACACCACAGGCCAGGTCTTGAACTAAGGACTTAAAAAAAAAAATCAACCCCAAACACTAAATCCTACACCGGCCTGACTCTTTGAGCGCTTAGCATAGAGTAGGGCTTGTCCAGTCTGGGCTGTGGATGTAGAAAACATTTTCTAATTCCCAGGTTTGAGAAAAGGAAAGAAGACTTTGTTCCTGGGTCACTTTCAATAAATCTAATGTGGACTGGAACAAAGAGAGAGAGAAAGAGAGAGAGAGAGAGAGAGAGAGAGAGAGAGAGAGAGAGAGAGAGAGAGAGAGAGAGAGAGAGATGTACATGTGTGGAAAAAAAAGGGTGTGAGTGTGTGAGAGAGGTGTTCATGTGTGAAAAAGAGGGTGTGTGTGTGTGTGTGTGTGTGTGTGTGTGTGTGTGTGTGTGTGTGTGTGTGTGTAAGAGAGAGAGAGAGAATGTGTATGACATGAACCTGACTTGCGGCTATTCCACCCAGACCTCCCTTATCAGCTCCACCCTCCAAAGGATAAGGACTGTCACTTCCTATGATGTGGACAGCTGTCAGGCCCCCACCCATAGACTCCCTAAATTTTCACGGGCACTTCCTGGGCCAGGCCCGGATCCTGCCGACAGCAAGTTTCTCAGCTATGAGTCATTTCCAGGGGCCCTTTCTGCAGCCCTGCTGTCTCAGGCATCAACACGGGGGCGTCAGCCACTGCCCAGGCGTGGGGAGGTGAGAGCTGGGGAGGTGGTCAGCAATTTCTGTGGGACGATCCTGGGCCTTGGACAGTGGCTGAAAGGTGACCTGGCTGGAGCTGGGGCAGAGAAAAAAGCGGGTGAGGGCTCCCTGTCACAAAGGGATTGTCAGAAGAGGTGGCAGAGGCCCTTGGGAGAGGCTGGGTGGAAACAAACGTGAGGAATGGGGGAGGGTCCACTCTCAGGGGCACCAGGAGAGGAAGTTTCCCTGTGGCTGTCGGGGTGAGGATGGAGGTAAGATTGCAGGCTCTGGGGTCAGAGCAATAGTACAGCGGGGAGGGCGCTTGAGTAGCACACCGCCAACCTGGGTTCAATCCCTGGCACTCCATATGATCCCCCGAGCACTGCCAGGAGTAAGCCCTAAGCACTTCTGGGTATAGCCCAAACCCCCTCACCCCCCACAAAAAAGAAAGAAAAACTTCAAAGGATCCTTAGAGCTCTATGAGGCAGAGAATGAAAATGAAGGATTAAAGAGATCACGAGCATGGAGGTAACCTGCTGGAGTGATAGCACAGTAGGTAGGGTATTTGCTTTGCACGTGGATGACCCAGATTCTGTCCCTGATACTCCATACAGTTTCCCAAAGCACCACCAGTGTGCAGAGCCAGGAGTAACCCTGAGCACTGCTGGATGTGGCCCCCAAACCAATCACGAATCACGAATCACGAAATCCCGTTGACCGTCGAGTTGCTTGAGCAGTCTCAGTAACCTCTATAATCGTCCTATCCACAAAGTCAGGAGAATGAGATCAGCTGGTTACTGGCTTTTGCATATGGATACACCATGCAAAGCTTTCGAGGCTGTCCTATGTGGGCAGGAAGCTCTCAGTAGCTTGGTAATTTCTCCCAGAGGGAAAAGTATGTTATAAGATATCACACGGCCGCTTTGCGTTTCTGAGAGCTTGCTTTTAAGTCTCTGGATGTTGGCCATTGATGGGATTACACACACCTAGGTTCCTCAGCTGGTACCTTCATGTGTGAGGCTTGTCTGAACATGTGGAGAGGGGCCTTGAGCATGGCTATGGCTAGGTTCTGGTAATCTTCGGCCGCCGGGAGCTCTGCTCGGAGTGGGGAGGGAAGCTGGAGCCCATCCCCTCCGAGGGGCCTCGGGAAAGATAGCCAGGCATGCGGGCAAGAGACTCTCTGCCCCCCAAACCAATAAATAACTACATACAAATTAACCATAACAAGCAATACAAAATAAATCATTGAGGGGCTGGAGTGATAGCACAGTGGGTAGGGCATTTGCCTTGCACGCGGCCAACCCAGGTTCAAATCCCAGCATCCCATATGGTCCCCTGAGCACTGCCAGGGGTGATTCCTGAGTGCATGAGCCAGGAGTGACCCCTGTGCATTGCTGGGTGTGACCCCCACAAAAAAATCATTGAGGGCCTGCTATTGGGGCAGATTTGGGTGGTGGTTGGGAAAAATCTGAAATAATGGTGGTGGGACAGTGCAATGGTGGTGGAATTGGTGTTGGAATATTGAATGTAATTAATCACTGTGAAAAACTTTATTAAAATAAAATAATAATTTTTAAAAGAGCCTGGAAGGGCCAGAGCAATAGTACACTGTTTGCCTTGCACATGACCAACCCTGGTTTGATCCCCGGCATCCCATATGGCCGCCCCAACACCGCTAGGAGTAATTCCTGAGTGTGGAGCCAGTAGTAACCCCTGTGCATTGCTGGGTGTGACCCTACAAAAAAAAAGCAAAAAAAAAAAAAAAAGAGCCTGGAGACAAGGAGTCTACACTAAAAGAAAGGTGGATGTGGAAGGGTGGGTGGACATGATCTCCTCAGAAGGCGAAGAACACACAAGGAGGTGACGCTTCAGAGTGACCCTGAGTATTTATGCTTGTCCAGGGCCCGGGATGCTTACATTTTGGGCACCCTAATTGCCACCTCTCTGCATGACTTTTTCCCTGAAACCTATGGGTCCTAGAGACTCTGGAGTGTTGGGAGAATTTTGGAGTGTTTCTATTTGGAGACACAATAAGAGACTAATGAAACTTTTTTTTTTTTTTGCTTTTTGGTCACACCTGGCGATGCACAGGGGTTACTCCTGGCTCTGCACTCAGGAATTACCCCTGGCCATGCTCAGGGGACCATATGGGATGCTGGGATTTGAACCCGGGTCGGCCGTGTGCAAGGCAAATGCCCTACCCACTGTGCTATCTCTCCAGCCCTAATGAAACATTTTTTTTAAATAAGATTTATTTTATTTTATCTTTTTATTTTTTGCTTTCTGGGTCACTCCCGCTGATGCTCAGGGGTTACTCCTGGTGGCACTTGGGGAATCATAAGGATGCCCAAGATCAAACCCTTGTCAATTTTGTGCAACATGAACACCCTACCTGCTGTACCATTGCCCTGGCTCCACCAATGAAGCTTAACGCTTTGTCTGCTGCTGGTGGCTGTGGCCCTGGCGCTGGTAGATCAGTGGGTCAGCGTAGAAGACCATCATGTGGGGCTGATCCCAAGCCCAGAGGCTGCTGGGAGGCGAGCCGGGAGGCCGCTCTGCTCCTTCAGCTCTCTTGGCTGATCCCTGATTTTTCTCCTGCCAAAATACAGCATGTGAATTGGCTGAATAGACGAGCCTGCTTTCAGCAATGGTAAATATGCAGCCTCAGAGGCGAGGGCCTGGGGGAGACCACCTGTCCAGACAAATGTGTGGTGCGTGGAGAGGAGAGCACCATGACCAGTCTAGGATGGGCCTTAGTGGGGCAGCCAGCAGTCAGCTTTATTAAAGTTTGTCAAGGTCTCCAGAAATTGGGACCAGTCAGAGTTCGGGAGAAATAATTTCTAGATTGAGAAAAAAACTGGGGGGTGGGGTTTTGGGGCTCTCAAACATGCTCAGGAGGCCCGGAGCCTCCCCCTGCCCCCACTGGCAATTCTCAGCCAACCTGCCCAGCAACAGAAGGGCCCGAGTCGAGGGGCAAAGGTCCATGTCATGCTTGTCCCCCTGCTTGATTCCCAGCATCACCAGAAGTGGCCCCCGGGGAACCCAAGCACTGCGGAGAGTGGCCTGACTAATCCCCAGCACCACAGGCGTCCCTGACAGGCCCAACCAGCACGGCTCCTGTGGTGGCAGCTGTGGACTCCAGGTCACGAGCACAGGCCAGGGAGCCAGGTCTGCCCTATGCAAACAAGGAGAAAACCTGTGTGCATGTATGTGCATGAGAGCATGCGTGTGCATGAGAGTGTGTATGTGTGTAAGAGCATGCATGTGTGTGAGATCATGCATGTACTACATGCATGTAGTATATAGCATGTAGCATGTTGTAGAGAGCATACATGTAGTACATGTGCATGAGAGCATGCATGTGGTGCATGTGTGTGAAATCCTGTATGTGTGTGAGAGCATGTATGTGGGACCATGCATGTGTGTGAGACTGCATGTGCGTGAGACCATACTTGTGCATGAGAGCGTGCATATGCGTGGGGTCATGTACATGGTGTGAGACCGTGCATGTGTGTAGGAGTGCATGTACATGACAGACCCTGTCTCAGTTCCTGGCTCTTTCACGAAGGCATCTGGTGATCCCAGAGAGTCTCTCGCTGCTTCTCATCCCCCTACCACCCCCGGCCACATTGAACCACCAAATTCTGAGCTTCTGCAGTTTCAGTGGCACAAAGAAGATAGTCCCCACCCACCTGGTGGTCATCCCAATGGCGTGTTGGGGTGCCCCTAGGGGCTGGAGTGGAAGCTAAGACAGTGGGTCTCTGGAAGTCTAGGGCCTGTCCCCATTGTCTGGAGTTGGGGGACATGTCCACAAAGGGCTCTCTCCCCACACAACTCGCAGCTGGAGGCATGGGTGAGGCTGTATTGCAAGCTTAGAGAGCTTTCTCGCCTTATCTCTGGAGAGCCAGCTCTCAGGCTGGATGCAGAAGGAGGGTCCCCTTTAATGTCTCATCTTCAGCTTTAAGGAAGGGTCAGATCACCAGTAGCACGTTTACACACTCATTTAAAATCCTGTTCCGGGGGTTGTAGCAACAGTGCGTTTGCCTTGCACATGGTCAAATCGGGTTTGATCCCTGGCATCCTACATGGTTCCCGAGCCCTGCCAGAAGTAATTCCTGAGTGCAGAGTGAGGAGTAACCCCTGAGTATTGCTGGATGTGATCCAAGAAGCCTAAAAAAATTTAAATGGGTGTGACCCAAAAAGCCTAAAAAAAAAAAAATCCTGTAAAATTCTGATTTAGGAGAAGGATGGGAGTGCTCAGCCACTGTGGCTGAGGAGCATGAGGGAAGGCTGGGCTGCACCCGGGCTCGGCTCACTGGGGGAGAGCCGAGGGCAGGGGGCAGCAGCCGCTGGGCAGAGGGAGGGGGGAGCTCCGACATAGACTCTGCAGGTGCTGTAGTGCCCACAGGCCTCCTAAACCCAGGCAAACAGAGGCTGCCCCTGCACTCCCCTCGGGGGCTACGGTCTGTGTTTCTGGTCAGCTCCTACACTTCGATGAATCAAGGCAGGGTGGGTGGAGAGAGAAGGTGCAGTTTACTCCTGACAACAGGCCAGGTAACCTGAGCTCTGCAGGCTGGGCCCCAGTGGGTGTAACAGGGTGTCTCTGAAATCTAGGGCTGCGGGAGGTCACCCCTAGAGTTCAAAGGGAGGGCTCCCGAGTGCCTTAGTCATGCCGGAATTAGTTTAGTCTTGGTTTGTTTTGAAAATATAGGCGGGACTTTTAAAAACTTTGTGAACTAAAATAGAGAAGCTACAAACATACATTTAAATTGTTCACACACTTTTTCCTACTGTATGGAAAGTCATGAGATGAGGAACCAAAGAGGAAAAGACCAGTAGAGCAGTGTGTGTGTGTGTGTATGTGTGTGTGTGTGTGTGTGTGTGTGTGTGTGTGTCTACACATGTGTGGAGTGAGGAGAGACCACCAGAGATGGAGAGGGCAGGAAGTGGGGTGGGGACAGAGAAGTCCGGAGGGAGATTGGTCTGGCTACATCCATATTCTATTTTTTGTTGTTGTTGTTGTTGTTGGGGGGGAGTGTTGGGCCACACCCAGAGTATACTCAGGAGCTCTTCCTAACTGTGCTCAGGGATAACTCTTGGCTCTGTGCTTAGGGATCACGCCAAATAGTACTCAGGGATCAGAGCTGGTGCCACAAATGGAGCTGGCATTGGCAGTGTACAAGGCAATTCACTACCCACTGTACATCTTCTATATCATCAATTTAAAAAATGGGGGGGGGCCACAACCAGCTGTGCTCAGAGCTTATTCCTGGGTCTGCTCTCAGTGCTCACTCCTGGTGGGCTTAGGTGACCCTACGGGGTGCCAAGGATCGAGCCCAGGTTAGCCACATGTAAGGTAAGTATTTTACCTGCTGTTCTCCCTCCCCTCCCTCTCTTTCCTCTACATCAGTAATTCTTAGGGCACACTCTTGGGCCAGGGAGCAGGTGTCCATACTCCGCATGGTGAACATTTGGTAGATCCTTGTTGATAGCTGGGTTGGCTGGGCCAGGTGTCTGTCCCTTGCTTACAGACACTCAGTCTTTCCAACAGTCCCAGAGCGAGAACAGCCAGGGCTCCTTTTCTGCCTGCACCTGAGTGGGAAATGGTCTCCTTTCCCGTGGCAACAGAGGTGAATAACCACTTCTTCCGGAGGCGAGAGGCAGGCCCGCCTGTGCCCGGGTCACGGGCCTGCAATTACTGCTGATTGCTGACATGTGTCTCTCATAGCACATCTGTCCACCTGGTCCAGCACTGGGACTCAGCGGGGCATCAAGATTGCCTCCTCCTCCACCCTAGCAGGACACTGCCCTCGATGACACTGCCATCAGTCGCTCTTTGAGGGGATGACTGAACCCTTCCTGCCTGCACTTAAAGCAGGTGGGGGAAGAACTGGGGCCAGGACTGAGAACCAGAGTGACTCCTTCAGGCAAGGCCTGATCCGGAGATTCTCTTGTGTTCCTCCTTGCCTCGATTTCCATGACAGAAAGATCGTATTGCTGGTGTGGTTAAGAGCCCTTCTTCTGGGCCAGATCCCTGAGCTGACCCAGGAGGAGTTTCTCAGACAATCCCTACCTCTATTTTCTCATTTGTAAAACAAAGACAATAACATTACCTGCCTCTTAAGGTTTGGAAAATTAATTAATGTGGCATATATGTATAAAGTACTTTAAACAGACTAACTCATGGGTTACTCCCATGAAGTCTATATAAAATCAGGACATAAGTGTTTTGAATGATACAAAATACACTCACACAAAATTTAAAAGACCTAAACATCAAAAAGACTTACCCTATCACAAAAATTTAAATAGCATTTTTATGTTTTATGAATGGCTATTAATAATTTGCCTTTAGATCTTTTCTCTTATGATTTGGTAACATAGTCCTTTACTGTCTCTGACTCCAATTTTGTAGTATTATTTGAGTGCAAATAGAAAGTTATCTTTCTTCTTGTCACGTTGAGTTTTGTCTTTTAAAATTAATAAAATTTAATAGTTATTTTCTGCTTTTATAACCAATTAGCATAATGTAAACCTGGTTGATGTTCACAATAGTAAATAGTTTGTCTTCCAAACAATAGTTTCTTCTTTCAGGAAACTGACTTAAGACATCAAGCTTTAAATTCTAATGCTACTCTTTATCAGAAGATAATGGACAACCACAGACAGTTAGTAACCTTGTCTAATTTTTCTGCTTTTTTTTATGCCCTGCCTTACTGGGAAGACATCCTTCATATCCAGCGATGTTCAGGGATTACTCCTGGCTCTTATAATAGTTAAATATCGTTAATTTCTATCTGCTTCAAAACTTCATGTTTTGGGAATGTCATATAAAACTTCAGCACTGGGGGACCAGAGAGATAGTAAAGGAATGAAAGCACTTGCCTTGCATGCAACTGGCCTGGGTTCAACCCTGGCACCACATACGGTTCCCTAAGCATTGCCAGGAATGATCCCTGAGCACAGAAGCAAGACTGAGCCCTGAGCATAGTCTGGTGTTGCTCCACTAACGCCCACCAAAAACCAAAACAAGGACTGGAGTGATAAACAGTGGGTAGGACATTTATCTTACATCAGGCTGACCCCGGTTCAATCTCTATCATCCTATATGGTCCGCTGGGCACTGCTAAGAATAATTCCTGAGTGCAGAGCCAGGAATCACACCTGAGCATCACCCGAGTGACCCCCCACCGAAAAAGCCTGCCCCTCCAAAAACCAAAGCAAACAAACGAAAAAACTCGAAAGATCAAAAAAGCTTCTGGATAGATTATTTATAAACTTGGGGAAATGTCTGGCCTAGTTACTATGGCCATATAACATACCACTCCCCAACTTTATGGCATAAAACAACAATCCCTCATCCTAGGTTCATAGATTCTGTGAGTGAGACATTCAGAAATGCCTGGGGCAGGTGGGGGCAGGGGTCCTGGTCCTCAGAGCCTAGAGTAAGATCTACACACTGCTGGTTATGGCCTAACTTGGAAGGAAAGAAGGGAGGAAAGGAGGGAGGAAGGGAGGAAGGAAGGAAGGAAGGGAGGGAGGAAGGAAGGAAGGAAGGAAGGAAGGAAGGAAGGAAGGAAGGAAGGAAGGAAGGAAGGAAGGAAGGAAGGAAGGAAGGAAGGAAGGAAGGAAGGAAGGAAGGAAGGAAGGGAGGGAGGGAGGGAGGGAGGGAGGGAGGGAGGGAGGGAGGGAGGGAGGGAGAATGGGAAGAAAGGAGGGAATGTAGGCCTGGGGAGTGTCAAAATCTGTCCTCTACCCTACCCTCCCTGTCCCTGGCCCCTCCTGGCCCTGAACCCTGCAGGCTCAATTGCCTCTCTCCTGGGGGGCCCGGTCTGGGAAGACTTGGAGTCCAGATTTGTACACTCAGCGCCAGATTGTGGCTCTCTCGGTCCTGCTCCCTATAGTCACAGGTGCTGACTGAGAGGAGAGCTGAGTTCTGGCTGTTGGTGAGGCTGCTTCACCTTTATGGCCCAAGTTTGCAGTCAAGCAGAGTCACCTTCCTCACTTCCTATTAGTCTCCAGATACCAGATTCAAAAGGAGGGAAAGTTACATCTATTTCTTTCTTTCAAATAATTATTTTCAGCTTTTATTTCTGAGGTCTCCGGGCCGTTGTTCAGGGGCCCAGGGGCAGCTCCTGTCCTGAGTTTCTGCAGAGCTGGGACCATCACGGCCATCCCCAGTGGTGCTTCGGGACCATGTGGTACTGGAAATTAAACTTGGGGCCTCCACATGCCTGGTATATGCTCCAGCCCTTTGTGTGATCTCCTCAGCCTCACTGTCACTGTCACTGTCATCCCGTTGCTCATCGATTGGTTCGAGCAGGCACCAGTAACGGCTCTCATTGTGAGACTTATTGTTACTGTCTTGGCATATCCAATACGCCACGGGTAGCTCGCCAGGCTCTGCTGTGTGGGCGCGATACTCTTGATAGCTTGCCGGGCTCTCCGAGAGGGGCAGAAGAATTGAACTCGGGTCGGCCGCGTGAAAGGCGAACGCCCTACCGCTGTGCTATCGCTTCACCCCCTCAGCCTCAATACCACTTAAAATTTTTTTCTTGTTGTTGAAGTCAGCATGTAAAATATTCTGTCAGTTTCAGGTCTCTGTTATAAATCAGCTCTGGATAAGCCACATTAACTTCACCACTGAAAATCTGATTTTATACTTCACCATACAATTGACCATTTCACCCAGTTTAGCGACCCCTCTCCCCCTTTCTCTTCTGGTAACTACGAATTGATCCCTGTCTAAAAGTTTTTGTTGTATTTAATTTATTCACTTGGTTTTCCTGTGTGCCATACATGAGTGAGTCACACACCTTTTTTTCTCTGTTTCACTTATTTCCCTAAGCATCATCCTTCTCAGGCAGGCAACATCGCATCCATGATGTTACAAATGGCAGGGTTTCATCCTGGACATACATTCTCTATCCTGGTGGCACTCTGCTTGGTATGTGACCACATCTACTTTGTTCTGTTATCATTTGTGGGGCACTTGGGTTGATTCCAGATCTTGACTATTATCATTCATGTTGCAATGAACGTGGGAGAGCAAAAGTCTCTTGGATTAGTGTTTAGATTTCATTTTTTCAATAAGTACCCAGAAATGGTTTGGTTTGGGGGCCACTCCTGGCAGCACTCAGGGTTACTCCTGGTGGTGCCTGGGGGGCTATATTCAGTGCCAGGAATCAAACTCATATCTTCTGGGTGCAAGGCAAATGCCTTACTTCCTGTACTATCTCCCCAGCCCCTATTCCCTTGAGGAATCTCCACACTTCTTTCTAACATGGCTTCACTAATTTGTGCTCCCACTGTGCAAGCAGCCTCTTCTCTCCACATCCTCTCCAGAACACGTTTCTTGTCTACTAGATGATAGCTATTCTCAGGAGAAGGTGCGCTCCTGTTTGGATCTATACATGCCTGTTGGACATCTGTCTGTCTGCTCTGGGGAAGGTACCTATTCAAATGGTCTTTTTCAATTAAATTGTTTCCCCTTTTTGCCTCCATCTCTTGATGACAAGAGGGGCAAGATTCTAGAAGGCTCTAAGGCCTTCTAGATATCAATGCAACCATCTTTAGAAAAATAAACTCCATCACAACCTCTGTGCATTTTCCCTCACCTCTGAGCCTTTGTTGTACAGGAATCAGATTGTCCAGGAATCTAGAATTCCCCATCCAGCTATATCTGCTGAGTGAAGTCAGTCAGAAGGAGAGGGGTAGGCGCAGAATGATCTCTCACATATGTGGGACTTAAAGATACACAGCAAGGGAGCTACAAAGGACAAAAGCCACAAAGGAACAGGAGAACTGATCCACGTAATTGAGTTTGTAGGGAGCAGGGTTGGAAGGGTGAAGCATTGGGGACCTCTTGGGAGGGAGATAGGGATACTTGAGATGGGTGTGGTGTTGGAATTCTGTACACAGGAAGCCATCATTGACATATTACACTCATGTGTTACATTAACATATTACAAATCCTAGTACCTCAATCAATTAAAAATAAGGCTGAACATATGCAGAAGCATTCTTAGCACTTACTAATAGATTGTGTACTGATAAAAATAAAAGAATGCAATAAAGAAAGAAAAAGAAAGATTTTTAAAAATTCCTACCCAATAAACAAAGCAATGGCCCTGCCCTCAGGATGTGGTTGAAAACATCTTTCAGGATAGAACTTCTGTTTTGATCAGGTGTTAATGAAAACAAAATCTTCCGCTCAGGATTTTCCAGGTCTAATGGGATGAACCATCCACTGGCCTGTTTCCGGCTCTGTGAGTTTCCACCTTGTCTCTCTTCCTCTTGCAATTATTCTTACACCTCAGCTCAGCCTCTGGCCTTGCACGTCTGTGTCACAACACCAGATGAGTTGGCACAGTGGGTGGCAGCACTATTTTGGAAACTCTTCCTAGACCAGACTGGTCGCAGGAACTTCATTATCCATGAAGATAACAGCAAAGCATAGCACCGTGTCTTGCTGAAGTGAAAGGAAACGCATCTCTAACTCAACCTGTTCTTGACCAGACCCTAAAAATACCCATGGTCACTTCAGTCCCTTCAGAACGGGGAGCACTGGGGTCACAGTCACTGGGGGTAGAGACAGCTCACCTTTGTGGACTTCACTTACCCCATGCTCACACGGAACATGGCTGGGATGGAGACTTCTCTCAGAGCCTTGAGGGGTGGGGTAGGAGCAGGAGGGACAGCGCTTATTGTGGTGTATTGTTAGTGTTGTTGTGAATTCCTAATATTGTTGTTATTGATCCCCTGCTGTGCCTAATTGATCAGTGAAACCTGACCAGAGGTATGTAATAGGCTTTCTGGGAATTCAGTATTGTCTGGTCATCCACTGGTGGTCTTGGAATGCCCCCCCCCACCCCCAGGGTTATTCAGGGACTTCTAAACTTCATGTACCAGATTTGCTTTGGGATGTTATTTGCCACAATCCAATACTCCCTCCCTGCTCTGCCCTGCAACCATGGGCCATTTCCTGCTGGGCCTGTGGCAGGAGATGGAGTAACAGATGGAGTAACAGCACCCACTGGGGGTGGAGAATGAGGGATGGGCAGGAATACCATAAGGAAATGCAAGGAGCAATGGATGCCTAAGATGGGGAAATGGATGTCTATTTCATGTGAGTGAACACTGGGGGTGGGGTGGGGGGGAGAGAGAGAGAAAGTAATGGGATGGAGGAAGACAAGCCAGGGAAGAAAGATGGTTAGAATGGGACAAAGGAGGTGCCCAAGACCTCATCCAAGTCTTGGTAGCCTGGGTGGGGCCTGGTGTGTGGCGTCCCTGTTGTGGCATCCTGGTCCCTGAATGAGTAACATGTAGTGTCATCCCAGCCAGGCCAGCTTAATTGCTGGCCCAGCTCTAGACGACCTCCTGCACGTCCCCCACACCTGTGTCCCCAGGCACAGCCATGTCCAGCTTGTGGGTTGGGAGATGACAGGAGGTAAGTGCGCAACCTGACCGTGCCCCTTTGCTCTTTTGGTCCCAACTAGGTAAAACCTGGCTTGACATCTAATTCATGGGGGCCGCTACTGGGGGGAGAGGGGGAGGGCTGTTTCTGCTCATCTGTGCAGTGCCCTGTGTCTCCCCAGAGATTCTCTTCTCACATGTGGCACTGCATTAGATGGGCACATTAGCATGTCTGAGTCATTTAAGTCAAGCGCGGAGCAGGGTCACTCCATTTGGAAGAAACACCTCCTTAGTCCTTGTTGTTGCTGTTCAACAGTGACTGAGAGAGCTGAGTTAGAGAGCAGGCATCGTTAACTTTTGTTTGGGGGCCACACCTGGCAATGCTCAGGACTTACTCCTGGCTCTGCACTCAGGGATCACTCCTGACGATACTCCATGGATTATATGGGATGCCAGGGATTGAACCCAGGTCAACCATGTACAAGGAAAGCACCCTACCTGCTGTACGATCTTTCCAGCTCCAAGAACAGGCATCATTATACTGAATTTTGCCAGTTTCTTTCTCCTTTGTGAAGTGTGGCTACCAAAAAATTTAACCTGCTGCATGGCTTGCATGATCTTCAATGCCCACACATGCATAGTCACGAAGCTTGAATATTTTTTGAGGAGAACCTGGCAAGCTACCCGTGGCGTATTTGATATGCCAAAAACAGTAACAAGTTTTTGGCATATCTCACAATGGAGATGTTACTGGTGCCCTCTTGAGCAAATCGATGAACAACGGGACAACAGTGCTACAGTGCCTGAAGTTTCATCTGTGGTCCCTCACCACACATTAATTTCCCAGTCAGGACCCAGCACAGGGCAGGGGGTGGAGCACCAAGCTCTCTCCTAGTAGTCCCTCTAGCTGGGCCCCAAGACACCCTGCTTTTGGGGGTGTGGGGCCTCCTGGACCTCCCACGTAGTGGGGAGGGCAGGCTCTGGGGGTCACTTCCTGGGGGTGCTGCTCTTCCTCTCTGCTCTCCTGAATAGCTCTGACTGAGGCCCATCAGCTCAAGGGGACGTTAGCCCCCGCCTAGGGGAGGCCCTGCTCAGGACCTGTGCTCCCAGTACTGTGCTGGGACTGGCACAGACAACCAAGGCCCCAGGCCCAAGTCAGTGCTGATGTGTGTCAGGGTGGTAGGGGGAGGGGAGCAGGGCAGGGTAGGCTGATCCCCGACAAGGGAGTGTGAGGTGTGAGAGGACCTGGCTTCTAGTCCAGAGAGGGTCATCCAGGGCATGGCCACCAGTGTGTGACCTTGGCGAAGCTTTCTCCTGGCAAGGCCTTTCAACTTGGGAAGAAGTTGTTTGTTCTTCATAGTTCTCTACATTTACATGGTCATTTTCATTTGATTTTTAAAATTGGTTCATGCAACTTAAAAGTATTTCCCGTTACTGGGGTCAGAGCAGCAGTACAGTGGGTAAAGCTCTTGCCTTGCCAACCCAGGTTTGATCCCTGATATCACATATGGTCCCTCGAGCCTGCCAGGAGTGATCCCTAAGCACAGAGCCAGTAATAAGCCCTGCTCACTTCTGAGTGTGGGCCCAGAATCCCAAAAGTCAAACGTATTTTCCATTGTTAAGGCATATTAGCAATCATGCTGTGAACCATTTGAAAGGCATCTGCAGGTATCCTCAAGGATAAAAGGTAGCTGGACTTTATGACTTTAATAAACTTTCAGAAGCCAAACAAAGTATTTCCCACAATTTATTTTTTTACTTGCTTTATAGACCATTGTTGCTTGTCTTATTTTGGCCTGTTTGTAATAATACTTCTTAGACTACCTGTACTCAGTTAGATCTACCTCTAAATGAGTAAACTCATTTTATTCATCTACCTAAACTCATTTTATCCAGTTTTGTTTGCCTTGAAAACACCCATTGATCATGAATGACAGTGAACTGACAGCAAAGTGATAGATTCCATGTCTTTTCTGGAGGCAGTTTCCACAGGGGATGTTTCTAATCTAGCCATAATCTAATTCCCTGATAGGCCCATGTTCACTTTGTGCCAAGTCTGCCACCCAGGGTTAACAAAAATGTTCTGAACTTCCAGAACCAGGGGCAGAGTAAAAGTACAAGGTGCTTGTCTTGCCTGTGTCTGACCCGGGTTCAATCCCCAGCAGCCCATATCACTCCCCAAAGGCCCGCCTAGAGTGATCCCTGAGCACAGAACCAGAAGTACCTCTAAGCATGGCCTGAAAACAAAAACACAGACAAACAAACAAATTTAAAAAAACAAACCCAAAAGTGAACTTTGAGGACCAGCCCGGCAGAGAGAGGAGTCGAATATTTTCAGATCTAGAACCAAACCTGCTAGCAACTCTCACAAGGCCGCTGGGCTCTGCCACGACTGTCCCTCTCCCGGCGGTGTGGAGCCTGCTCACGGGGCTCCTCTCCTGAGGCCAGGCTGGCCAGAGCTGGGGCTTGATTTCAGGGGTTCCACAGCTCTGCGCCCTGGAGCCCCCCATCTCAGAGGCACCAGCTTCCTGCCTCAGTCCTGGACCGGTCTCCCTTCCTTCCCGCTCACTCCAGCTGCAGTCTGAGCACCCCAGGTCTGGAAGGGTGCTCCACCTGTGCGGGACCTGGAGCCGTGCCAGAGGGATTTGGAGGTGCAGCTTCGCTCAGCCTCTTGGAGAAGAGGAGAAGGTGCTGGGCTGAGGGAGTGACCCGGGGGTGGAGTCCCGACCTGTTTATAGGACTGTGTCTCCTCGAAGCTGGCAGAGTCCCATCTCATTGGAAAAGGTGCTGGGCCTGGAGAGCTGGAAGGGCCGGCATGGAGAGACCAGCCCCCGCGGGACCACCTGGCCACCCTCACCAGGTAACACTGCGGGCAGGGCCTGGGGCCAATGCAGCTGAAATGGAGGTGGTGGCTCTGATCTGGACATAGCAAAGGTCCCAGACCTGGGGTCTCAGTCTAGATCTAGGGTGGGAGGATGGGGGGGAGGGTCTGATCTTGGGGTGTGGGAGGGGCGCAAATGAGAAGCAGCCCTAGTGAGGGGACACCCCCACCCCCACCCCCAGACCAGAGCCTCCTCCCCTCTCTGAGTGACCAGCTCTCTCAGACACACGGGCTGCATGTCACACACCCACAAACCCAAGGCTCACAGCCCACCCACATGGGCTGGGCACTTCTGGGACTGGCTGGATCCCAGGGACCACCCCGTCAACTAATTACTGGGTCTGAGAACTATGTGTCTGTGACAGGGCCACAGAGGCCTGCGAACCGCTCACGTTCCACTCTGCACCGGACACAGACCTCACTCCCCTGGAGAAAGTGGGCAGCCCTTTCCGGCCACCCTCCGCCCAGCCCACCCAGTGCAGGGCTAAGGCTAGAGTTCCGGGCTCAGTGACCCTGGGCATCTGACTGCCTACCCCTGCCTCCAGCTAGTGTTCTGGGGCTGCCCGAGCTCAGACCTCCCTCCCCCAGTCGCCACCCCCCAGCCCTCAGCAGCTTCTTTTCTGCCTGCATCGTGGGGACTGGGCATGCTCTGGAGGTAGAGATCCAACTTGCCCTAGTGGCAGGGTCCGAGTGCGCCCTGGCATCAGAGCAGGGCTGGAAGGACAGGCTGGGCACCCGGGACTTGTCTGGGAGGGGCCTGAGCTTGGGCTGGGAGCATTTGTTCAACCTGAGTCAGGAGGTGCCAGTCCCCGGGCTGTGTGTGCTAATCCCACTCCCCCAGGCCTCCCCACTGCCCTCAGCCCAGGTGGCCAGCAGGGGGCAATGATTCCTGCTCACTTTCCTCTTGCAGGAAGACCCCATGATCTCTGTCTAGAGGGTCCAACTCTCCCGTTCTCCTGGCACCTCCTCGTGATGGGCAGTGCCAGCACAGGCCTCTCTATGGGGAGGTGTCAGAGGCCCGGGTTGCAGGGCCTCTTGAGGAGGTACATCCAGGGATCCTATAGGATGCCGTGCGGTGGAGGTGTCCCTGGTGGAGAACCCCCAGTATCACGCTGAACCTCAAATGTTTCAGTGAGAACTGGGTTTAGGCTCGGAGCCTGTCCTTGACCATCCTGCTTCACTACCCCACCATCATGGGAATCCTCACTGTGACACTGCTAGGGTCCCTCCTCTAGGGAGCTCCATGCCCATCACCTTAGCGACTCCGCCCTAAAGAATGTGCAGTGGGGAAGGTGGGCTTTCAGTGGACTGGGGCTACGGGACTCGGTGAGTGGGGCATCAGGTCTCCCCTTAGGCCTGGGGGCTGGCTGGAGAGTGAGCAATCGGGAGACCCCGTAGTAGCCCCAGCGGCTGTGGAGCACCCCACAGGCGGCAGCCCAGGGGCAGGGACCTGCGTCTTCTCTGCATCTTGGAGCAGGCATGGCAGGATAGCCCCCCACCCCCTTGGACCTGAGACAATTGATCCAATCCATTGGATCCAATCCAATGGATCCCATCAGCACCTCCTCTGAGGTGGGAAGGAGGGAACCTGGGGGTTCCTCTGGCATTGAGTGGGGTGATGCTAGTGTGCTGCTTCTTGGGGAAAAAGAGAGAGTGAATGAGCCTTGCTGAGGGACTTGGCTTGAGAGCAGACAGGCACAGCGGGGCGTCAGGCTGTGGCCCCTTGTACTGTACGCAGTGTAGGTACAGTGCTGGTCCCTACCTCCTAGGGGGAGTACCGAGGGCTGGTCTGGGGCAGTGTAAAGCAGTTTTGCCTTATTCGAGAAGGGTGGGGGGGCAATACTCAGCAGGGGTCAATGCTCAGGGGTTTAGCACTGCCAGGAGACCATATGGGGATGCCAGGGATCAAACCCGGGTCTGCTGTGCATGCAAGGCAAACATCCTACTCACTGTTCTATCCCTCCAGCCCCAAGCAGCTTTGCTTTTGTCATTGCTCTGCTTCCAACCAGGCCAAGCTGAAGGCCAGCCAGATGACCCCCAGTTCCCTTGGGGTGTGGAGGTAGGGTGTGGGAGCTGAAGAGTCTCTGCTTATCAGGGTAGCATCACCCTCCGGGCACCTAAGGGGACCCCACCGCGTGGGTTCTTCCCAGGGTTACCTTTGCTGGGCTCCAGCAGTCACCGATCATACTCCTGGGCCCTGCAGAGCCCTTCCTGGGGGGCTCACCATTCACCCTCCCAGCTCAGGTTCCTGCGCTTTCCTCTAGCCCGGTTTCTCGCACCCCTCCCCCCTCAATGGCTCAGGTCTGCCTGCAGGGCCCACATGCCCCCAGGCCTCAGCTCCATCAGTGACAGCAGGGACATGACTCTGGCCTGCCAGGCTCATTTAGGGCCACAACTGCAGGAGTGTCTCACAGGAACCATGGCAGTCGCCCAGGAAAGCTGCGTGGCCCAACAACACCGATGACCTCATTGACCAGGGAGGGGATCTGCCTTGTGCCCTGTCCCCGGCAGGGTTCAATCATAGCCTGCCTGCCCTCTGCCCTGCCTCCTGCCATGGACCTTCCTCCTTCTCAGCTGTCTGTGAGCTGAGGAGACCTCAACAGCCTCTTAACACACAGGAGCCAGGGCCGGAGAGATAATGCAGGGGTAAGGCCCTTGCCTTGCATGCAGCCATTCCATCTCTAGCATGGAATATGGTCCACCGAGCACCAACAGGAGCAATTTCTGAGTGCAGAGTAAGCCCTGAGCACCACCAGGTGTGGCCCCAATAAACGCAGAGGGACATTTCTCCCACCCAGCACTCAAGGGACAGTTGGATCCATTTTCTATTTCACATCCAAAAGCACAGAGATGACCGAGTCCAGGCCTGGACCTCTGCAGGCTCAGATGCCAGTGCAGGGGCCAGGATGGGGGGCTGGGCAGCAGGACATGCGTCATCAGCAGGCTGGGGATCTCAGAACGGCCTGTCCAGGGTGGAAACAGTCCCTCTGTTTTCTTTTCTTCTTTGGGGGGTGGGGAGGCGTTACACCCAGCAATGCTCAGGGCTTACTCCTGACTCTGCACTCAGGAATTACTCCTGGCGATGCTCAGGGACCATATGGGGTGCTGGGAATTGAACCCAGGTCAGTTGCATGCAAGGCAAACACCCTACCCGCTGTGCTATCGCTCTGACCCGCCGGTCCCTCTGTTTTCTGCTGTTTGCTTTCTCCACTCCTGGCGTAGTCCTGCCTGACACATTACACACACCCTAGGTCTGCTCCTGCACCCGCAGAGCCAGATGCTCCCCCATCCGCAGAGCCAGGGCCTCAGGGACGCCTGGTAGCATGTCAGAACCCCGGCACAGGTTGGGGTCTGGGATAAAAAGCCCGCTGATGGCCATTTCTCTGCAGGAGGAGGAGGAGGAGGAAGAGAGCTCTGCCTGTTGCCGTCTCACCGTGAGGGTGCTGGGGGCCCGGAATCTGCGCCGGGCAGACCTGCGTGAGTGTCCTGGGTGCCCAGCTGGGTTGGCCAGACCCAGGGGAAAAGCCCACACAGCTGCCTGGGGCTGGGACAGTACCTCCAATGACCCCCTGAGAGGCCCCAGGAGGGGGCATGAGGGGCTCGCTCTGCTCTCACCATGGTGCCTTGGCCTTGGCAGTGAGCGAGGCAGACCCATATGTGACCATACAGCTGCCCACGGCCCCGGGAACGAAGTTTAAGACCAAGACAATCACCGACTGCAGTCATCCAGTTTGGGACGAGGCCTTCAGCTTCCTGATCCAGACTCACGTCAAGGTAAGGCCAGCACCCCTTCCGCCCTCCCCCCTACCGCAATCCCCAGCGTTTCCCTGCCCTGCCCAGGGATGGTTCTTAGGGTGGAACTCGCCTCACTCCGGGGACCTGTCAGAGGCACCGGGAAGTGATATTTAGGCTCGGAGCCTGTCCCTGACCATCCTACTTCACTGTCCCCCATCATGGGGACCCTCACTGTGATACTGCCATGGCCCCTTCTTGGGGGGGTGGGACTCTGTGCCAGTCTGAGCCTACCACTGATGTTCAGGGAGTAAAAGCAAGAGGACCCCACCTGCTGGCTGTGGGTTCACCTTGGCCAGGTGCAGTCCCCCTCTGAGCCTAAGGGGAAGGAGACACTTTGGATCCCTAGAGGGAAACTGGTGCAAACAGTGCTGAAAGGGGTGAGGGGTAACAAAATGGCTGTGGGTGGGGCAAGTAAGGGGACTGGGAACTTTCTGAAATAATTTTATTTTGTATCAAAACAGAAGTTAGCTGGGATGGGGCCGGAGAGGTAAGATAGCAGATAGGGCACTTGTTCATGTGGTTTGATCACTGGCACCCCATATGAGCCCTGCCAGGAGTGATCCCTGAGCACAGAGCCAGGAGCAAGCCCTGAGCACTGCTGGGTGTAACCCCAAACAAAACAAAATTAGCTGTGGCAGTGTAACATAAGGGGTTCGCTGGCTTTCCTTTTACTGCTTTAAAGTTCTACAATTATTTTGAAATCCAATGAGTGCAGGCAAACAGGAAGGAGGGTGCAATAGACAGACTCACCAGCTCTGAGTAAATGCTGATTCTCTTGGAATGGGACCAAAGAGATAGTAGGGTAGGTGGGGAGCTTGCCTTGCACATGGCTGACCTGGGTTCAGTCTCTGACATACCATATGGTCCCTTGAGCCCACCAACGGTGATTCCTGAGTGTACCAGAAGTAGCCCTTGAGCACTGCCAGGTGTGGTCCCAAAGCCAATCAGTCAATAAATAAATAAATAAATAAATAATAACAAAGCCAGTCATAAGATTGTTTTGTTTCCCAGTGTACCTAAAAGTTTGTTTCAGGGCCAGGGAGATGGATTGAGTTGTAGAACATGCTGAGCCTGTGTGAACCCCTGAGTTCCATTCCTGGCACGGTACAGCCCCCCACACCCCATGGACCTACGCCACCAGCCAGCACGAGCTCTGCCAGGAGTGGCTCCTACAAAAACACACCTTTCTTGTCCGCCCTTTGGTTAAATGTGACGGACACGTGGAGTGAGCAGGTGTCCTTGGAAAGAAGGCTTGGTGAGGCTTGCTCCACGCAGGGAAACCACAGAGAATCATTTTTAGGTCTATAGAAAGCAATCTCTGCCAAGCACTGGGACGGGGGATGGCGGTGATGTGCTAGGTTGCTCTTTCTCCCACCTAGAATGTTCTGGAACTGACAGTCTATGACGAGGACTCAGTCACGGAGGATGACGTCTGCCTCCATTTCCTCTATGACCTGTCAGAAGTGCTCCCTGGCAGGCTGCTCCGGAAAACCTTCTCCCAGGTGCGTGCAGGGCCCCTCCAGGCGGAGGCCCGGCCAGTGCTGCTGCACTGTTGTCTTCCCCAGCAGGCTTGCGGGAAGATGGACAGGCCTTCCAGGGCTATTTGCATTTTCATCCCAAAGGAGCAGGTTTACCTGGTGACGGAGTGAATCATTCAATCGGAGGAGTTTTAGTGTGTGTGTTGGGGGTGGGGGGAGGAAAGCTTTGGGGTACAGAACATCCTCCTGTCCCAGAGAACATGACTCAGGCCCTCACCCCTGTTCCTCCGTGCTTGATGCTGGCTGTACGAAGGCCTCAGTAACTTCCCCCCCACCCCGGGGTGAGGGCTGGGGGGAGGGAGGGAAGAATATGAGGAAGCTGAGGTAGCCCTGGGTCTCTCTCAAGCATGACCTGTTGCTCGTCATTCCACACTGCCTGGGGGTGATGTCTCTCCCTAAGGCTGTTTCCCCATCTGTGAAATGGGGAGCAACACCCCCTGTGAGGGTGCTGGAGAGGACAGTGAGAGAGTGCCGTGAGAGAGCTGCATGGCCCCCACAGGGCTTGTCTAGGTCGAACCTTGGTCGTCTGCTTTCAGGGACAGGAGGAACTGGATGTGGAATTTCTGATGGAAACCACGTGAGTGGCCTCTTACTGCCCGGGACCCATCTCTGGACCTGCACCATATTTCTGGAATCATCTCTGAGGCAGACCTTCCTTATGGGTCCATCCCACCAAGATGTGCTGTCCCTCCTCTCCTCACCCCTCCGGTCAAGGGGGTGGGGGAGCTCCTCTCAGAAAAATTAGAGGAATGCCCATGCTTTCTTAGCTTCCCCATCCTCAGCCGTCTTTAACTCTAAGAAGTATCTCCCCTCACCCTGCATCATGTCTTGGACTTGGACACCCCCCAACACACACACACCCCTTGGCAACAGCAGAGGGACCCCCCTGGGGCTGTGAGGGGGGTGAGCAGGTCAGTGCCGGGAGCACACTGCCTGTCGCCCACATGGACTCTGGGTGGTTTGATTTTCCAGGTCGGACCACCCGGAAAGCCTCATCACCAACGGTGTCCTTGTGGTAATCACCTTCCCACACTTGTGAGGGGTCCCCGAGGGAGGGGCCCAGAGCCTATAGGGGAAGCGGGGGTGCGGGGTATTTGAGACAGAGAGAGGATCAGGCAGTGCTGGGGTTTGTGGTGAGACCACCCAAGCCTCGCAGCTGACGCACGGTCTGGCCCAAGGCTGGATGAGGGCTGCGGGGCTGGGGTCCTTGATTCTAGACACCCCCAATGGTCTTCAGGCACCTGTGATGTGTTCAAGGTTCTGAGGCCCAGAACAGGCAGGGAAAGTTGCACAGACTGAGCCGTTAGTCTGTGCCTCTGGGCTAAGGCAGGCAGAGGGAGCTTGTCAGGGGGGAGCCTGCAGGGAAACAGACTCCAGACTCCAGAGGGAGCTGTGCCCAGTGTGGGGGCTCCCCATATTCTAGAAGTTTGTCATGTCTGAGAGAGTTGGGTGTGAGAAAAGGGGCGAGAGTGGCCTCCCCTAGCTGCTCCAAACCACGGCTGTAGCAGATACAACAGACCAGACCTGAGGGAGGGGCTTCTACCTCCTGTCCCAGCCCCTCCCCACTTCTTGCTCTGTGCGTGGTGAATTTGGGATGGTGGAGATGGGAAGGATGAGGCAGGGGGGCCTCAGCTCCTCCACTCTGATGTGGTCCGCACAGGCCCGAGAACTCTCCTGCCTGGATGTCCGTCTGCAGAGCTCGGGGGGCGCGGCCGTGGGGGCAGGTGAGACCTGCTCATAGTCAGCTCTGGGAGGACATGGGGTGCGGGGTAGGGGCGGGCAGAGGACACAGCTGGGGGGCGGGGTGTGCTGTGGGCTCTAGCAGCCTAGGGGAGTCTTTTTCAGAATCTTGTTCTTCGGGGTCCAGATTTCTGGGCAGCCTCAAGGTCCAAGCATTGCTGCTGGCTCTCCGGGCAGGGCTGGGCTTCCAGACTTGGTCCCTCCTCCCTTTTATGGAGGGGGTATTGGACTTTGTGGCCACACCTGGCAGCTCCTGGGGGCCACTCCCAGCTCTGGGCTCGGGGCCCTCAGGGTGCCGGCAAGCGCCTTATACCTCTCTCTCTGTCTCTCTGTCTCTCTGTCTCTCTCTCTATATCTCTCTTTGTCTCTCTCTTTGTCTCTCTCTCTGTCTCTCTGTCTCTGTCTCTGTCTCTCTTGGGCCCTGGGTTTCCAGACTCTTGCTCCCCTCTTGCTGACCTGCCCACTCTCTCCCCAGACCAAGGTAAGCTGCAGCTGGAGTTGGAGCTGAAGGGGTCCTACGAGGACACACAGACTTCGGCGCTGGGCACAGCCTCTGCCTTGCGCTTCCATCACCTGGCAGCCCAGGAGACAGAGCTGAGTGCGCACCTGAAGGTGGGTCTTGCCCCAGAGCTCTCCACTGAGAGCGCCAGTCCAGCGCTGTCCCACTGTGAGCAACCCCCTCCCTGCCTCCGTAAACACCAGACCCCTGCGATTTATCAGCCTGCCCCTCAGACACAGTGCTGAGCCCTTGGCAGACAGGAGGACCCCGGGACCCCGCTGGGGCAGGCTCAATGCCACGTCAGCTGGAACCCCTCGGGGGTCCTCCAGCTTGTGCTTGGAGTACGACCACGTCTATGCCCCACAAAGCCCAGCCTGCACCCCTCTGCTGCCCCCGTGCCTCGTGCCTCTCATCACAGTGCCCCAGCTATACTTGTTTTCTTCTTGTTTTTCCAATACAGCCAGTTCTTCCCCTCCTTAGGCTTCTTCCTCTTCTTCTGCATTTCTGCAGAAGAAATTTCTGCACAACTCAAAGAAATTTCTGCATTTCTTCAGAGGGGCCCTCCTTGCTGCTCCCCTCCCCATCTTGAAGTGCCCTTTTAGGGGATGGACCTAGTACAGTGGGGTCAAACCAGATGTGAGTTCTAATCCTGACCCCACATGGTCTCCCAAGCATTGCCCTGGAGGCCTCCAGCACCTTCAGTGTGGCCTGGGAAATCCCTATCACCCCAGCTCCGAGCAGCCTAGATTTCTGGGTCCTTGTGTTGAATCATCAACCCTGTTGGCAAATAATCATGGTGGGGATCCCAGGGCCTCCTGGGCACCACTTGGGAGCACATTCATCCCCAAATGAAAGAATATGCACATTTAGTAACTATCCTCTCACACTCATTTCTTTTACCACCCTTACTAGCATCATAAAACAGTTGCTATTTATAA
The DNA here is from genome assembly GCF_027595985.1 of Sorex araneus. Classification (NCBI taxonomy): domain Eukaryota; kingdom Metazoa; phylum Chordata; class Mammalia; order Eulipotyphla; family Soricidae; genus Sorex; species Sorex araneus. Next base: position 87,453,667 of record NC_073304.1, on the reverse strand, counting down.
ACTCTTATGTGTGATTCAGATAAAACAAGAAATAACTAAATATTAGTCATTGCACTAAGTATATAGTATGTCTAATTTAAAATTTTTTTTACTTTTATAAAGTAGTTAATAATATTTGATTATACTTGATATTCAAACTCCAATCCCACCACCATTACGCCTTCCCACCACCATATTTTGGATGTTTCCATCCCGAACCCCAACTCGTGCTCCAAAGTAGGACCGAAATAATGTATTTTGTATTGTTTGTTATGAATACTCCACTGAAAATGCTCCAAAAGAACTTTCCTTAGGGGAGAGGGTGTGACAATTGTTGTATTTCACCCAGGGGCCATTAAGCCCTTCTATAAGAGATTACTAACATGTTGTTAAAGGTTGAGCCTTCTACTTTAAACCCCATCTAACGTGGTGCGCTACTCTTGGAATATGAGTGGTGTGAGGTATGAGATGTCCAGGAATAGGTTCACTCATAGGCTCAGCCCAAGCATGTGGAGAGAGGCTGTGAGCATGGCAGAAGTTGAGTTCTGGAGGATTTTGGCAGCTAAGCCTGGACCCCTTGGGGTGGGGAGGGGCCGTGATCACCACCCCCTTTCAGGGTCCCCACAATGAACAGCCTGGCACTAAGTCCAGTGGCATGGCTATGGTGTGTCATTTTATTTGGGTCTAATTTTTATCATTTTGAAATTTTTGAAAATTTTCAAACTAAACAGGAACCAGGGAGATATTACAGTGGGTAGGACACTTGGGTTTTTTGCAGCCAACCCCAATTTGGTCCCCAGCACCACATAAGGTTCCCTGAGTACCACCAGGATTAAGCCCTGAGCCCTGCCCACGGAGGCCCTCAAACAACAGCTCCAAAACTATTATGAAAAATGTTGGGATAATCTTGTATTCTTAGAAAGAGACTTTGTCTGCCTTGACCTTTGTCTGGATATCCGTTAAGGATTGGTTGGATGAGTAAATGAATCATGAGTAAATGATCATTTCCTTCTAGAGCTCCAAACGAAGTGTCTGGAACTCCGACAACTCAGCAGGGAACGTCACAGTGCCCCTTAGCTTCTTGGCCAGGGAGAAGGAAGTGACCGTTGCCATTCCTACTACAAATGTAAGTGGCCTCAATGGGAGGGGACGTGGCATGCCAGGGAGATAAGGATGGGGGGACATGACCCCCAGGCTATACCCGGGTTCCCTGCAGGTTTCCAAGTGGGGCCGCTTGCTTTGATTGCAGGGCTCAGGGGTGAACATGCAGCTCAAGGCCGAGAGCTGGTAAGAGACAGTCACGTCTGTGGATGACGAGGCATGGCCACGGGGCTGGGCCACTGCGCTGACACAGGGGTCTTTGCAGTTGGGAACTGGGGGGAGCTATTTGATGGCTGCTGGGAGCTTGGCCCTCAAGGCTGAGCTGGGAAGATGTCCATGACCCCATATCTCCCCCACTGCAGCCCTAAGGAGCTGGCTGTGCACCTGGGCTTCGATCTATGTGCCGAGGAACAGGCTTTCTTGAGCAGACGGAAGCAGGTGGTGGCCAAGGCTTTGAAGCGGGTTCTGCAGCTGGACAGAGACCTGCAGGAGGATGAGGTTTGGGGGTGTGGAGCTGTGAATGAGACACTCCCCGATTTCCTATATCACTCCAGATACCCCAGTCAGATACCCTGGGAGAAGGCCTAATGGGAGTGAGGGGGCCTGGGTACGTTCTGAGGCTCTCAATTCCCTCTGATACTCTGTCTGTTCCACTGTGTTGCTGGGCTGTAGCTGGAACCCTGAATCCATCAGGACCCCATCATGAGTTTCCTCCCCCAGAGACAGGTGGCAGCTCTGTCCCCATAGGTGTAGAACCAGCCTGTGCCCATGTGCCCTCCAGGTCCCTGTCGTGGGCATTGCAGCCACAGGGGGTGGCGCCCGGGCCATGACCTCGCTCTATGGCCACGTGTTGGCCCTGCAGAAACTCGGCCTCCTGGACTGTGTGACCTACTTCAGCGGCACCTCAGGCTCTACGTGGTAAGGGCACTGGTAACTTTAGGGGGTCCGAGGGGAACAGTGTGCACGCCTCTCTGTGCGGGTGGGGGGGAACCCTGAGTATGAATGATCTGGTCTGATGGGGGCCAGAGATGTTCTCAGAGGGGTGAGGACCAGCCATGAAGGGGCTGCTGTGAGAGAGGCCACCGCAGGTGTCTGTTCCTGGATGTTACTGAAGAGGTGGAAGGTAGGAGATTCTATTTCAGCCTGAGCAACACCGCCCACTACATGGGACATCTCGAGCAATTCATTTCCTCCGATTCTCAATGCTACAAAAAAGTATCCATAGAGGAAACAGGGTGAAGATTGTTCTATTTTGGCAGGGGCCATTAAGACATTCTTTAGGATATCACTAACATGTTGTTGTTAAAGGTTGAGTGATGTGAGTTTTTGTGTACATACATATATATATGAAAATATGCATATATGCATATGTATATTTCCATCTATGATTGGTTGCCTACTATTTGAATCCCATCAAATGTGGTGTGGTACTCTTGGAGAATGGGTAGGGAGTGTCTTATGATGTGTCACGTGGCGTGGTCCAGGAATACATTCACTCATGCGTGAGGCTCAGCCCGAGCGTGTGGAGAGTGGCCTTGAGCATGGCGATGGTTAGGTTGTGAAGGTTTTTGGCTGCCGGGGCTGGGTCCCTTGGGGCAGGGAGGGCTTTCACCCTGCCCCTGCTCTGGGACGCCCCGAGTAAAACAGCCTGGCGCGAGGTCCGGTGGCATGTGTATGCCTATTTTTATGCACTGATATGCCTGGGATGGTATAAAAATTTCTCAGGAGGAAAGAGGTTACAAGTGGAAAAAGCTTAAGAAGCCCTGGTTTAGATGAGGAAATTGAGGCCAGAGAGAGTATTTCACCAAAGATAGCGAAATATCTGTGCTCACACTCACTGGCCCTGTGATTTCATGTCACGCACTCATTCCCTTGGATCCCACTAAAGCACATTAATAGGGATAAAGGGAATGAACACCTTGAAGAAGTTTCGGTGGCAGCAATTAGCTAGCTGACTTTCAAAGAGTTTAAGGTCAGGCTTAGAATGATAGGAGTAAGGTCTAGAACCCTGCCTTACAATTCAGTAGCCACTAGTCACATGCTAGTGACTGCTTGCCATGTAGTCCAAATGAAACCCAGTCTAAATTGAGCTGTGGAGTGAATGTTAAATAAGTAGGGATTTATTTTTAATTTATTTATATTGAAGGATTCATGTGAATTTGTATTGGTCTTTTAATACTGATAACACATTGAAGATAATTTTGGATAGGTTGCCTTTTATATATATCATTAAACTTCATTTAAAAGTATCTTTATATTTTTGGGCTGGAGCGATAGTATAGCGGGTAGGGCATTTGCCTTACACGTGCCGACCGGATTTGATTCCCAGCATCCCATATGGTCCCTCAAGCACTGCCAGGAGTAATTCCTGAGTGCAAAGCCAGAAATAACTCATAAGCATTGCCGGGTGTGACCCAAAAAGCAAAAAATCAAAACAAAACAAAACCAAAAAAACCCTTTATTATTATTATTATTATTATTATTATTATTATTATTATTATTTTGGCTTTTTGAGTCCACTCGGCGATGCTCAGGACTGACTCCTGGCTCTGCACTCAGGAATCACTCCTGGCAGTGCTCGGGGAACCATATGGGATGCTTGGAATTGAACCCGGGTCGGCCGCATGCAAGGCAAATGCCCTTCCTGCTGTACTATCACTCCAGCCCAAAAAACTTTATATTTTTAATGTCATTGCTAGAAAATTTTAAATTACACAAGTTACCCACATTCTATTGTTGTTTTGTTTGTTTGTTTGCTTTTGGCATATTGCTGATCTAGAAGGAAAATCTTGCACCGCATATTTCACATAGATGGGAGAAGGTGGAGGGTGGAAAGAAGATACTGCTGTGACCCAGGGCAGGCCCCAGCCTTCTATTATCATGTCCCTTTTCTCACAGGACAATGGCCCACCTGTATGCAAACTCTGAGTGGTCACAAAGTGACCTTGAGGGACCCATCAGACATACCCGGGAGCACCTGGCCAAGAGCAAGCTAAAGACCTTCTCCCTCGAGCTCTTGGCAAAGTACCGACGGGAGCTGGAGCAAAGAACAGAACAAGGCCAGTCCTCCACCTTCGTGGACCTCTGGGCCCTGATGCTGGAGCATATGTTGCACGGCCAGGTAGGGCGTCTGGGCCAGTGGGCGGTGTGCACAGGGGGCATAGCGTGGGGTGTAGGCGAGGCAACATACAGTCCATGGTCACTAAACGACATCCCTCCACCAGTGACCATTTTCCACTACCAATGATCCCAGCATCCCTCCCACCACCCCCACCCCATCCCCTGCACCCCACCCCACCTCTGTGGCAGGGCATTCCCTTTTGCTCTCTTTTGGATCTCCTAGAGTTAAGTACCAGACAGAGTCGAAGTCAGTACACTTTAAAGAAAATTTTTAATTCATTTTTAAAAATTGAATCATAGTGAGATACATGGGCTGGAGCGATAGCACAGTGGGTAGGGCGTTTGCCTTGCACGTGACTGACACTGGTTCGATTCCTTTGCCCCTCTCGGAGAGCACGGCAAGCTACCGAGAGTATCCTGCACACACGGCAGAGCCTGGCAAGCTACTCCTGCCATATTCAATATGCCAAAAACAGTAACAAAGTCTCACAATGGAGATGTTACTGGTGCCCGCTTGAGCAAATCAATGAGCAATGGGATGACAGAGACAGTGACAGTGAGATACACAGTTCCAGACTATTTTTGATTGGGTTTCAGTCATTTGATGTTCCAACACCTGTCCCTTCACCAGTAAAATGTCACACACTTTGGTGCTGTTCTTTTTTTGGGTCACATCCGGTGATGCACAGGGGTTCCTCCTGGCTCATACACTCAGGAATTACTCCTGATGGTGCTTGGGGGACCATAGGGGATACTGGGAATCGAACCCGATTTGGCTGCGTGCAAGGCAAACACCCTACTCACTGTGCTATCACTCCAGTCCCAGGTGCTGTTCTTTACTAGAGCCAATGAGATTACTGCAAAACTTGCTGTTTGTTATATTGAGATATGGAATGTACTTTACCCTTTTCCTCTCCCGTTCCCCTTCTTAGTATACAGTTAAAAGCCTAGACAATTTGGTTGGACCCATAGTACAATGTGTAGGATACTTGCCTTGCACATAACCAACCTGGACTCCATCTCCGGCACCTCATATGGTCCCTGAAGCCTGCCGAGAATGATCCCTGAGTGTAAAACCAGGAAAAAGTCCAGAACATTACCAGATGCGGTACCCAGAGTAAAAATAAATAAAAGTCCAGTCTCACTGGAAGTCAGATTCACTTACTAGCCAGGTGTCCTCAAATAACTGATTAGCTTCTGTTTTCTCATCTGTACACTAAGGATGAGAATTTCTTAATACACTGCATCCTTAAAGGAATATTAGTGAACTAAGCTCCAAGTTTTATATGAATTGACAGCAATTATTAAAAGTGGTAAATTTTCCCACATTATTGTCTCACTGTCTATAATTATTTAACCCAAACTAGCAAAACATGAAAAACATTTTTAATATGCATAACAACAACAACAACAAAACTATCAATTATGATGGTAAAGGAAGGTTCTTATTTTGGGATGCCAAGGGTCTGGCCAAGAATGATTTCTTATAAATGAACCCAAAATAAATCTGTCCTGAATTTGTTCCTTATATTCTTGCTGACAAACATGGTTCCAATACTTGGGGCTGACCATTATCATTTTTTGGCTCATCATCTTCAAATATTCATTATAGAAATGTCATATTTATTATTTAAACTGTTGTGGTAATCTTCAGACCTAAGGAAGATGCATAAAAAGCAATGTAATAAATATGCATGATCTCACCAACCAGACTAAGAAATGAAACATTACAGAGAGAAGTGAAGTTCTTCTGGCCCCCACCCTAGTCTCTTCAGTCCCATTTCCCATCCTGAAATTCTCACATACATATCTGAATCTGTACATTTTATTATCACTTGTATCACTTGTCATCCCGCTGTTCATTGATTTGCTCGAGCGGGCGCCAGTAATGTTTCCATTCATCCCTGTCAAGTGCTAGTGTAGCCCAATGGCATCTGCTCACTCCAGGAACATGAAGAGCCTCAAACCATTCATTTAGGGTCTTGATGAAGAAGTCTGACCATCTCATAGGTGGGCGGCGGTGCATTCTTTTGATGTCCTGTGGAATCCATTTTATTATACATAAATAAAATATAACTGCATCTATATTTTAGATAGCATCATCGTGTGCTGGCATCATTATTATATATTTCTTAAAATATATCTCCTTAAGAAATATATAAAATTATATGCACAAATAGTTTTGTACAAGTCTCCTAGGTACGTGTGTTAAAGATTCTCTAAGCCTTAAAGATGCATATCCAGCAGTGGAATTGCTGGCTTATTGCTAATTCACTGAGTACATGCACCTTTATCTTACTTCGATCCTGCCAAACTGCTCTCTCTCCAAAAGGGTTTGTTGTCTGAATTCACACTCGCTCCCTTCATTAACATTTCATAGTTTCATTTTCTCTACATGCTCTGCAGACTTTTAAATTATTCTTCGCTTTATGGATGTAAAATAATTTTTTAATTAGAAACTTTAAATTCCATAACACACATGAATGACATATTTAGGCCTTCTATTTATTTATTAGTGAGGCCAAATAGTTTTTGTTGAAAGAAATTTAGAGAGAGGTGTAAGGGAAGAGAAAGATAGGAACACATGTTCAAAAGAGAATATGAACTTCTCCAAAGAGGAAAAAGCCTATTTTTGTGGCTTTTGTCTGATGGTTTTGGTTTTGGACCACACCCAGAGCTGGTCAGGACTTAGTCCTGCTCTGTGCTCAGGGATTGCTCCTGACCAGGAATCATATGTGGTGCTGGTGACCAAACCTGGACAGGGAAATGCCCCACCTGCTATACTATTGCTCCAACTTTAGATATTCTATTCAAAAGAGAAAATAATAAAATAAAAATATGTGCAAAACCAGTCAAGGAGTATGCATCTGTATGCCACTAAAGGAGTAGAAATTTCTAGAAAGGTAGAAATTTTACCACAGCCAAATGACCTTTATCAGTGGGAAATGTTATTTCCACTATTCACTTTTTGAAGTGCTGGCCAGTTTGATTCCAAGCCATAAAGAAGACTAATCCCATCTGATATTTCAAGAATGACTTAATGCATGGTTTGGTGTACAAGATTTAAAGTCATTTTTAAAGAAATAAACTTAATTAGCTTTGCTGTTCACAATAATAAAAATTCTTATGTATTATTGGGCAACTTAATTCTCCTTAAAAATGGGTACTTGGGGCTGGAGCAATAGCACAGCGGGTAGGGCATTTGCCTTGCACGCGGCCGACCCGGGTTCAATTCCCAGCATCCCATATGGTCCCTCGAGCACCGCCAGGAGTAATTCCTGAGTGCATGAGCCAGGAGTAACCCCTGTGCATCGCTGGATGTGACCCCTCCCAAATAAATGGATACTCAAGTGGCTTTTAAAAAATTGTCTCATTATGGAATTTCAAGTATTAAATTGCTTGTTCTTATTATGCTTTGCGGGTTTGGGGTTTTTTATTTGGGGGGGGGGTGGGAGGGTATAAGGGGGTCAGTACCCAATAGTGCTGAGAGGCTATTCTTGGCTCTGTGTTCAGGAGTGATCCCATCTGATGGAATTGCCCCTCTGGGTGCTCCCAGACTATGAGCCACATGTCCTCCACCCTAGGTGGTAGATCAGAAGCTGTCAGATCAGAGGGCAGCCCTGGCACAAGGCCAGAACCCTCTGCCCCTCTACTCCAGCCTCAACGTCAAAGACAACAAGCAGGAGACCCTCGACTTCAAGGGTATGGTCCTCACTCCTGTCCACTCCAACCCATCCACATCACGCACACACATGTGCACAGCACAGATGCATACAGTGAAGATATGTACACACATGTACACACATACACAGTGAAATGCAATCATGCATGTATGCATATGCATTTGCACAGATATACACATACACATGTGCACGAGGCACATACACAATACACACATGTATGTGCATATGCACATGTGTACACATGTATACCCCCACACGTGCACACACCCTCCCCTGCACCCTACACAACTCCAGAGAATTGTAACATAAAACTCCACAATGACCACTCAGGGACTGGTGCCAGGGGAGTTCACGGGGCTGGGTGGGGGGGCGAGGGGTGGGGATGTGGACGAGGGACAGTTGGGAGGGGTCAACCCAGGATCAGCCAGGAAGGGAGAAGGCTGAGTCTGGGGTGGGAGCAGCAATCGTGGTCCCTCATTAGGGTTGAGGCTTCCATTGCCCCCAGTCCGCTTTCCTCTCATTCTTGCCCCCCACTCCTTAGAGTGGGTGGAGTTCTCCCCCTATGAGGTGGGGTTCCTGAAGTATGGGGCCTTTGTCCCTCCTGAGCTCTTCGGCTCTGAGTTCTTCATGGGGCGTCTGATGAAGAGGCGGCCCGAGTCCCGCATCTGCTTCCTGGAAGGTGAGCGAGGTCACGCGTGTCCCCAGACAGGCCCCTCTGTGGGCCTGCATGGAGAATACCCCTGGCCTCAGGTCAGTGGGGAAGGGCTGGGTGGGGACCCCTGGCAGCAGGGGCCTGGGGCGGGAGGGCGTTGAGGACCTGAGCTGACCATCAACGTGAGTGTGTGTGTGTGTGTGTGTGTGTGTAGGGCAGGTTGCTGAGGCTCTGGGTTGACCATCAGTGGTAGCGGAACAGGGTGCTGAGTCTCTGGACTGTCAGTGGAGGGAGGGGTACTAGGGGCAGGGTGCTGAGGCCCCCGGCTGACCGCCAGTGGGTGCTGGTCCCCAGGAATCTGGAGCAACATCTACTCCCTGAACTTGCTGGACGTCTGGTACAACATCACCAGCTCGGGGGAAGCCTGGAAGCAGCACATCAAGGCCAAGATCAGGAAACTCGGTAGGGAGAGGGTCCCCCAGGGGGTCCTGCGGGGAGGCCCCACCTCAAGGGGGTGGCAGGACCCGGCACTTCCGGGCCCCTCACTGGCTGTGCTTGTTTCTCTGAGTGCAGAGGGAGGCTCTGCCTCCTCCGGGGCCTCCTCCGGGGCCTCCTCCGGGGCCTCCTCCGGGGCCTCGTCGGGGGCCTCCTCGTGGCTGGGGGCCTCGTGGCTGCAGCCCAGCTCGGCCCTGGCACAGGCGCTGAGGGGCTTCCTGACCGACCGGCCGCTGCATCATCAAGGATCCAACTTCCTTCGTGGCCTGCAGATGCACCGAGACTACCTCAGCCAGAAGCACTTCTCCACATGGGCAGGTGCGCCCCGCACGCCCCCAGCGAGATCGGGCCCTGGGTGGAGCTGGGGCAGGGGACCCACCGCCAAGGCCTGGGGCACCAGCGGACGCTGCTGGGCTGGGTCCTAGAGGTCCAAGGAAGGGCCAGGGTGGCCGTGCACTCAGGCAGACGCCACAGGTAAGAAGGGGACAAGAGGTGGGTCAGGTATAAAGGGTTGCCCCCAGCTCCTGCTGTTCCCCACCAGACAGCTCTCTGGACTGCACGCCCAGCCAGCTGACCCCACAGGAGCCCCTGCTGTGCCTGGTGGACGCCAGCTACTTCATCAACACCAGCTGCCTGTCGCTGTTCCGGCCAGGCCGCAAACTGGACCTCATCCTCTCCTTCGACTACTGCCTGGACTCACCCTTTGAGGTACCATGGGAATCTGGGACCCGGCCCCACACTGTTTGTGCTCAGAACAGAGTGGTCAGTGCTCTTGGCCAGGGGCCCAGGACCCACCATGCCCTTGAGGGGAAGGACTAGTGACCAGTTCTGACCCCCAGGCTCTTGCCAGGATCCTTGGTTGGGATGCTGGGCCCGGGGCTGCCATGTTCACCCCAAGGGGAAGAACTGGACAGAGGCAGGAGACCCTGGTCTGTCCACCTATCCTCCCCCCTCCTACGTCCTCCCTAAGGACTCCATGGGGAGCAGGGGATGTCAGTGACACCGAGACTCCGGTGAGACCCTCCAGGCCCATCTATCCCTTCAGGCGCTGGAGCAGACAGAGCAGTACTGCCGTGCCCAAGGGCTGCCCTTTCCCCGCGTGGAGCCCAGCCCCCAGGAGCGGCAGAACCCAAGACCGTGCCACCTCTTCTTGGACCCCACCTGCCCTGATGCTCCTGTCGTGCTGCACTTCCCACTGGTCAATGCTGCCCAAGAGGCCTCCTCCTTGGCCACTGGTGAGGCAGCCCCGGCCCTCTCCTGCTATGTGTCTCCCCCACCCCCCCACCCTACCACACACACACACACACACACACACACACACACACACACACACACACACACACATCACTACCTCTCCAAGCCCTTCAGTCTCCTGCTCCCTTAGCACCAGGAGGTCCTCTGCCTGCCTGGCCTGTGGGGTTGTGTGTGGAGACCCCTGTATGTCTGTGGCCTTCCCTGCCACTGTTGGGATACCAAGTAGCTGGAAAAATTCACCAGGACTCTCCAGGTCAGAGGCCAGAGCAATAGTACAGTGGGTAGGGCACTTGCCTTGTATACGGTTGACCCGAGTTCAATATCCGGTGCCCCAGATGGACCCCGAAACCCCACCAGGAGCAAGTCCTGAGTGTGGAGCCAGGAGTAAGCCCTGAGCATGGTTGAGGGCAACCCAAAACCTTTCTCTCGGGCTCCCCTCAACTACACAGGGGGTGTCAACAGCCTCTCTGCCATCACCCCTCCTTCTCGTGAGCCTGCAGTCCAGGACCCGGGATATCTACACCTGTCCTTCATGCCTTTCACCCCCACATCTCACTACTTCCCAGTCCTTGCAAAGGCTCGTTTCTGCCTTTGCGCCCTCTGTTCCTGGCTCCCCAACTCCCTCTGCACTCACAGATCCACCCGCTTTCCTCTGAACATGCACAACTCAAGCCCCGGAATTTCTCTCCCCAGAGACTGGTTTCTGCAGCACCGATGACTGTCAGTCTTCATGAGCTTTCAGAATCATTCCTTCACCTCTTCGGCTTCCTTGCTTTAGTTCTCCTACTGGGCAGACACTCTGGGGTTGATAGAACGTGGGATGCAATGGGAAATGTGGGGAGCAGCAAACTCCTCAGCAAATTGCCCAGGGCAGTACTCCACTAGCCACAGTTAGGTGTCTGGGCACGGGCCATAGAGGGCTGGGAGGAAAGTAAGCAAGTCACCCCTTTCGTGGGGGCAGGTCTCTTGGACTGATGCTAAACCTACCCCCAACTGCAGGTGGCGCTCACAGCTCCGCAGAGCTCCCTGCTGGTCAGGTGAATCTCACCGGAGTGGGCTCACCCTACGCCCTGTTCAACATGACCTACAAGGAGGAAGACTTTGACCGTCTGCTGCAGCTCAGTGAACACAACGTACGGAGCAGCCAAGCCTCCCTCCTGCAGGTCTTGAGGATGGTTCTGGAGCGCCAGACCAGGGCCCCACTGGTGCAAACTTGAGTCTTGTTAAGGACCACACTCTGACCCTCTGCGTCTCTTGCTGGGCAAGGTTGTCAGGCTTTCCCTGGCCCAGGCCACCTCTACCTGGTCTCAAAGCCCAGGGCCACCTCAGTCTCATCCAGAGTCCTCGGACACTCTGAGCTGGATTTTGAGGAGTTGAAAATAAACTCCTCCCAGGGTGCCAGTGTGAACAACAACTGATCTGAGCAAATAAGCATTCACATGTGATTCTTCGAAGGCCCCTTGAAGAGAAAGGACTGGGGTGCAGGCTGTAGCACACGGGTGGAAGGGTCAGTGGTGTGGAAGGTCAAGTGGCTCGGGTGGCCTGAGTCTGTTTCGCCTCCTTACTGCCTCCTATTTTAATTTCATTTCACTGCACAATCATCCCAGATTTTATTCACATATTTATGAACTGATATATATACACATATACATGTATATATACACATACATACACATACGTTGCATATATGTTGCAGATAAGTGGGGTGTGAACTTTTTATAAACTCTGCCATGACTACATAAAAACAGTGTGCCACAATTACGTAATGGCAATGCTTATGCTATGGAATTTGTCACTATTTTTGGGCAACTTTAGTGAGATACTGTCTATGTGTCACATAATTCACCCATCTAAAGTATACAGTCTGAGGCTGGAGCAATAGTATAGTGGGTAGAGCATTTGCCTTGCCTGTGGCCGACCTGGGTTTGAAACCCGACATCTCATATGGTCCCCCAAGCATAGCCAGGAGTGATTCCTGAGTGCAGAGCCAGGAGTAACCCCTGGGCACCACCAAGTGTGGCCCTAAAATATAAATAAATAAATAAATAAAATAAATAAGGTGTACAATCCAATGGCTTTTCCTATTTATTCACAGATTTGCACAACCACAATCGTGTAATTTTTTTTTTTTTGCTTTTTGGGTCACACCTGGCGATGCACAGGGGTCACTCCTGGCTCTGCACTCAGGAATTACCCCTGGTGGTGCTCAGGGGATCATATGGGATGCTGGGAATCGCTGTGTGCAAGGCAAACGCCCTACCCGCTGTGCTCTCTCCAGCACCATCGTGTAATATTTTCATTTCATTAGGCTAAAAAGAAAAATGCCAACCTCTTCTTTCCTGTTCCTTGCCCTCATGCCCTAGACAACCTCTAATTCACTTTCTATCTCTGTAGATTTGTCTGATCTACACTTGTCACATAGGCAGATTCCTATAATTCAGGATCTCTAGTGCATAGCTTCTTTCACTTAGCATTTCAAGACTTAACCATTTTGAGCAATTATCAGCACTTCTAATTTGTGTGTCTGGAAGCATTGACTTGTATGGGCATACCACATTTTATTTATCTATTCATCAGGCATCCTTGTGAAGGGGTTACAAGAAATTACATATACAGTTATCAAATAACTCTGCTAACTGAAAAGTAAGCTTCTAAACTAAATGTCATATTTTACTATAACAAACAAAAAATCATAGCTGAACAATAGCTCAACATGTCTGAAAAAGAGACTTTCTCCTGCACCCACTATATAATTCTTCTTGACCACTGGTTCAAATTTTGAAGAACTAATTTTTACTTCCACATGCTCAAGTATATATATATGCTTGAGCATGTGGATATATATTTATGCTTCCGATGCCAGCTACCGTGTGTTAAAAATGCAAACAGTCAATTTAGTCCTTCTTCATTTGGGCAGCCTAGTTTGGCCCTGAGATTTTATCAGCCTCTCCTTGTTCATCCTTCTTAGTGCTGCCCTATTGGGGGCTCTTCCGGGGTCAGGGGAATGAGACCCATTGTTGTTACTGTTTTTGGCATATTGAATATGCCAAGCAGGACCGTTCTGTTGTACAAGAAGGGAGACATCCGCGACATCACCAACTATCGCCCAATCTGCCTGTTGTCTGGCTGTGATGAATGGAGATGTTACTGATGCCCACTTGAATAAATCGATGAACAGGATGATAGTGGTACAGTGCAATGATACAGTGATTCATCAGCCTATAGACATTTGGGTTGTTTCCATCTTTTGTTATTATAGAATATGCTGTTATTAGCATTTATATACACATTTTGTGTGGACAAAATTATATGTTTTATATTTTCTTGTTATGTACCTAGGAATGAAATTGCTAGATTATATGGGATCCTCTATTTAACCTTTTGCGTAACTCCTGAAATGTTTTCCAAAAGCTTCACTCTTTCATAGTCCTGCCAGTATTATAAGAGGCTTTCAATTTTTCTGCATCTTTGCCAGTATTTGGACTGCCTTTTATTTTATTTATTTTTGGGGGGTCACACACAGTGATGCACAGGGGTTACTCCTGGTTCATGCACTCCAGTGGTGCTTGGGGACCATATGGGATGCTGGAAATTGAACCAGGGTTGGCCACATGCAAAGCAAATGCCCTACCTGCTGTGCTATCACTCCAGCTCCTTGGACTGCCTTTTTAAAAAATATATTTTTTGGAGTCACACCTGGCAATGCACAGGAGTTACGCCTGGCTCTGCACTCAGGAATTATTCCTGGTGGTGCTCGGGGGACCATATGGGATGCTGGGAATCGAACCCAGGTTGGCTGCGTGCAAGGCAAATGCCCTACCCACTGTGCTATTGCTCCAGCCCCCTTGTACTGCTTTTTAAAAAATTATTATAGCTATGCTAATTGGAGTGAAGTTATATTCCATATGCATTTCCCAATGACTGATGATGCTGTCTTTTTGTATATTAATTGGCCTTTGGTATATCTTCTTCAGAGAAATACCTATTCAAATCTTTTGCACATTTTCAGTGGGATTATCTTTTTAACTATTAAGGTATAAGCATTTTTATATATTCTATATTTGAGCCTCTGGTCCAATAGTATCATTTCCGATTTTCTCCCTCCCTGTGGGAATCTATAGGCTGTCTTTTCACTTTCTTTTTTTTTTTTTTGCTTTTTTTTGGGGGTCACACCTGGCGATGCACAGGGGTCACTCCTGGCTCTGCACTCAGGAATTACCCCTGGTGGTGCTCAGGGGACCATATGGGATGCTGGGAATCGAACCCAGGTCAGCCATGTGCAAGGCTACCCTACCCGCTGTGCTATCGATCCAGCCCCAAGTCTTTTCACTTTCTTGAGAATATCCTTTGAGTGCACACTTTTTAAATTTTGATTATGCTTTTTTCACAAGCATGTAATGTCTTTACATTTATATAGTTTTCTTTAATTCTTTTCAACACTGCTTCATAGTCTTTTGTTTTGGTTTTTGAGGAGTAGGGAATTTGGGCTGTACCAAGTAGTGCTCAGGGAATTTTATGTGGTTTCTGGAATCAAACTGGGATTGGCTGCCTGCAAGGCAATTGTCTTAACCCTTGTACTATCTCTCTAGCCCCCATACTTCAGAGTTCTTCAGTTTCATACCCATTTAGTTACATCTGTTTCTCAGTATTTTATTATCTTTGATGCTATTGTAAATGAAATTATTTTCTGAACTTTCTTTTTGGATTGTCATTTGTACATATTAATCTTACATCCTATAAAACTTCAGCTTGCTGAACTTTATAATTACCATTAATTATTTATTTTTCTTCTTTCCTTCTTTTTTTGACTCTTAAAATTTTCTTGTAGAATATCATATCATTTGCAAATAGAGATAGTTTTCTGACAGGCACACACCTTTTATTTCTTTTCCTCACCTGGTCTATAACCTCCAGTAGTGTTGAGAATATAAGTGGTAAAAGCAGACATCTTTCTCATTCCTAATATCAGAAAGAAGCATTTACTTTTACCATTGAATATAACATGAGATGAGGCTTAGCAAATTTCATGACTTCATCTTTTCTTGGACTGGAGCGATAGCACAGCGGGTAGGGCATTTGCCTTGCACTCGGCCGACCCGGGTTTGATTCCTCCTTCCATCTTGGAGAGCCCAGAAGCTACCGAGAGTATCCTGATCAACCAGCAGAGCCTGGCAAGTTACTTGTGGCATATTCAATATGCCAAAAACAGTAACAACAAGTCTCACAATGGAGACATTACTGGTGCCCACATGAGCAAATCAATGAACAATGGGATAACAGTGTTACAGTGCATCTTTTCTTATGGTCAAGTCGCATTTCATTATGTATATGAACTATAGTTTCTTTATCCAGTCATCTGTTTTTGGGCAAGTGACCAACCTTGGTTTGATCCCTAGCACCACATATGGTCCTTGAGCACCACCAAGAGTAATCCCTGAGCACAGAGCCAGAGTAAGCCCTGAGCATTACCCACATGGTCCAAATTACACCCCCACCTGTAACAAACACACAATTGATCAATTTCCTAGCAATCACTAAATTCCAAAATGGCAAAGCCAGGACTGGAGTTTTAAAAATCATTGAAAAATCAGTGCCACACCACCTTGTCTCTTTGGGCACTTTGTTACATATCCCACTTTTTCCTGAAGAGTAACCTCAGCTAAAGAGATGTGTGGGAGGGACCCTGGATCTTTGAAGGTGACCCCTAGATCCCTGGAATGCCCTGCCCAATGGAGATGGGAGTGTCTCTCTTTGCCTGGGAGATTTGGCTGATAGACAAACAATGTGGTTTGTGATAGGAGATCTGGAACAGGCCTTATCAGTTCCACCTCACATGAGCTGACTCTCAGAATCTAAGCTGACTTCTCAGAGAGCTTGAAGGTAATTAATGCAGGTAGTATGTGATCGAGCCCCCGTAAAAACTCTGGACGACAAAGGTGAACCTCCTTTTCATCTGGTCATATAGTCAAGCACTGTGGGAGAGGAAGGCAACTTGTCATTGAGTCCATACAGAGGAAACTGCATTTCTACCCCTACCCTGGGCAACTCTACTTTGGTCTGATTCCAAAATTTATCTTTTCTCTATCAGAAAAATATCCTCTAGAGAGCAGAGAGATGGCACAGCAGTTACAGTATTTACCTTGCATATGGCCGACCCTAGTTTGAGCCCTAATTTGATCCTACATAAGAGCTCCTGAGTGCTGCCAGGACTGATGCCTGAGCACAGAGCCAGGAGTAAGCTGGGAGGACTGCCAGGTGTGGTCCAAGCCCCACCCCAAAATCCTCTTGACTTGGGATGTAGCTGGGATTGTGCCATCTATGAGGCCCTGGATTTTACCTCTGGCACCTCTCTCTCTCTCTCTCTCTCTCTCTCTCTCTCTCTCTCTCTCTCTCTCTCTCTGTCTCTCTCTCTCTCTCTCTGTCCCTCTCTCACCCCTTCTCTCCCACATCCTCTCCCCGCCCCCATCCCTATCCCTCCATGTATAAGGGCAGTGCTTTCCTCTGTGGCAGGGCATTCCTTTTTGCTCTCTCTCCTTTCCGGTATTGTGGTTTGCAATAGAGGTATTAAGTGGCCATCATGTTCGGCCCATGACTCTTCTCTTTTCACATCCTGTGCAGTGACTGCAGGCGAGAGGGTGTGACCAGGATGGGTCTATCTTGGTATGTCATTCTTTGGCACTAGAGACTGACTGGCACCAGGGACTTAGAGCTCAGGCAAACTCATCAGAGCCCTGCCCGGGGATTGAGCTGCCTAAAGAGGGAAAACAACAACAACAACAACAACAACAAAACACCTCTCCCTTGATGTGGGGGTTGCTAAGCAGGGGCTGTCTCCCACAGATGGAGGAGCTCTGTCTCAAGGACACAGTGAGGTCACTGGGCAAAGAGAAGCAGAGGGAAGGGCAGCGGAGAAAGGACGGGAGCTTTTTTGCATCCCAGATTCTTCCTCAACTTCCTGGGGGCATCATTTCTCAATGTTTAGGGTGAGCAAATCTGGTACCTTTCCCAACAAGATGAAGCAATCCGCTGCACTTTATATTTAATTTGTTCCTGATCCCAATAACCGGAAAAGTCCTGACTAATCTCTGCGCAGCTGAGTGGGTGCAGTTCTCCAAGCTGCCAAAGGGAGTGAAGGATGGCGGGCCTCTGGGAAATGTGAGCATGAGAGGTGGTGCAGCAGGGAGCACAGAGCTCGCCTGCAGGTGTCAGGAAGTTTCATCACTAACTTTGCCTGTGGACCCAACCTCTCCTCCCTACCCCCCATGATGAATAATAGCCCCGGAGGAGGTAACAACGTGT
The DNA here is from genome assembly GCF_027595985.1 of Sorex araneus. Classification (NCBI taxonomy): domain Eukaryota; kingdom Metazoa; phylum Chordata; class Mammalia; order Eulipotyphla; family Soricidae; genus Sorex; species Sorex araneus. The sequence continues at coordinate 87,436,084 of NC_073304.1, read as the reverse complement.
ACCTACTCTCCTCCTTGGGGAACTCATTTGTTTTTCATTATCCATCCAAAGGACCTGAAGCTTCCAATCTTAGAGACATTTCTTTCCTTGTCGGATGAATCACTGCAACCTCCCCCAGGGATCCGAAGACGCTGACTTAACTTCCAAGGGGGTGGATCCTGGCTATTAAAATCCTGAGGCACGGTCCAAGAGTCAAGCTCCTCCCTTCAAAGTTTTCCGCTGCTTTGGCTCTGTAGGCCACAGGGTGTCGCTGTTGGAGCGCGACTCCCGAGCCGCCGCGCTGAGCATGAGTTGCGGAGAATAGGCCCTTTCGTGGACCTCTGCCCACGACTGGGGACTTTAGACAGCACGACACGGACTCTTCCGTCCGACTTCGCCCTAACCCACGTCTGGGGCGGCGAAGCTGAGAGCACTTGGCAGAATCTGCCCTGCTTGCAGGTCCTCCCCCTGCCCAGGGGGCAGGAGGGTGGGGTGGCTGTTATTTTCTGGTTCATCCATCCTGGGAATCCTCAAGCCATGACGGTCTCTTCCACCCAGACCTGATGCCAGGGTATAGGGTCCCAAAAGAGTCCCCACAGAACCTCTCTAGCCACACGCCAGTCCCGAGTTACTTTCCCTCTCTAGGTTGATTGCTTTCTGTCCTCTGAAACGAGCAACGAGCAACGTTTGCACTTAGCCCAACCGCTTGCTCACTTCCGGCTCAGTGATGAAGACCCTCCTAAGCATGTGTGGGAGGGGACAGGGCAAGGGGATTGATACTAAGTGCCACTAATCTGAAACTAAACCGAAACTGGTTCTTTTTAATGGGGTGTGGTGGGGGGAGGGGAGCATTGGTCTACAACCTGGAGTACTCAAGGATCACTCCTGGGATCTCAAGGGATCATACACGGTGTCAGGGATCCAACTGGGGTTCACAGCATGCATGGCAAGTGCCTTACCCCTGTACTATCTCCCCAGCCCTTAATCATTTAAAATTTATTTTTTAACTTTTTGTGTGTGTGTGGACTAGGTTACATGATTGCAGAAATGTTAATGTTTTCATGGGTTTGATGAGCACCTTTAACATCACCCAAGTGCCTCAGATCCCCTACCTTTGTCCTTATGTCACCCCTGGTCCACCTCTTTCTTCCTCCACTGTCCCCTCTCTCCAATGCTTGGTAATTTCAGTTTTGCAATCAGAGTTATTCCTCATTCCTTGTCTGTTCCCTTGTTTTGGTTTCCTATATGCCACAGCTGAGTGTTTATGCATCTGTCAACACCTGGTGTTTATTCTCCCTCCCACCTTACCTCATGCCCTCTAGTTCCATCCAACTTGCAGCAAACAGCAGGATTTTTAGAACTGTGTGATATGTCACGTTTTTATCAAGTCTTGCCACCACATTTTATCGAGTCATCTTTTGTCTGACATTTGGGTTTTTTCCATATTCTGGCTATTGAATAAAATGCTGCAAAGAGCATGTATGTGCATACAGCCCTTTGGATTACTGTTTTGTGTTCTCAAGATAGATGGCAAGAAGGGGGATCACTGGAGCATTTGGAAGTTCTATCCTTAATTTTTAAAAATGTCACTTATTGTTTTTGATAAAGGCTGAATATTTATTTTTTGGGAGACAATATTTCTCCCAACAGTTATTTAGGATTTCTCTCACCCACCTCCCCTCCAACACTGGTTGTTTCTAGCCTTTATTGATACATGTCATTCTCACTGGTGGGAAATGGTAATCATTTTGGTTTGCATTTCCCTGATAGCAAATGACAAAGAACACTTCTCATGCGCCTGCACCTGGGGGTTGCCCTTGTATTCTCTTCAGGAGAGTGTTTATTCATCTCTTCTCTTTTTTTGAGGTGATTGTTGTGCTTTTATTGTTGTTGGATTTTGTGAGTGCTTTCTGTATCTCAGAGATTAGTACTTTAACTGATATGTGCAAGTATTTTCTCCTACTAAAGGGATGTCTTTCTTTTAACTTGCATTTCTCTTATCATGCGAAACCTTCTTATTTTGATGCACTCCCACTTGTTTAAGATTTTATTGTCCTTGCCAATGAAGTCTAGTCATGAAGACTCCTTCAAGATCTATATCTTGGAGAGTTTTACCTATGTTTTTCTCAATGTATTTGCCTATGGTTTTCTCAATTTATTTTATGGATTCTGGTTTAATCTCAAGATCTTTAATACATTTTGAAGTGACTTTTATGTATGGTGTGAGATATCATCCAGTTTTCATTTTCTTGGCATGTGACTCTCGGGTTTTCCCAACAATGTTTGTTGAAGAGGATTTCTTCACTCCAATTCAATATCACCTTTTTTGTCATAGATTAACTGCCCTTACAATTGAGGGTTTATCTCTGGGTTCTTGATTTACTTCCATCGATCCAAGAATCTATTCTTAGTCAGTAACATGCTGTTTTGATTTATATGTAAATCAAGCTATCTACTATGCTTTAGAGGATGCTTTAAAATCAGGGAACTTGTTATCTCCCATTTGTTTCTGGGACTTCTTTGGTTATTTCTGAAGTTTTATGAGTTCCAACACATTTTGGTAATGTTAAATTATTTTTTTTCTTTTCTTTCTTTCTTTTTTTTTTTGCTTTTTGGGTCACACCCAGCGATGCACAGGGGTTACTTCTGGCTCTACACTCAGGAATTACTCCTGGCGGTGCTGGGGGGACATATGGGATGCTGGGAATCGAACCCGGGTCGGCCACGTGCAAGGCAAACGCCCTACCCGCTGTGCTATCACTCCAGCCCCCGTTAAATTGTTTCTTAAATGAAAAGTTGGAAGATGTTCATCTTCAATTTGAGATTAAAAAAAAACATTGTTGGGGGCTGGAGCGATAGCACAGCAGGTAAGGCATTTACCTTGCACGCGGCCGACTCGGGTTCAATTCCCAGCATCTCATATGGTCCCCTGAGCACTGCCAGGAGTAATTCCTGAGTGCAGAGCCAGGAATAACCCCTGTGCATCACCAGGTGTGATCCAAAAAGCAAAAACAGAAAACATCATTGTTCTACTGAGATCAGCCTAGGAGGAATTGCAACAGAACTGAAATAGTCAAATGACTCTGGTATTAAACTGGGTTATTGAAGCTACACTTTTTGGAACAGGGGATTGAGGCAGAAAGGGACCGAAACTGATTATAGCCTATGATTTGGCAGGTGTTAATCCTCACACTTCTCCGATGTTGACCTCATCATTACTCCGGTTTTACAAATAAAGAAAATAAGGCAGATAGGTTGGGTAACTGGCTGAAAGTAAGTCACATGCCCGGACAGCTCCTCCATCCAGTTTGGAATCGAGGACTCCTGGAGAAGTTCCAAGCCTTTTTGTGCCTTTCCTGCTGTAGCCCGGTACTTTTTTCATAGGACCTGAAGTACACATATGAGCGGATCATTACCTCCCTCTACTTGGCTGAAAAAAAATTAGCAAATTTTGATCACACCCAGGCCCTGACTTTCTGAGCAAAATGAAATGGGTTTCTGTTGCCTAGAAGCAAAGCAGTATCTGGGCCCTGACTCCACCTAGTACCATAGTGTCTGTGCCCGGGACCCACAGGTCCCCCAGCTCTACTCAAGGCCTTCACTGACTTCTCCTTGTTCTCTCAGGGGGGAGGGGCATGTGAAACAGTATGATTTTCACTCATTAGTGTCCCCATTTGTGCTCTGTCAGATTCCCCCTTCCTTCTAAATACAAATATTTGGAAAAAAAGATAGCCCTAACAATATGAGACCATGCCCCCCTTTTTTTTCATTTAAACTATATTATTAGGTGTATGACTTCCATATTGTTTTTCAATCTTCTCTTTTTGTGTTCCTAAAATTGAGACCCACAGGTGTGTGCAAGTCATCATCTTGCAAAACCTGCGGGCTCAGCGCTGGCCTAATTGGCCCTGAGCCAAGTCCAGAAATTTTCATTTTTACACACCAGGCAATTAATGGGATGGTTTCGCATCACTCGTCTGTCTGACAGCTCCTTTCTTCATGTGGTTTTCCCTCGTCTATTTCTCAGTAAGGAGCTTGCTTATTTTTAAAAATGGCTTTCCTAAAAAACTGTCCTTGGAAACTGGAGGTGCTTTTATTTTTTTCTTTTTAAATCCACCGGACTTCTTGCATTCAAAACAACTTTTTTTCATTTAACAAATCTTCCATTTTTGGTTTTTTAAACTTTATTGGTTTTGGGCCATGCCCATCATTACTCAGGGATTACTCCTGGCTCTGTTGCTCAGTGGTCACTTCTGGTGGTGTTTGGGGGACCATCTGAGGTTTCGAGAATGCTACACTATCTCTCTGGTCCCAATATCCATCCATTTTAAACATATTGTTGAAAATGACTTTTCTTTAGTGGTGCTTTTTTTTGCAATTACATCTAAAAATATTTTTACAGTCTTATTCAATTTTCAGTAAGCATTACGTGTTTGAATAATTAATGCAAGGGGCCAGAGAGAGAGTATAGCAGGCAGAGTACTTGCCTTGCATGTGACTGACCCAGGGCCAATCCCTGGCACACCATATGGTCCCCTGATTCTTGCCAGGAGTGATCCCTGAAACAAATACAGGATTATTATACTATTATTATACTATTATTATACTATTTATTGTCGACTCATTATTCTGATTATTTGAATGTTCTGCTCTATCTGCTTCTCTGCCTTCATTTGCCTTGTCCTGGCTTCCACGCACCGGTTTTTAAAATCCATTTAAATTTGATGTTCTATGATAAACCTGATACAGAGCCCCAGCCAAAAGGCTAAGAAGGAGAGAGGAAGACTTCATCCTCCTCCGCTCTACAACAGGAAGGTTTTGTGGTCCATGGAAGACTTGATCCCTATGAGAGCATATGGAAAATAATTCTCAAGTGATTCTGTTGAGTATCAGTCAAAATTAAATGAACTTAACTGAGTTTTCTCTGGAAAATACTCCCCCCCCCGCCCCTTTTTTGTCCATTGTCAATTATGTATAAATCTGGCAACCAACAATGGGACAAAAACTGCCTCTCTCCACCCACTCTCTTTCCCACTTCCCACTCTCAGGATCAATTTTAGGCTTTCTTAGAAAATATTTTCTAGATTAAATATTCATCCAGTCCCATCCTCATGGAGAAGCCACGTGAGCAGAAGACAGCATGGCCAGACTCTGGGAGTGGGATGGGGGTCTGGTTAGAAAGAATTCCTGTGACTCTATTCAAGTTTAGAACACACTCCCCATTAGAATGGTGCTCAGGTACTCTCTCCAGAGCCACCTTCTAGAATCCTATGGAGTCATCCCAGGGGTGATGGGGGAGGAGGGTGGGGGTAAGAAAGGGCTGGTTGACAGGTGCATTTAGGGGTTCATGGGCACTAGCTGCTCAGGCAGAGAATACTTGTTTGGCTGCGGTTGAGATTGTAAGGTGTAGGGAGACAGACCTCGCAGGGGATGAAGCAGATGGAGCATGGAGACATACATTCCTCACAGACACTGCAGACACTTGCACACACAGACACAAACATAGATTCTCCCTGGAAGGGGGCTGAGGAAGACACGGACTCTGCCCCCTCTGTTCCTTCCCTCTCACACTCGGATGTCCTGTGGGTCTCCAAGGGCTCCAGCGGGAGGTATGAACGAGCCTGGGCCCCCCACAGCTGTAGCTGCTGGAGAGGCTTGTATGGGAATTTCTTGCCTGCTATGGGCTAGTTCCATATGTGGGAGCACATATGGTTGCCCTGAGCATCATCAGGAGTCACCACTGAGCACAGAGCCAGGCATAAGCCCTGAGTACTGCTGGGCATGGCCCCCAAGCCAATAAGTGTTTTTTTTTTAATGGTTTTGAAGTTTTGTTAAATAAAAAAAAGTTGCTTTAAATGTGAGAAGTCCGGTGTGGAGAAGGAGTGACCCCTCCAAACCCCCTGCTGGTAGGTGAACAGGAGGGGAGCAGAGCAGAGAGCTCCTCCTTCACCTGCTTCTCAATTGCCTTTAGCTCACAATAACTTCAGTGCCAAGAGGCATATTTTGGGGTGGGTGTAAGGCAAATTCTGCTACCCCGAAACCAACCAGGGCTTAGGGGGCAGGAGATGGGAGTGGGAAATACACTTCTCTCTCCCACCTAAAAAAGAAATAAGAGGGGCTGGAGCGATAGCACAGCAGGCGGGTTCAATTTCCAGCATCCCATATGGTCCCCTGAGCACCACCAGGAGTAATTCCTGAGTGCAGACCCAGGAGTAACCCCTGTGCATTGCTGGGTTGACCCAAAAAGAAAAATGAAAAAGGAAAGAAGAAACCGAAACAGAGCCATGTTTTGAGTCATGGAATCTGAGTAGGCAGAACAGAGGCGACGGCAGCGGAGGGTCTGAGAGGGTCTGAGTGGAGCCTCCACATGGAAGTTGAAACAGGTGCCACAGAGCTCCCAGCTGGAATCGCCCCTCACAGACTGACCAGCTCTTTAGAAAGCAGCATCTCACGGCACTAGTCATGGCACAGCTGACTCAAACCCAGGCACCCCAGCCAACCTGAGCAAGAGCTAAGCTCCCTTCTTCTGTGAGCCCCACATGCAGCCATCAGCATTCCAGAGGGGCTTCTTGGGTCTGTGTCTCTTGCATCTGTGTCTCCCTGGCTAGATGAGGGTCTGACTTTGGTCCCATCTGCCATCTTGGTCTCACACCTCACCACAAGACTGTTCAGTCTGGGGGTCTGGCTGCTGCTTGGTTTGGGACAGGGATGGAGAGGCCAGAGTCAGTCACCAGTCAAAAAACACTTCAGGAAAGAGAGCCATGAGGTGAGGGCATGTAGGGCTCCCCAACCTGAGAGGATGTTCCATCATGCAGAACCCATGCGTGTAGAGACAAAGAGGCACTGTTTTTTGTTTGTTTGTTTGTTTGTTTGGGGGCCACACCTGGTGCTCAGAGCTTGTTCCGGGTGGTGCTCAGGGAGCACAGTGCTGGTAGGGATCGTGTCTGGGCTCCCGTATACAGAGTATAAGCTCCATCATGGAGTTGTCTATGACATAGGCACATGTGGAAGGGGCATATTTTGAATGTGCATTGAAATATAGTCATTAACAACACATAGAGGCTTTGTTTTTTTGTTTTGTTTTCCTTTGTGGGCACACCTGGAAATGTTCGGGGTTACTCTTGTCTCTGCACTTGGGAATTACTCCTGGAAGTTCTCAGGGGACCATCCGGGATGCCAGGGATCGAACCCAGTTCAGCTTCGTGTAAGGCAAGCGTCCTACCTGTTGTACTATCGCTCTGGCCCCAAGAGGCTTTGATTTTATTTTTGTCCTTATTATGGTGTCGTGATGCTCTCTAAGTTGCCAGCCTAGGAATCTAGTAAATAAAAAAAAGGACTGGAATGAGAGGCAGAGTGGAGGTCAAATGAAGGGAGGGACCCTGTGCCCTGTGGGTAGGAGCCAAGGCCACCTGGAGGCTGGAGGCTGGCCAGGGGTAGGGGAAATGACAGAGGACCATGCCCGGGGAGTTAGCCCAGACCTCATTCTCCTCTGCGCCCTGCTCCTCCCCAGGGCTGGTTGCGGCAGCCTTGCCTGCACTCTGTCTCCCACCTGGATATCTCCTGATAAAGCAGGGCTGCCTCTCCTTGTGGCTGGGCTCACACTGGTGTCTGCTCCTGCGTGAGCAGCACACCTGGATCTCTAACCTCTGCCCTCCAGGGCTCCCTGGCAGGGTAATCACTATTCTCCAGCCTCCAGGCATTACTGGTAGCTCTGAGCCAGAGAGACCAAAGAAACTTGTTGGAGGCTGCCTGCTGGATCAGCACAGGTGCGGTTAGGGAGTTCTGCAAGGGGTCATCCCACCATGGGTCCCTGGGATCTATGTGGTCTGGAATTGCAGTTTTTTCCCCACTGGAACACCACCAGGAACACTCCAATATGCTGACTGGGTGGAAGGATCTGCTGAGGCACATCTCCAACAACAACAAAAAAATGAAGCATGGGGAAGTGCATAGGGCGACTGGACAGTGGACTGGGCTGTTTGCAGGGCAATGGAGAGGGCCTTAGCACCACACATAGAGCCAGTAAACAGGAGGAGGAAGGAGCTGGAGTTGGGGCTTGCTTAGCTCTGGCAGAAAGTGGCCAGTAGCCAGGGAGTAAGCAGTGCCTTGATCTGGTGGTTTCTTGCACAGGCAGAGGGAGGGAACATGCGTCCAAACCAGACAGGATCAATGGGACCCCCAGGGAAGTGCATGGCTCAGAAGAGGAGGTGGGAGGGGAATCCGGGAGTGGAAAGGTGAAAGTCTGGCCAACGATGGTGCAAAAATCATAGATGCCGAATCCTTACGGGTGGGTCCCAGTGTGCGGGCACCCCCGCCACTATCCAGCTAGTGTGCAGGTGGGTCTCTGCAAAGTTGGCCAGAGAGGAAGGGAGAGTCTTCTCCATTGGCTCCTCCGCCTGTGGGTCACAAGCACCAACGGGGCTGTGTTATCTGGGTTAAAACTAACCCCAAAAAGGCACTGGAGTGGGGCGGCGCCAGCCCAAAACTCCAAGTGGTCCCGGCTGCCGGAAGTCACGCCCTCGACCCACCCTCGGCGCCATCTTGATGCCACAATCCACAGAGAAGCGGCAGGCATTCTGGTGAGCAACACAGCCGGGACAATGCTCCGGACCCGAATCGGGGCCAGCAACACCGGGGGGCTGGAAGGAGGAGGTGCCGCCAGCACACCTTCTCCAGATGGAACCCTGGCGACACTGAGCAGCAACTAACACGGCTCCAGGATTCGGGACTGGGACACATCCGAGCCGCGCGGCCGCTAACGCGACCACGCGACCTTTTCTAAAACCTGAAAACATACAATCTTTTAATGAAAACTAATTATCAATTGCCTCCTTATTAGGGTTATCTTGTTTGGGGATATAACTCCCACAACAATAGTGAGTTTTGTGTTGAAATATGGAACGTAATCAAGGTGAAGAGAAAATAAATTGAAATTTATCAGTTATACAGTTGGGGTGGGGGGCGGGGAGTATACCCGGGATTTTGGTGGTGGAATATGGGCACTGGTGAAGGGATGGTGTTTGAATACAGTATAACTGAGACATAAACCTGAGGACTCTGTAACTTTCCACATGGTGATAAAATTTTTTTAAAAATAAAAATTAAAAAAAAAAAACTAACCACAAAAATGGCATAGGTCACTGCCTGCCCCATGCTGTGGCAATGGTTGTATAATGACTGGCTCTTATCCCCACTCCACCCCTCCCACCCCTGCCTTCCCCCACCACTGGACTTGCCTCTGCAAACTCCTCAGATTGGCAACAGCCTTCTGTGGACCAAGTCAAACACGCTCTCAGCCCTCTGACAGAGCGAGCAATGTCGACTCAAAATGTGCTCCTACAGGTCTGCAAGGCCCAGGTTCTGGGACCTCAGGCAGCTGGAATGAGGTGGGTGCATTCCTGACTCCTCATGCACAATCAGCCTCAGACACACAGGGCAGAGCCCCGGCTCTCTGCTCCCCCTGCACCCGACTCTCCATAAGATGCTCCCGTTTTTCAGAGCACGATTGGGGTCAGCTGCCGTTGCCCCATACTCTCCTGGGATGGAGGAATAAGGGTGGAGGAACATGGTGGGAGCACATTCACCATGCCAGATACCTCCCAGAGGATGGTGGAAGGAGGAGGTGTCAGTGGGGACTGGGGGGTTGGGGGTGGGGGGTGGCTGGGCCACCGCTGGTGTCAGCTCCTGAGAGTGACAAGTAAACCCAGCTCTCTAACCACTGGCTCTCAGTTTCCTGATCATTATGTGCAAGCGGAGACCAAGCTGGCATGATCCCACAAAGTAAATAATTCATTTTGTTCTCTGGTCCTTGGGTACTCAAGAGAGGACTGGGTTTGTCCACCAAGAAACAGGGAAGGCCTCTGTGTTCCCAGAATGAGTGTCATCAGATCTCGTCACCTGCAGTGGGAACCACTTCACCCCTGCCCGTCTGGGCTCCCTGTCTCCTCCTCACCAACTCCTCCCGGGAGCTCCATACTTCCAGAAATAGCTTGTGAGCAGGAGACACTCTCTCTGCAGCTCTCCCCGACCAAGAGCTGCCCTGTGAGAGCGTAATTCTAGCTCCAAGCAAGCTTTTCATGCAGGCTGGGAACATTTGACCCACCAGAGCAGCCCCAGATGGTTGAAAATCTTCATAGCAATGTGGACTCCCTCCTTGAGATCCTGCTTTTCCTTGCCTCTTGCATAATTCATTGTGCTTGGTTATCTTCAGGAGGCTGTCCAATGGCATTGCTTTCGCGTGCTAGTAAAACTCCCCAGACATTTCCCAAGAATGCTGGGATACCTCCTGTTAAAGGAGCAGCCTCCACCCCCCTCTCCCGAACCTGTTCTGAGCCCCAGAAAGGGGGATGAACGTCCAGGCCTTGGAAGATTGTGCTGACCAGGGCACTGGCATGTTTGTCCCAGAAAGCCTGCGAAGGGATGAAGAAAATGACAGATCAGGCTGTGAGCTGGAGAGAACACAGGGTCCTGGAGCTCCTGGTTTCCCACCTCTACATGCCAAGGCCCCTTGGGGCTCTCAGGTATGTCTGCAGCCCTGGGGAGAGGGGATGCACCTGACCTATACATTGTCTCTTACTTTCCTAGCTGCAGAAGACCATCTCAGCTGCTGCAGTGAAGAGACTGTGTGTGTTCATTTCTCTTTCCCGGAGGACTCGTCTCTCCCCACACCCCATCACCCACCTGCACTTACCTGCCTCATACCACAGACAGAAGTTAAATAGAATGCTAAGGTCCTTTTATCTAGTGACACATGGCTGGGAAAGGAGCCTGTCTCCATCTGAGGAGGTGATGCAGGGGGGCTGAAATCACAGCTTGTGGGTGGAATAGCTGAGCTGAGGGTGTTTCTGAGTTTGGAGACAGACAGAGGGGCCGAGAATCTCCTTTGCAGGTTGCAGGTGAATGTCCAGCCAAGGGAAGTGCCCAGACTGCAGGGGAGCAGAGGGGTAGCCCAGGCTCCCAGTCCTGCCCCTTCGGGAGTCAGGGACCACGTCCTGCTGGCCTGTGGAGGCAGTGAGTCCCTCTGCTGCTGTCAGCAGGCTACGGGGCTTGCACCTGTCTTTAGGTAATTATCTGCAGAGTTGGGGCTGCCTCCCCCTGGGTGGGCACAGGACTGGGGAAGGGGGGTGGCTTCTTGTTTTTTGTTTATTTTTTATTTTTTTGCTTTTTGGGTCACACCTGGCAATGCACAGGGGTTACTCCTGGCTCTGCACTCAGGAACTACACCTGATGGTGCTCGGGGGACCATATGGGATGCTGGGAATAGAACCTGGGTCGGCCGCGTGCAAGGCAAACACCCTACCCACTGTGCTATCACTCCAACCCCCATGGAGGCTTCTTGTATGACAATCTCGGTGGCAGGGCCAGGTGGAGTTCTTCCACTGCTTCTTTCCAGGGCCTGCACTCCTTCACACCGAGTGCTGGGCTTGTTTCCTTTAATTTGTATGGAGTCCCTCTGCCTCTGCCTCTGCCTCACCTTTGTCTGGTCCCTGACTTGGTCAGTCCATTCTGTACCTCAACTATGGGGTTTTCTTGTTTGTGGAACCCTGTTAGGTTTCTCTTTATACTTGTGGCCATAACCCAGGGTTCCCCATAGTGTTGAGGAGACTGGGGGAACAGGATGCCACAGCTCCTGGCCCGGGTTCACTGCCACACAGGGCTACGCTGGCTCAGGGAGGTAGTCAGCCTCCCTGCCCAGTGCCCTCCTGAGCTGCTCTGCCCCTTCTCACACCTTCTCACCCTTCCTGCCACCCTCCCAACAACACCCAATCAAGTAGGTGTTCCAGCCCCTTCCTTTCCAAAGGGCTCCACCATCCAGCTGGCTGCAGGGAAGAGGTGGGATGAACCTGCCCCTCTCACTTCAGAGGCCTCTGGCTCATCTGTTAGAGCCTCTAAGAGTCCTTAAAGACAGTGAGTGTGGGGCTGGAGCGATAGCACAGCAGGTAGGGCATTTGCTTTGCTGGGAATTGAAGCTAGGTTTGATTCCCAGCATCCCATATGGTCCCCCGAGCACCACCAGGAGTAATTCCTGAGAGCAAAGTCAGGAATAACCTTAGTGCATCACCGGCCGGGTGTGACCCAAAAAGAAGAAAAGAAAAGAAAAGAAAAGAAAAGAAAAGAAAAGAAAAGAAAAGAAAAGAAAAGAAAAGAAAAGAAGAGAAGAGAAGAGAAGAGAAGAGAAGAGAAAAGAAAAGAAAAGAAAAGAAAAGAAAAGAAAAGAAAAGGCAGTGAGTGGTTCAATATGGTCAGTATCATCATCAGCAGAGTGGTTAAAGGCTGGTTTGTGGGCGTCGGCCATGGTTCTGGTAGAATTCCTTCACATGGATGAGGGCCCGGGTTCCTTTCCTGAGAACACAAAAAAGTAACACACCTGGGGCTGGAGCTATAACACAGCGGGTAGGGCATTTGCCTTGCATGCGGCCGACCTGGGTTCAATTCCCAGCATCCCATATGGTCCCCTGAGCACTGCCAGGAGTAATTCCTGAATGCAAAGCCAGGAGTAACCCCTGAGCATTGCTGGGTGTGACCCAAAAAGAAAAAAAAAAGTAACACGCCTGGGGTGTGGAATCAGAGTGGGAGCAGTCCGTTTCCCCACCCGAGGCCAGCCCAGTGACCTCAGCTTGGCTTCCTCCAGTGTAGAAACCAGGATGTCAGTGTTAGCACGCAGCCTGGTTAGCGTGCAGACTCAGAACAATGCTTCTCTGTTTTCCTGACTTTAGGATTATTTCTTCCCTGCTCAGGGAAGCCCCAGTCCCGGCAGGGCTCAGCAGTGAGGCTCCTGTCTGGTTCTGGCTGCTTGAGGGAAAAGCAGAGAGGCCGCAGGGCTGGGGCAGAGGCAGTCACACAGATGTGACATTTCACACATATTCTTTTTTGTTTTTAAATTTTGATTTTGGGGTTATACCTGGTGGTGCTCAGGGCTTATTTCTGGCTTTGCAATCAGGGCTTTTTCCTGGTGGGGCCTGGGAGACCATATGGGGTGCCAGGGATTGAATCTGGTTCAGTCGAATTGCCTGCTGTATTATCACTCCAGCCCCCCTGGCATATCTCCATTTTTAGTAGGGGGGTCACTCAATGTTCAAGGTTCATTCTGGTGATGCTTGGGGGCATTTAGGGCTTAACCTGGGGGGAGCATGTGGTGGCAGGGATCAAATTCAGGGTCTTTCTCATGCAAGACATGTACTTCAAACTTTTGAGCTATTTCTGCAGCCCCATTGTTCATTAATTTGCTTGAGCAGGTACCAGTAACGTCTCTATTGTGAGACTTGGTATTACTGTTTTTGGCATATCGAATATGCCATAAGGAGCTTGCCAGGCTCTGCCTTGCAGGTGGGATATTCTCCGTAGTTTTCCGGGCTCTTTGAGAGGGAGGGAGGAATGGAAACCCTGGTCAGCCACGTGCAAAGCAAACGCCCTACCTGCTGCGTTATCTGAAATAATTTTTTTAAAAATCCTGAAAACAGGGGCCGGAGTGATAGCACAGCGAGTAGGGCGTTTGCCTTGCATGTGGCCGACCTGGGTTTGATCCCCAGCATCCCATATGGTCCCCCAAGCACTGCCAGGAGTAATTCCTGAGTCAGAGCCAGGAGTAAGCCCTGAGCATCGCTGGGTGTGACCCAAAAAGCAAAAAAAAAAAAAAAACAAAAAAAAAAACAGCAAAAAACCTGAAAACATAAAGGAAAATTCCACCAGGATCCCATTGACTCAGCCTTCCTTTCAGTCTTTTATCTTCTTAGATAATGTTGATATAATTGTGCTTATACTATGTATATTATATCTATGCCCAGTTTTTTTGTTTTCATAATCTAAAATTATAGTTATGAATGTTTTCTAGGTTACTGTGTAAACGTCATAATTGTCACTTTGTTGTATAAATAATATTCCATTATGGAGTCAGAGAGATAGTACAGTGGGTGGGGCTTTTGCCTTGCACATGGCCTACCTGGGTTCAATTCCTTGTATCTCATATGGTCCCTCAAGCACTTCCAGGAGTAATTCCTGAGTGCAGAGCCAGGAATTACCCCTGAGCATCACTGGATGTGACCCCAAATAAAAAACAAAACAAAAACCAAAAAATAAGATGTATGGTGAAATGTGAGAATTTGTATAGATGCTTTAGTTTCCATGAACTTTCCCAATCACTGGTCAATTGGTTCACCACGGTTTTTTATTAAATACTTAATACTTGTATTCATCATCATCATCAGCATCATCATCATCATCATCATCCCATTGATCATTGAATTTCTTCAGTGGTCTCAGTGACGTCTCCATTTGTCCTAGCCCTGAGATTTTAGAAGCCTCTCTTTACACGTCCTTTCCAATGGTGCCGCATTGAAGTTCTTTCAAGGTCAGGAGAATGAGACCCATCATTGTTACTGGTTTTGGCATATGAATACGCCATGGGGAGTTTGCGAGGCTCTCCCATGTGGGCAGGAAATTCTCAGTAGCTTGCCAGGTTCTCCTAGAGGGAGAACTAGGATAAAAGATGTCTTCCGGAAGCTTGGTTTTATAGTCTCTGGATGTTGGCCGTTGGTGGGATTACTGTCAGGGGCAGTCCCTGGGTGTGACCGCCTAGCTACTGGAAAATGGGGAATCTGGGTGGAAAAGGCCCAGTCCCGATCCAAGTAGGCTTGGAGGTCTCAGCCCTGGGTCCCACACACCTGGGTTCCTCTGCCGGTTCCTTCATGCATGAGGCTCGTCCGAACATGTGGAGAGGGGCCTTGAGCATGGCTGTGGCTAGGCTCTGGAGGTCTTTGGCCACGGGAGCTCTGCTCAGCCCACCCCCTCCGATGGCCCTGGGAAGACAGCCAGCGTGGGGGCAAGAGACTCTCTTGTATTAATACTTAAACACAAATACTTGAGTATTTAAGATAGATCAGACAGGGTGATGAGATGAGATGAGATAAGATAAGACAAGACAAGACAAGACAAGACAAGACAAGACAAGATAAGACAAGACTGGGTGTATTGTGGGAAGATATATATATGCTCAGGGTGCAGGTGGCTTTATGATCAGGGTAGGATATAAGAACATTCAAGTTCCTCAACTACACCTACAAGGGAGATTTCAGAGCCTCCAACCTTCAAAGAGCTTCTCATCCACCTCTGCTCTGGTTCCTGAAGTGTTCCCCTCCAGAACCACCTCTGGCTTTCACTTTCATCTTTCGAGGGCCCCATTAGAGATTCAAATATTGCCATCTAATAATGTATCAGCAAAAAATCAGCTCATCAGATTAGCTGTGAATCACATTTAGTGTGAATATGAGTGAGCATTTCCTGCACTGTATTCTTAGGTAACTCTGTCGTAGATCTTCCATGTCAAGAAGACCAGGAAGCACCTCTGAAGCATTTAATTATCCATTGAATAAATATTTGTTGAGCTCCCAGAGTGCATTAATATTGTTCTAGGAGTGGTAGAAAAACCTATGAGTAGGTGAGACATTTTAAATCTCTTGAAATATTCTAATGAAGATGATAGAGAATAAATAAATACTATTTCTATAGCAGAGACAATCTGGTCAAAGTGTGTTAAGTGAGAGAGAATGTTAATTTTGTTATTTAAAAAAAGTTTCGGGAAATGAGTTTGGGTCCTACCTAGTGATGCTCAGGGATCTCTCCTGGCAGTGCTCAGAGGACCATAGCGTACTTTGAGACTCAAACCAAAGTTGATAACAAACACAGCCAGCATCCTGGCCCTGTCAAGGACTTTTGTTTGTTTGTTTTGTTTTGGGCAACACCCAGTTGTCCTCAGGGCTTACTCCTGGCTCTGCTCTCAAAGGTCATACCTGGTAGGGCTCAGGGAACCTTATAGGGTGCCAGGGATTAAACTTGGATCAGCCACATACAAGGTAAGCACCCTACCCACTGAGCTATTATTCTGGCCCTAGTCATAGATATTTTAAATTGGAGATGCCTGAAGTCAATTTGAGGGGAGACCTCAGGTGGGTTGTTGAACTGACAAGGGGAGGGCTGGAAGATGACCATTGGCTTACATGGAACACAACAGAGATGGTGTTTAAGGCATGGAACCAGGTGAGGCTCCAAAGGTGGGTAAAGAGAAGAGGCAGAGGCAGCGCCCTCCTGCTCTCCACCTTCTAAATGCCAGGGGAGGCAGGAGAGATCTCGAAGGAGACTGAGAAGGAAGAGCTGAGATGCTAACAAACTTGGGAGGGAAAAGGAGGTGTCCAGGGAGACCAGACACTCCCTCTCTAAAGCCCTGGCGAAATCAGACCCCACCCATTTCTTGCCCTCCTGCCACACAGCCTGTAGCCAGCACCCAACCTTTCCTCCTGGCAGAATCCTCCCAACCCTGCCGTCTCCACGCATGAGGCAAACTCCTTTCCACTCTTTCACCGGGCCTCTGCTGCGTCTCCTTCAAGAATGTCCTTCCAGTCTCCCGGCTCGCCTGTCCTGTCCCATATTGCATCCTGCTCCATCTGCCCTCCTCTCTGGCACGTGGGAGGCTTCCCTTCAGGACCAGCTCTCTGATGACGTCTGGAAGCCCCAGACGTTCTTTGTCCCTCTCTTATGTCTCCCAGCCTCATGGTGAGTGAGTGCTCCCCTGAGGTAATTCTGGACTCTGTCATTTCTCTCCATGTCTGCCCCTGGCCCTGGCCCTGATCATATTTCCTGTCTGAAGCTCTCCAGCACATCTTCCCACCTCCAGTCTGGGTCCAGCCACGCCCCTACACATACAATAGCCATAGTGAGTGCCTCCACATCTCTCAAGTCATCCGTGCCTTGAACCCCTTGGAATAAATACCAGGGCGTGGGCTGAGCATATAGTTGCATGCAGGAGACTCGGGTTCGATTTCTGCCATGGCATGATCCCCTAAACACTGCAGAGTGACCCCTGGGTATCAAACCATGAACAGCACTGCAAGGGTGGCCCAAATCATAAAACAAAATATAAAAAATAAAAAACATGTATTTATATGTTATATATTAAATATATATTTACATATATTTATATATATATATTTTTAAAAATACAAGGGGCTGGAGTGGGTAGGGCATTTGCCTTACATGCAGCCGATCCAGGTTTGATTCCTCTGTCCCTCTCGGAGAGCCTGGCAAGCTACCGAGAGTATTTTACCTGCACAGCAGAGCCTGGCAAGCTACCCATGGCATATTCAATATGCCAAAAACAGTAATAGCAAGTCTCACAATGGAGACGTTACTGGTGCCCACTCGAGCAAATTGATGAACAATGGGATGACAGTGACAGTGATAAAAATATAAAATAAAAGCCTGCTCCTTACTGAAGTCTTTCCAGGCCTCACAAAAGACGGCAAACAAGAGCTTGCTACCCCATTTCTCACCTCTTCACACTCATTCACACATGTTCAGTCCTGACAGGCACCAGCCTCTACCACCTCCTCGTGACTAGTGTGAGCTGATGCAGAGGCTGGAAGACTCTTCCCCTGCCTGGCACAACCCTCACCCTCCTTTAGGTAGCCCTCCAGGGATGTTTCCTCGCAGAAGTCCACCCTGATTACCCCCCTTATTAAAATTAGGGACCCCTCTTGGGGGCTAGGTAGGGCGTTTGCCTTGCACGTAGCCGGCCCGGGTTTGAATCCCAGCATCCCATATGGTCCCCTGAGCACCACCAGGGGTGGTTCCTGAGTGCACAGCCAGGAGTAATCCCTGTGCATTGCCAGGTGTGACCCAAAAAGCAAAAAAATTAAAAATAAATAAATTAAATAAAATTAGGGACCCTCTGCTGGTGTCCTTTGTAGCACCTTGATACAAAGTTTTTCCTTGATAGGACTTCCCACAAATTATGATTGTGAACTGCTTAAAGTTTGTTCACTGTCTCCCAACTCCCCAGCTCTGCCTCCATAAGGGCAAGCACAACCCCCACTGACTCCCAGCGTAACAGCCTGGCACCTAGCATCTGGCACTGAAGAGACGTCGGCATCTGTGAAGTGAACTCTCCTGAGTCCTGGCAGAGCTTTAGGCTCTTTGCCTCTAAGTTCACTCCATGACTTTTGTTTTTCAGTCTTGGGCCACAGCCAGCAGTGCTCAGGGCTGACTCCTGGCTCTGCACGCAGGGATCACTCCTGGCAGTGCTCAGGGCACCATGTGTGGTACTGGGGCTTGAACCTGCATCAGTCACCAGTAAGGCAAGTGCCTTAACCCCTATACTATCTCTCAAGTTTGTGTGTGTGTGTGTGTGTGTGTGTGTGTGTGTGTGTGTGTATTTTGTCCAGTGGCAAAGAGAATGAAAAGCATTCATGGCTATAATTTCCTGAGGTTTATTACTTGCCAGACTCTGGGCCAGAGTCTCTCTCTATATAATTCCTAATCTTTACAACAATCCGGAGAAATAGGTACTATTAATCCAATTTTGCAGATGAGGAAAGCAAGTCTCAGGGAGGTAAAGTAATTGCACAATGGCTACACAGTTTACAAGACACTCAGGTCTCTCAAAACGCTTCCTCTTCTCCTGACCTGGGCTGTGGTACTCTCTGCTAAGGCTGGGGGTTCTGCCGTAAGCACGCTCCTGGGTTCTGTGGATGGTGTTTGGCCTCCTCCACCTCTACCCGGAAGCGGTCCCCCACCCTTGACTTCCTGCTCTGTCAGTGGGGTGTCATGGGCAGGTGAGAGGGGTTTACACATCTGTCATCACTGCCCTGGGACGTGGGTTCCAGAGCTGTGTCTAAGATAGGTAGATCGTGATTTTGTGGGGGCCCCAAGGCCTGCCTTCCCCAAACATCTTCTTCACCAGGACAGCCCGGCCCGCCCTGTCCTGCCCGCTCCTCCTTGTCTAGTGAAATTCCCACCACAGGAGTCACTTACATATTGAGCAACGCATGTGGCTGTGCCCTGCAGGCCTCGCCCACTGACACTTCAAGCAGGATTAGGGACGTGGCTGCATAGGGTAACAGAACCTCAGCGCTGAAATCCATCTGGATTCTAGACTAGCCCCCTGCCCCCGGCTCAGGAATCGCCTCTATGCCTCCAGGCAGGTGGCCCTGGCATCATTCCAGCAACAGGACTTAGCACTGTTCTGCTGGCACGAGGCGCGAGTCAACAGAGAGACAGCTCAGGATAGGACAGTGAGTTTATTAGAAGCTCAGCGCTAAGGACCCCACATCAGAAGAGAAAGAGATATGGAGCCCCGTTTGCTGAGAAGGTCTCTTTCATCCTCTAAAAGTGGGCTACAATCTCCATGCATTCTTATCAGTGAGACAGGAGATACAGAGGTAAGAAGTAAAAGAAAAATAATCAATGCATTGTTTCCACATGGTAGGGCATTCAGGTGCTCAAAAGAAAAACAGTCAGTGTCAGTATACTTTGCCCATTTTAGTTGCAGCCTTCAGGTACCATTTCCCGGGCACTCCTATAAATCTGTCAGGACCGGTGCGCTCCCTTCAGTCTGGTGGGCTGGTAGGCCCTTAACTCGGTTAATTGGGGTCATTGAAGACATGCTTCTCCCTCCTTTCTCTTGTTTAACTTAGGGGGTCAGTTTCAGTTTCCCAGTCCCCAGCACATTTTCTTAATTTTTATTATAGTTTTGTCATTCTCATTACATACAGCTTCTTTTTGTTTTGTTTTGTTTTGTTTTGTTTTGTTTTGTTTTTGGGTCACAGGGGTTTTGCACAGGGGTTACTCCTGGCTCTTCACTCAGGAATTACTCCTGGCGGTGCTCAGGGGACCATATGGGATGCTGGGATTAGAACCTGGGTTGGCCGTGTGCAAGGCAAATGCCCTACCCGCTGTGCTATTGCTCCAGCCCCTCATTACATACAGCTTTTTATTTGTCATTACAAGCACCACTGGGCACAGTGGTGTTTCCTCCTGTGGTTCACACTTTATTTTTATCTTCTTCCTTCCTTACCTTTCTCTTCTACCCCTTCTTTCCCAATAACCTTGATTTCATCACCAGCGTCTGCAGATTTGTCTTATTTTTGTTTCATCTGTTCATCAGTTTAATATCCTCATATTGCACACGTAGATTGCACATCAAATACTTATGTTTTTTCTTCTGACTTATCTCCCTGCCTAATTCTTTTGTTGAGTGTGACTCAGGGGGAAACAGGGCGGAAGGCTTGAGAAAGTTAACCTTCCACCTCTCTGCTCCAACCAGGGAGCCACCCAGGAGAGTCCCTGGTGTGGGTTAGGAAACTGTAGAGTTGGCTCCTCGCCCCTCTGCAGTATGGACACTGACTCCAACCAGCCCCACAAGGCAGTTGTCAAGGTGCACCTGGAGTCCACTTGGTCTTCACGGCACAGGAACTGGTCCCCACTCTCAGGGACCTGTGGATTCAGGCTGGGGCAAGGAATCTCTCTTTGCAAGGAAGAATAAAGTCTGTCCTCACCTGGGCTCAGGTGTTCCAGGAAATTCACCTTCTCTAGCAGAGAAGAGTTTCAGGAAGAGAGGAAACAGTAAAGGAAATTAAAAAAAATAAAGGTGCTTAGAGAAATGTGTGGGAGTAAGCCCTGAGAATCACCAGGTATGGCCCCAACCTCGCCCACCCCCCAGAAAAGTGAATCTGGGCACTATCATAGGGCAAGCCTTGATGGTCTTGATCACTTTATATTCTGACATGGACCTTTTTAGATTCTTCTGCAGCTTCTCCTTTGCTAAGGGTCCACCCTTCTCTTTACACATCGCATGGGGTGGTGATTCAATTTAGGCATCTGGGTGGTGCCTCAGTTTCTCCATCTTTAAAAGACTCAGCATTTGCATGTCAGAGGACTGTGTTCCTCATGCCTCTGGGCTACATCAGGGCTGACAGTTTCCTGGATGTTTTATTACTTCCTCCAAACTTGTTGCAAGACCCCCTTATCTACAGCCTGAAACCACTTAACGCTCCTTCCATTTTACTGCAGGACAGCAAACTTTCAGCTTTTTAAAAATAGTATAAATGTTCCACATCTTTATAGAGTCATGTACTGGCAGGCACTTGAGTAGCTTCCCTTATATTAGCTATTGTACTCTCAGTAACTTGCAGGTAGGGCATTTGCCTTTCACACAGCTGACCCGGGTTCGATTCCTCTGTCCCTCTCGGAAAGCCCAGCAAGCTACTGAGAGTATCCTGCCCGCATGGCAGAGATACCCGTGGCGTATTCGATATGCCTAAAACAGCAACAAGTCTCACAATGGAGATGTTACTGGTGCCTGCTTGAGCAAATCGATGAACAATGAGATGACAGTGCAGTTCCTTCTGTATAGACTCTGGACTGGATAGAATGCTCTATGTTAATGTCTTCATGTTCTTCGGAGAGAACCCAGAGGTCTACTGATGGAGTCAGTGCCAGCTCTGTCTTCACATTCGGGGCGGGGGAGGGGGCGCAGGGCGGACTTCCTAGGGGTCTTTGGGGACCACTTCCAGTGATACTTGTCAACCAGGCTGGCTGTTTGGGGCTAGGCTGAGTCTGTGGAGGAACTGGGGCCCTGTGGTGTTGGGACCCTGAGGGTGACAGCTGGCAGTACATGAAAGACCGAGTGATGCCAGGGAGTGAGCTCCAGCCTCTCTACTGATCCCCATTCCGCTTCATTTTCTTTCTTTTTTTTTTCTTTTTGGGTCACACCCAGCGATGCACAGGGGTCACTCCTGGCTCAAGCACTCAGGAATTACCCCTGGCAGTGCTCAGGGGACCATATGGGATGCTAGGAATTGAACCCGGGTGGGCTGCGTGCAAGGCAAACGCCCTACCCGCTGTGCTATCACTCCAGCCCGCCGCTTCATTTTTTTGAGGAAACTTTATAATGTTTTTCAAAGTGGTTGCATCAAATAATATTTCCAGAAACCAAAGTTCTATGCTGAGGTCAAATTTACTGATCCCACTAGCCCTGAAATAGTCCAGAGGCATCCCTCTGAGATGCAAATACTGAACTCTTCAGCGATGGGGCGGGGGGAAGAGGCACCTTCTCCACCTCCACCTCCTCCTACTGCAGGTGAGATGTCTCACTTGCAGCCACATCTCAACTCTCAGCTTTCTTTTTTTTTGTTTTGTTTTATTTATTTTTTTTAATAATGAGTCACCGTGAGGGTACAGTTACAGAGTTTCGTGCTTGTGGTACAGTTCATACAATACTCAAGTACCTATCCCTCCACCAGTGCCCATTCTCCTCCAGGGCCCCTCCAACCCCCCATCCTGTCCCTACCTCACCCCACCCCGTCCTTGTGACAGGGAATTCCTTTTTGTTCTCTCTCTCCTTTTGGCTGTTGTGGTTTGCAATCGAGGTACTAGGTGGCTATGGTGTTCAATCTATAGTCTGCTTTCAACCCGTCTCTCCCATCCCAAGTGGATCCTCCACCACACTTTAGTTGGTATTCCCTTCTCTATCTGAGCTACCTTTTCCCCCAGCACGTGAGTCCAGCTTCCAAGCCATGGAGCAAATCTCCTGGCACTTATTGCTACTATTCTTGGGTATTAGTCTCCCATTCTGTTGTTCTATATTCTACAAATGAGTGCAGTTTTTCTATGTCTGTCTCTTTCTTTCTGACTCATTTCACTTAGCATGATACTTTCCATGTTGATCCACTTATATGCAAAGTTCATGACTTCATCCTTTCTGACAGCTGCATAGTATTCCATTGTGTAGATGTACCAAAGTTTCTTTAACCAGTCATCTGTTCTCGGGCATTAGGGTTTTTTCCAGATTCTGGCTATTGTAAATAGTGCTGCATTGAACATACAGGTGCAGATGTCATTTTGACTGTACTTTTTTGCCTCTCAGGGATATATTCCCAAAAGTGGTATTGCTGGGTCAAATGGGAGCTCAATTTCTGATTTTTTGGCAAGCGACCATATTGTTTTCCAAAAGGGCTGAACCAGTCGGCATTCCCACCAGCAGTGTAGGAGGGTCCCTTTCTCCCCATATCCATGCCAACAGCAGTTGCTTTTGTTCTTTTGGAAGTGAGCCAGTCTCTGTGGTGTGAGGTGGTATCTCATGGTTGTTTTGCTCTGCATTAACTCTTAGCTTTGTCCCCTCTGAAAAAGCCCAGCCTGTGGCTGTATGCTCTGTCTCTCCTCTCTCCCTTCCTCCATTCCTCCTTCTTCCCTCCCACCCTTATCCCTCTCTATCTCTCTCCCTCCCTCCTTTCCCCCCCCTCCTCTCTTGCTCCTCTGAATAAATTTTCCTAAACAAGACTCTTTTGCTTTGCTTAAAAAAAGAAAAAAAAAAAAAACACCAACCCTGAACTGGAGATACATAAGAGTAGACAGGGCGCTAGCCTGGCACACGGCTGACCTGAGTTTGGTCCTCTGAGCCTGCAGGAGTGATTGATCCCTGAATGATTGATCACAGAGCCAGAACTAAGCCCTGGGCACAGCCAGGGCTGTGGTCCTAACACGAAACAGAACTGAGAAACCGAAACCATCCCTATCTACCACTCGGACGCCCTTTCCACGCCTCTGCCCTGCAGTCCTTCCCATGCCCAGTGAGCTTTGGAGCTCCAAGACTCTGCTGTCCTGGGTTCCCATGTCCATGCTAGTCACCTCGCCAACAAGTCATGGCTTTGATCCTTCCGGGCTGACAGTGGATGCTGTGGCTGGGGGAGGAGCATCCAGACACCAGGCAGTGGGCCAGCTGCGGAGGGAGGAGGACAGACCACCCAGCACTGGGGGAAATTCCTCCCAGGGGTGGTTTCCTGCTGCTCTCGGGGTGGGCCTGAGAGGTCACCCTGACACCTACTCAGAGTTGACCCAAGGAATCAGCCTGGCACCTGGTCAGTATGAAAGGGGGGTTGCATGCCTTTCCCTGTTTCATTATCAATATATTATTTACTTATTTAATGAATAAGAAAGTCAATAGTTTACAAAATGTTTTTTTCTGATCATCATGAATGAATACACATTTAGTAGAGACACAGGAAATATTTAAAAGCTTTTGTTCTGGGGTCACACCCATTGATGCTCAAGGGTTACTCCTGTCTCTGCACTCAGGAATTACTCCTGGCAGTACTTAGGAAACCATAAGGGATATCAGGAATTGAACCCAGGTTGGCTGCATGTAAGACAAGTAGCCTACCCAGTTATTAACACTCTACTCCCAGGAAAGTTTAGGTTTAACTAAGGAAAAAAAAATGTTCTAGGGGCCAGAGAGGTTGGGGCACTTGCCTTACGTATAGCTGACCCCAGTTTCATCTCTGGTACCCCATATAGTTCCCCCAAGCACTGCCAAGAATGATCCCTGAGCACTGACCACAAAAATAAAATAAATCATCATCATCATCATCATCTCGTTGATCGTCGAATATCTCGAGAGGTCTCAGTAATATCTCCATTAGTCCTAGCCCTGAGATTTTAGAAGCCTCTCTCTACTTGTCCTTCCCAACGATGCCGCATTGGAGGCTCTTTCAGGGTCAGGGGAATGAGACCCAGCTTGTTACTGGTTTTGGCATTTTAATACACCATGGAGACTTTGCAAGACTCTCCCATGTGGGCAGGAAACTCTTGGTAGTTTGCCAGGTTCTCCCAGAGGGAGAAGTAGGCTATAAGATATCACTCAGCCACAAAGCAACTGAGCCCTTCCGGGAGATTGCTTTTAAGTCTCTGAATGTTGGCCGTTGATGGGATTACACAGCACTGGGGGCAGTCCCTGGGTGTGACTGCCTAGCAACTGGGAAATGGGGGATCTGGGCAGAGGAGGCCCAGTCCCAATCTGAGCAGGCTTGGAGGTCTCAGCCCCGGGTTCCACACACCTGGGTTCCTCTTCCAGTACCTTCATGCGTGAGGCTCGTCCAAACGTGTGGAGAGGGGCCTTGAGCATGGCTGTGGCTAGGCTCCGGAGGTCTTCAGCCTAGAACAGATCTAGGGCCAAGGTGAAGACTATCTTGCCTGTTCAGCAATGCTGTGGTCAGTGACGGACCAGTGCATATGGGATTCTCCCAGGAGGCTAGACCACATGGCCTACGTGTACAGTGGGTTCTAGCATTTAGATTGATGTAATTATACTCCGAAATTCACAACACAGTGAAATTGCATAACAACTCGAGAGATCCCTATCATTAAATGATGCATGACTGTGAGTATAAAGCAGTTCTGACACTGTATATCTTTGCTACCACTAAGCTAAGTTCTGACACTGCATTTTCAGACATGGGTGCAGACTTTCCTTGTCTTCCCCCTTGTTGTTCTTCTGCAAATGAGCAAGCAACAGAGTCTCCACCTTGTTCCTCACAAATATTTTGTCTGGGGCTGGAGCAATAGCACAGCGGGTAGGGTGGTTGCCTTGCAAGTGGCCAATCCAGGTTCGATTCCCAGCATCCCATATGGTCCCCTGAGCACTGCCAGGAGTAATTCCTAGTGCAGAGCCAGGAGTATCCCCCGTGCATCCTGGGTGTTACCCAAAAAAGCAAAACAAAAAAACAAATATTTTGTTCTGTGAGTTTTTTTTAGAGGGGAGGACTGGGGAGGGGTGGGGGGGCGGTAAGAGGGGCGGTGAAGGGGTGTAGGAATAAGTTTAAGTAACACCCAGTAGTTAAAAAAAAAAAAAGTAACACCCAGTAGTGCTGGGGAAACATGTAGTACCAGAGATGGAATCCTGGGGGTTCTGCATAAAAAGTATTTGAACTGACTCCCTGTGCACAAATGTATTTTGTCGCATCTCTCATTCACCCTTGGCTCCCCATCATAAAAGATGTTCTAGTACCTTGTGTGCTTGATGTCGAACCGGGTCCAATTACAGATGGAGGGGACAAAATGAAGTGCCAGGTTCTCTGAGTTCCCTACTGAAGCTCATCAGACCCCTCCCCCACGATGGCCGGCTTTGCACAATCATCTTTCTCTCCCAAAAAGTCCTCTATAAGCTTCAAACCCCAACCTGAAAGCAAGATAGTATTGTTCAGACAAGATACTTTTTCAGCCATCTTCTCAGGCTGATAGCTTCCCAATATGCCTGCTTTTCTCACACTAACTCTTGTCCTTGAATATTGGTCTTCAAGTTCCCGAATTTGGATTTGCCAACACTTTCTCATTGACTGACTCAATGGATCTCCTGAGAATCACTTCAATTCATCACATACATTTCAATAATGAATCCCTAATGGGAAGGGCTCTGAGTCCCAAACTCCCCACTCTCCTCCAGAGGTGTCTTTGTAAGTGTGTAGACACAACTGCATTCATAAAGGAGAGAGCCCTTGCGAGTCCAGAATCTCTAGGCCCAGATGTCATGATAGATTAGTAATCATGATCCATCTATGATTTCTAAGCCTTTTTTTTTAACTAAGCAAACAGATAACAAGATAAAAAAAAAAACCCACATACAAGAATAATGCTCAAATATTGCTAACCAACCCATTTTGTAGATTTGTGCCAGTTTCCTAGAAACAGAATTGCTGGGACCAAGGCGACACTGGCTTTTCCTAGTCAAAGAGATTACCACGTTGCCTTCCAAAAAGTGTGCGCCAGCTTGCATCCTGCCCGACTCGCTGACTCTTCCCACGCCCTGACCAACGTGGTCTTATCAATCCAGTTGTTCGTCCTTGCCAATCTGATAGATGAACTACTGGCATCTCACAGTTGCTTTGATTTATAGGCTTTGTTGTTCTAATTTACATTCTTATTATTAGTGAAAAACATTTATAGACTTGTTGTATATGTTAATGATTTCCAAATTCACAGAAGCTTAGAACAGGCAAGGAAGCTTTTAAAAATTTCAGTGCCCAACTCATGTCCTGTCACTTCCATGGGCATACAGCAGGGCACACCTCACCAACACAAGCTTAAGGATCTCTAAGTAATCCCTGTGTGCTGCAAAGTTGCCTTACTACTGCCCTGTGTGTTACTACCACAACTTTCCCATTTATATGTATTTTTTCTTATTTTATTTATTTATTGGTTTTGGACCACACCCAGCTATGCTCAGGGTGTCAGGACTTACTCCTGGCTCTGCATTCAAGAATCATTCCTGGCTGTGTTGGATGACCAAACAGGATGCCAGGGATCAAACCTTGGTGGGCCACATGCAAGGCAGGACTGTACAATCATGATTTGGCTTCATCATCAACTTATATAATATTTTTACAAATTAGTCTTTTGTTATTATGTGTGGTGGTTTTGAAAGAAATTTAATAAAGATATAGCCAGGGCTGGAGCGATAGCACAGCGGGTAGGGCATTTGCCTTGCATGTGGCCAACCCAGGTTCGATTCCCAGCATCCCATATGGTCCCCTGAGCGAGTAATTCCTGAGTGCAGAACCAGAAGTAACCCCTGTGCATCGCCAGGTGTGACCCAAAAAGAAAAAAAAAAGATATAGCCAGAGGGGCTGGAGTGATATATGGTGGGTAGGGCATTCGCCTTGCATGAAGTTGACCCAGGTTTCATCCCCAGCATCCCATATGGTCCTCCAAGCACTGCCAGGAGTAATTCCTGAGTGCAGAGCCAGGAGTAAGCCCTGAGTGTTGCTGAGTATGGCCCCAAAAGAAATACACACACATATTATATAAAATAGTCAGAATTATACATTTTTTCTTCCTTTGCCTCTGTTGATGTCTATCTCACTGATGACATTAAATAATAACCAGCAGGCTATATTTACATTTGGAGTTTGTATAAAGAATGAATGACACATGAATCCAGCTTATTTTTCTCCAAGAGGTAAAATGGATACTTTTTCAGAAAAATGGCTTTTTTTTTTCAACATAAGATCAAATGATCCATCTGTTCCTACTGGTTTATCACGTCATCATTCCTACATGCAAATTTTTAGTTTTCTTCTTCCAGTTTTATTTTATTTTATTATTGTTAGTGACATGTAATTTAAAAATTATAAGTACATAACTTCTCATGTGCTTATGATTTTTAAAAGAAATGTAGACTTTTCTGTGTTTTATAATCAATCTTATTATATCTTAAATTCATATTTAAGTAAATATATTTATATTTACACATTCTATTTCTAGTTCTCCTTTTAATGACTGCATAGAATTTGATCATAGAAATATACTATCACTCATTAATGCATCTACCTATATCGAACATTTTAGTTGATTACTAGTTCTTTGCCATTAAAGTTTTGAAGGACTAACATATTTAAGCACATAATGTATCTTACTCTTTGATGTGAGTTTCCAAGAATGGAATTACTTAGATATAAATCATTTCATATTTGTTCATTTTGTATATTTAAGGATGTATAGAAAGTATTGATGGGATTTGAATATGACTGTGGCAAAGAAACTTGTTAGACTGAAGCAGGGGAACCAATGAAAAATTTCAAGAGAATTAGGTTAGTGAAAGTAAAGATGCCCAAGATTACTCATAATCTGTGAAATGCCTTAAAAACACAATGAGACCCCATTCTCCCTCTCCTCTTTCTTTGCTGCTGTTGTGGTTGCAATGACTAGCAGTCATCTGCCTGTAGCTGTAGGATCCCACACTCATTGGCATGGTGCTCACACATGGGTGCTTGCCAGGATGACATGTTTCAGTTGAGTTGCTAGTACCCACCAAGAGAACTCGAGCTCATTGACAGTCAGCAGGTCTGCGGGGCCATGCTCAGAGCATACAAACAGCAGCAAGAATTAAACTCCTGATCTTGCACTTGAGAAGCCAGTGCTTTATTTTTTTACCTTTTATTTTTTTATTTATTTATATTTTTAAAATTTTATCACCATGTGGAAAGTTACAGAGTCCTCAGGTTTATGTCTCAGTTATACCGTATTCAAACACCATCCCTTCACCAGTGCCCATATTCCACCACCAAAATCCTCGGTATACCCCCGCCCCCCACCCCAACTGTATAACTGATGAATTTCACTTCATTTTCTCTTCACCTTGATTACGTTCCATATTTCAACACAAAACTCACTATTGTTGTGGGAGTTATACCCCCAAACAAGATAACCCTAATAAGGAAGCATTTGATAATTAGTTTTCCATTAAAAGATTGTATGTTTTCAGGTTTTAGAAAAGGTCGCACGGCCGCATTAGCTCAGATGTGTCCCAGTCCCGAATTCCGGAGCCGTGTTAGTTGCTGCTCAGTGTCGCCAGGGCTCCATCTGGAGAAGGTGTGCTGGCGGCACCTCCTCCTTCCGGCTCCCTGGTGTTGCTGGCCCCAATTCCGGTGCGGAGCATTTTCCGGCCGCGTTGCTCACCAGAATGCCTGCCGCTTCTCTGTTGATTGTGGCAAGATGGCGCCGAGGGTGGGTCGAGGGCGTGACTTCCGGCGGCCGGGACCACTTGGAGTTTTGGGCGAGAAGCAGTGCTTTTAACTGCGGAGCCATTCCCTGAGCCCAAGAACCCATTTGATACCCTCCAGACTGGCAAAACTCAAAATGTTGATAACATCCTTACTGTACTCCATTGGTATTTTCCTTACAGGACAAATCAGTGAGCGAGAAAATCAGTGAAAATTACTTGGGTGATTGCTTGGAAATGTCTACGAAAACTGGTGATAATATGTCTTATATCCAGCAATTTATACTCCCAAGGGAATATGCAATATAGAGACGTGGTATGAACAAGATTATCACAAGGGTATTATATGTCCGATTCTCCATTGAATCCAAGAGAGTCATCAACTTTGGGAAAATACCCTATATAAAGTGTCCCCTAAGGAAAATGTTTGGAAATGGGGAAAACACATGCCTTAAAATTAAGGAAATACACTGAGTACAAGACCATAAAGACAGCTTAGCTGTCCACTACACAAAAATAAATAAATCATGTGGGGCCAGGGTGCTAGTACAGTGGGTGGGACATTTGCCCTGCATGTGTCTGATCCATGTTGGATCCCTGGCACTACAAAGGGTCCACTGAGCTCCCTCAGGAATGATTCTTGAGCACTAATTCAGGAGTAAAGCCCTGAGTACCACCAGGTGTGGCCCAGAAACAAAAGAGAATAAATAATGGTGCAAGAGTTTATAGCTATGAAAATGGATGAACCAGATCAATGCCTACCAACATAGATGAATCTTATAATAGCAAGTGTGTGTATGATGGGGGGGGAACTAAACTGTTTGATGCAGAAAACATTGCCTTTATGTGATGTTGTTTATACCATGTCCAAAACCAAAATAATGCCAAAGGCAGCTCAGAAAAAAATATATATATGGAAAAATCAGACATGTGAGGGTATAGTAGCTATGAGCTCAGATTTCTGGTTATCCCAAAAAGGGGGTTGAGGGAGGCAGTGAATAGGTAAGGGGCCTCCCAGGGGACTTCAATTCTGTTTCTAGTGTTTGTTGATTTATTTTGGTTTGGGGCCACACCTGGCCTGAAGTGCTCAGGGGACACGCCTAGCCCAGTTATCACTCAGGCAGTGCTTGAAGGGGAGGGAGTGAGCTTAGCTGGGCTTCAAACCCGGGCATCCTATGTGCAAAGCCTGTGCTCTAGCCTTCTGAGGCATCTCCCCTGTGCTAAGATGAGAACTACGTTCCTAGGAGTTAATTTTACTGTTCCCTTTAGATTAAGCCATAATCATGGCTTAAAACTTTTTTAGGGGCTGGAACAATAGCACAGCAGGTAGGGCGTTTGCCTTGCACGCAGCCGACCTGGGTTCGATTCCCAGCATCCTATATGGTCCCCTGAGCACCACCAGGGGTAATTCCTGAGTGCATGAGCCAGGAGTGACCCCTGTGCACCGCCGGGTGTGACCTAAAGAGCAAAAAAAAAAAAAAAAAAAACTTTTTTAAAAGAAAAGTCAAAATTGGAAGCCAAGCCAGAGGTGCTTTTAGGGGAACCTATTTTATTTGGGCAGCCAGGAAAGCAATCTCTTTGTGGGGGTGGGAAGCTCCTCATGGTACTTGACCTGATAGTGTGGTTGGTATTCAGGAACCATGAGGTTTTGGGGATCAAACCTGGAGCCCAGTACCTGCCAGGCATATACTCCAGCCCTCTGAGCTATGTCCCTGGCCACAGGGAGCCATCTCTTTGAACCGAGTTGCCCACTGCCACCTCACCTCCCGTGCTCTCCCTGCCCGTATCATTTTGACTCAGAGCTGAAGAGCAGATATTGACTCACTTGTGGATCTTTATCCCGACTTAAACAGGATATGATTTCTACCTTCGGTGGCTTTTCCTCCACCTGCTTCTGCCTCTGCTTTATCTCCAGGGCTTGCCTCATCCTGCCTGCCCTTCCCTTCCCTCAATTCAGCCTAACTGACTGGGAGGGGTTGGTTGTTTCCCACCTCCAGCCGTGGAGCAGGACTGAGCAACCCCTCTCCAGGTTCTAGGCAGTGACAGGAGCTTTCATTCTCCATCACAGTTAGAAGGTGTTGAAATGGAGTGATTCAGGTGATAGTCGGTCCTCCCAGGACAGGGAGAGGCTTCTGGGGTGAAGGGGTGTCACAGAGGCAGGAAGGTATGTGAGTAGGAGGGAGATGATGAGGTGCTAAATTCCATAGTCAAGGACCAGTGAGAGATCCTGGAAGCCAGGGGAAGGCTGGGAACCCACTAAAAACAAGAAAGAAAAAAAGGACTTGGAAGAGTCATAACTCCATTATCTCCAAAAGAGAGAAGAGGCTTGGAAGGCAAAAGCACAGATCCGGATGCTGACTCGTTGATTGAGATGTATCTGGATGGAAAGATTCCCGTAGTCTAAAGGCCGGGGAGAGTCATTTCAAGAAGCTGGAGAGGATGCTTCCCTGGACACCCCTTTTCCCTCTCTCTCTCTCTCCTTCTCTCTGCCGGAAATGCCCAACCTAGTGGAGGCCAGCCAGAGTGTGATCCCAGGTGGCAGGGTCACTAGAGCTGAACTTAAGAGAAAGGAGATGCCTTTATCATCTCATGTAACCAGTTCAAGGGCTATGCTGACTTCAGGCAGGCAGGATCTAGTGGTCCAGGCCATGTCCTCAAAACTTTTTTTTTTTTTTGCTCTGTTGTCCTCATGTCTTAGGTGGGGTCCTTCTGCAAGGGAAAAAGATGATGCT